>NC_071533.1:72185875-72497297 GCF_026979565.1 Vidua chalybeata
ACAGACTCCGAGCCCCGAGAGAACGCGGCCTTAACCTCAGAGCACAGGGAACGGCTCCAAAATTCATCAACAGGACTGAAATTACAAATACATCACTGAATTACAGTGTAGCATATCATAACATTTAAAAAATATTTTTATATATTGTTTTAGTAATATATATAAAACAGAATGTATATAATTAAATTAAAAGTATGTAATATCCCAAAAGGAAAAATTAGAATTTTATCTTTTACATAATATTTTAATAATATCTATAAAACATAATTATAAAAATAGATAATTAAATTAAAAGTATGTAATATCACAAAATAAAAAATTAGAATTTTATATTTTACATATTTGAATAATATCTATAAAACATAATAATATATCATGATATACAACTAAGAGTATGCAATATCACAAAATAAATAAAATTTTGTGGTTTATATATTATTTTAATAATATATATAAAACATAATATAGATAATTAAATTAAATGTAATATCACAAAATAAAAAATTAGAATTTTATATTTTACATATTTGAATAATATATATAAAAATAATATATCATGATATATAATTAAGAGCATGCAATATCACAAAATAAATAAAATTTTGTGTTTTATATATTATTTTAATAATATATATAAAACATAATATATATAATTCAATTAAAAGTATGTAATATCACAAAATAAAAAAATAGAATTTTACATATTTGAATAATAGCTATAAAACATAATAATATATCATGATATATAATTAAGAGCATGCAATATCACAAAATAAATAAAATTTTGTGGTTTATATATTATTTTAATAATATGTATTAAACATAATATATAAAAATATATAATTAATTTTAAAGTATGTAATATCCCAAAATAAAAAATTAGAATTTTATATTTTACATAATATTTTAATAATATATATAAAACATAATAATATATTGTGATATATAATTAAGAGTATACAATACCGCAAAATAAAAATAAAATTTTATATTTTATATATTATTTTAATAATATATATTAAGCATAATATATAAAAATATATAATTAATATTAAAGTCTGTAATATCACAAAATAAAATCTAAAATTCTGTGTTTTATATATTATTTTAATAATATATATAAAATATTATATATATTACATACTTTTCATTCAATTATATATCATTATCACAAAAAATTAGACTTATATTTTTATATTATACTAATAATATACATAAAACATAATAATATGCAATGATATATAATTGAAGTAAAAGTGTGCAATATCACAAAATAAAGAAAATTTAAATTTTATATTTTTATCTATTATTTTAATAATAAATAACCTACATAATAACATATAATAGATCATAATATTATATAGAATTATGTTTTATGTTGATTATTATTATGTTTTATGTTTATTATGTATTATGTTTTAACAATATATATATAACAATAATAGATCTTTTAATTAAATATAAAACAAAATAAAAGTTCTAAAACAAAAACTAATCCTCCTCCTTCACTTCTCCTTCATAAATTTAAGTAACATTTTATAATTCAACATAAAAGCCTGCATTGCGGATTTCAAATAATTAAGTTAAAAATAAAAACAATTTCAATATCATTTCTTAATTAAATAGTTTAACCTTTAAAAACCTCATAAAAAATAATTAACCATTCTATAAATTCTTAATAAAATACTATAAAACTCACAATATAAATGGAAAATAATAAACATTTAAAGTCAAAATAGCATCTCTAACACTGAGGAACTGCAGCAGGGCTGGGAGAAATGGGAAATCTGGGAATTACAGGGATTCACTGCTTGGAGCTGTTTGCAGAACATCAGCACTGCTCAGGTTATCCTGAAAAATTATCCTTAAAAATTATCCTTAAAAATTATCCATCAAAAATTATCCATCAAAAATTATCCATCAAAAATTATCCATCAAAAATTATCCATCAAAAATTATCCATCAAAAATTATCCACAAAATCTGGGTAATTTCAGGATATCCCTTCAGGCACGGATGCCAGTGCTCCACACATGGAGCCAGACCAGGCCAGATCAGAAATGCCAATTATTTCCCAGGAAAAACTCCTATTTTTTTTTCAGGAATTGCAGCAGGGCTGGGAGAAAAGGGAAATCTGGGAATTACAGGGATTCCCATCTCAGAGCTTTGCACAGAACCTCAGTGAGGGGAAAAAATCCATAAAATCTGGGATAATTTCAGGATATTCCTTCAGGCAGAGATAACACATCGAGCCTGACCAGTCCAGATCCTAAATGCCAATTATTTCCCAGGAAAAACTCCTAATTTTTTTTTTCAGGAATTGCAGCAGGGCTGGGAGAACAGGGATTATGGGAATTACAGGGATTCGCTGCTTGGAGCTGTTTGCAGAACATCAGCACTGCTCAGGTTATCCTTTAAAATTATCCTTAAAAATTATCCATAAAATTATCCACAAAAATTATCCACAAAAATTATCCACAAAAATTATCCACAAAAATTATCCACAAAAATTATCCACAAAAATTATCCATCAAATCTGGGATAATTCCAGGATATCCCTTCAGGCACGGATGCCAGTGCTCCACACATGGAGCCAGACCAGTCCAGATCAGAAATGTCGATTATTTCCTGGGAAAAACTCCTGATATTCTTTCAGGAATTGCAGCAGGCCTGGGAGAAAAGGGAAATCTGGGAATTACAGGGATTCCCATCTCAGAGCTGTGCACAGAACCTCAGTGAGGGGAAAAAATCCATAAAATCTGGGAAATTTCAGGATATCCCTTCAGGCACAACCAACAAATTAAGCCAGACCTGTCTGGATCCTAAATGCCAATTATTTCCCAGGAAAAACTCCTATTTTTTTTTTCAGGAATTGCAGCAGGGCTGGGAGAAATGGGATTATGGGAATTACAGGGATTCCCATCTCAGAGCTGTGTAGAGAACCTCAGGTGAGGGGGAAAACAAATCTATAAAATTTCAGGATATTCAGGGTAATTTCAGGATATTCCTTCAGGCACAGCCAACAAATTAAGCCAGACCAGTGCAGATCAGAAATACTGATTATTTCCTGGGAAAAACTCCTGATATTTTTTTCCTCCCCACCAAAATCCTTGGGATCTGCACAGCAGCAGCCGGAGAAGGGACCAAAACCACAATTCCAGCAGCACTTCCTTTAGAAGCCACTTAATTCTGGACACACCGAGGCTGCTTTTCAGGAGGGAAAAATCAGGATTTGGGGATTTTTTTTTTTTTTTTTTTTGCAGATTCCCTGTGTGGGTGGCAGGAAAATGGGCTGAAAGCTCCTTCAAAAGATCCTGGGAGGTTTTTACGAGCAGACAATTTACAGTTGTTGTCTAGACAGCCTCTGCTGCTCTTCCTTTGCTGGGAGTCGATATTCCATGAATTACTGCCCAGAAAAAAAAAGGGATGGGGCTGGTGGGGATGGGATTTGTGGAGCGCAGGCAGAGGTTGGAGCGCTCAGTGTCCTTCGAGCTCAGCCTGCAGCCTCAGGGGGGCTCGCAGAGGGATGGGGATGATTTTTGGATGATTTCCCTCAAGAAAGGAGACACTTCAGAGTGCTGGCATGAGGGAAGGAAAATCCCTTCATCTCCTTCCTGCCTCCCAGCTGGATGGACACAGCCCAGCAAGGCTGTCCCAGGAGGGAGCAGAAATCCCATCAGCGCTCCGGGACAATCCCAGGGAAGCCGTTCACCCCCAGGCTGTGCTTGCTCCTCTCCACATCTGCAGCACAGACCGCTGTCCCCGTGTCACCCCAGCACAGCCTGGCCACCCCTGCTCCAGGCCAGGAGCTCCAGGGATGCTCCTGCTCCGTGCTCATCCAGGGGAACCCGAATTCCACAGGCTCGGGAAGGGCCAGAGCCCAGCTCGGGATGTGGCAGCACAGCTGGAAGCCAGAGCCCCAAAGGCCAGTGCCAGTCCAGACACTGGGAAGCCACAAACAAGCCCAGCAGGAGGTGCAGGGAGCAGATCCAGCTGGAAAATAACTCCCAGGAGTGGGAGAGAGGGACAAAAATCCCTCCCCCGTGAGCACGGAGCAGGAACGAGCCAGCTTTGTGTCTGCCCAAACCTCCTGAACTTCCCTAAACCCACCAAAACTCAGTCCTGCCTCTGGCCACACCAAATCCCTGTGTGCCAGCTCCTGCCTGGCCTGGAAATAGGGATAGCCCACAGCCAAACCTCCTCTGGCTTTTTGGGTCACTTTTCCATGCTTGGAGCCAAGGCACAGCTGTGGGAAATGGGAAAGGTAAGAAGATTTTTAGAAAGTTGTAAAACAACTCCCAGCTTAGGAGATGCTGGGAGCTCAGAGGGGATGAGGAAGAACCCCAGGACTTGCTGGGCTCCATGCCTGAGTTTCTGTCCTGAGCTCTGCAAGTTCAGCTCCAGAATCCTGGATGCCACAGGAACAGAACTGCCAGAATTCCACCTCAGCTCCGTCAGAAAACACAGGAGAGAATAACCCAGAGAACATTCCCTGTCCACAGCATCAGCCCCAGCTCAGGAGCCAAGAATTCCTGCCCGGGAGGGGCTGGGATGGAATTCCCAGAGAAGCTGGGGCTGGATCCCTGGGAATGTGCAAGGCCAGGCTGGAGCACCCTGGGACAGTGGAAGGTGGGGGAACAGGATCATCCCACCCAAACCATCCCAGGATTCCCTGGAATCCTGTCAGAGATTCCCATCTCAGAGCTGTGTGCAGAACCTCGGGTGAGGAGAAAAAATCCATAAAATCTGGGTAATTTCAGGATATCCCTTCAGGCATGGATGCCAGTGCTCCACACATGGAGCCAGACCAGGCCAGATCAGAAATGTTGATTATTTCCCAGGAAAGACTCCTGATATTGGAGTTTCCTTTTTTTTTCAGGTATTGCAGCAGGGCTGGGAGAACAGGGATTATGGGAATTACAGGGATTCCCATCTCAGAGCTTTGCACAGAACCTCAGTGAGGAGAAAAAATCCATAAAATCTGGGAAATTTCAGAATATCCCTTCAGGCAGAGATAACACATTGAGCCAGATCAGTCCAGATCCTAAATGCCAATTATTTTCCAGGAAAAACTCCTAATTTTTTTTCAGGAATTGCAGCAGGGCTGGGAGAACAGAGATTATAGGAATTACAGGGATCCCCACCCCAATCCCTGGCATCTGTCAAACATCCCAGACACAAAACCCATAATCCCAATACAAAAAAAAAATCCAGGAATGAGGAGCTCCTCTGTCTCAGCTGCAGACAGGGAAGTGCCAAGCAGGGAATGATGCTGGAATGGAAAACACCGAGCCCAGGCACTGCCCTGGAGGAGCTGAGGCAGGAATTGGGGAGCTCAGCTTAATTCCAGCCCTGCTTTAATCCACTCAGGAGCTGCTCACGACCTCACTGAGCCTCCTTTCCCTGCTCTGACCCCTGCAAACTCACAGCTCCATCTTTATTTCACAGAGTTTCACACCTCTGTGATTGTGGCTAAAAGCCCAGCTCCAGCATTCCTGGTTTTCCTGCAGGGCACTGGGAAGCACCAGCCCGGAGAGGATTGGTAAAGCCTGGAAAGCAAACACACACCTGGGAGGCAGCAAAAGCCAGGGAGGAGCTGTTTGCACAGCACACAAAAGTCACAGAATCAGGCAGGGAATTACATGAATCACCTGGAAATCGTTGCCAGGGGACACAAAATTCACAGAATCAGGCAAGGAATAACAAGAATCACCTGGAAATCATTGCCAGAGGACACAAAAGGCAGGGAATATCAATAATCACCTGGAAATCATTGCCAGAGGACACAAAATTCACAGAATCAGCCAGGGAAATACAAGAATCACCTGGAAATCGTTTCCAGGGGACACTGAAGTCACAGAATCAGGCAGGGAATTACAAGAATCACCTGGTAATCATTTAAAGAGGACACAAAAGCCACAGAAACAAACAGGGAATTAAAAGAATCACTTGGAAATGATTTAAAGAGGACAAAAAAAGGCAGGGAATTACAAGAATCACCTGGAAATCGTTTCCAAGGGACACTAAAGTCACAGAATCAGGCAGGGAAATACAAGAATCACCTGGAAATCATTGCCAGAGGACACAAAAGGCAGGGAATAACAAGAATCACCTGGAAATCATTGCCAGAGGACAGAAAATTCACAGAACCAGGCAGGGAATTACAAGAATCACCTGGAAATAATTTGAAGAGGACGGAAAAAAGGCAAGGAATCAGGCAGGGAATATCAAGAATCACCTGGAAATCATTGCCAGAGGACACAAAATTCACAGAATCAGCCAGGGAAATACAAGAATCACCTGGAAATCGTTTCCAGGGGACACTGAAGTCACAGAATCAGGCAGGGAATTACAAGAATCACCTGGAAATCACTGGCAGAGGACACAAAATTCACAGAATCAGGCAGGGAATTACAAGAATCACCTGGTAATCATTTAAAGAGGACACAAAAGCCTCAGAAACAAACAGGGAATTAAAAGAATCACTTGGAAATGATTTAAAGAGGACAAAAAAAGGCAGGGAATTACAAGAATCACCTGGAAATCGTTTCCAGGGGACACTAAAGTCACAGAATCAAGTAAGGAATAACAAGAATCACCTGGGAATCATTGCCAGAGGACAAAAAAAGGCAGGGAATTACAAGAATCACCTAGAAATCGTTTCCAAAGGACACAAAAGTCACAGAATCAGGCAGGGAATTACAAGAATCACCTGGAAATCATTGCCAGAGGACAGAAAATTCACAGAACCAGGCAGGGAATTACAAGAATCACCTGGAAATAATTTGAAGAGGACCGAAAAAAGGCAAGGAATCAGGCAGGGAATATCAAGAATCACCTGGAAATCATTGCCAGGGGACACAAAATTCACAGAATCGGGCAGGGAATTACATGAATCACCTGGAAATCGTTTCCAGGGGACACTGAAGTCACAGAATCAGGCAGGGAATTACAAGAATCACCTGGAAATCACTGGCAGAGGACACAAAATTCACAGAATCAGGCAGGGAATTACAAGAATCGCCTGGTAATCATTTAAAGAGGACACAAAAGCCTCAGAAACAAACAGGGAATTAAAAGAATCACTTGGAAATGATTTAAAGAGGACAAAAAAAGGCAGGGAATTACAAGAATCACCTGGAAATCGTTTCCAAGGGACACTAAAGTCACAGAATCAGGCAGGGAAATACAAGAATCACCTGGAAATCATTGCCAGAGGACACAAAAGGCAGGGAATAACAAGAATCACCTGGAAATCATTGCCAGAGGACAGAAAATTCACAGAACCAGGCAGGGAATTACAAGAATCACCTGGAAATAATTTGAAGAGGACCGAAAAAAAGTAAGGAATCAGGCAGGGAATATCAAGAATCACCTGGAAATCATTGCCAGAGGACACAAAATTCACAGAATCAGCCAGGGAAATACAAGAATCACCTGGAAATCGTTTCCAGGGGACACTGAAGTCACAGAATCAGGCAGGGAATTACAAGAATCACCTGGAAATCACTGGCAGAGGACACAAAATTCACAGAATCAAGTAAGGAATAACAAGAATCACCTGGGAATCATTGCCAGAGGACAAAAAAAGGCAGGGAATTACAAGAATCACCTGGAAATCATTGCCAGAGGACACAAAATTCACAGAACCAGGCAGGGAATTACAAGAATCACCTGGAAATCATTGCCAGAGGACAGAAAATTCACAGAATCAGGCAGGGAATTACAAAAATCACCTGAAAATAATTTGAAGAGGACAAAAAGAAGCCAGGGAATCAGGCAGGGAATTACAAGAATCACCTGAAAATCGTTGCCAGAGGACACAAAATTCACAGAATCGGGCAGGGAATTACAAGAATCACCTGGAAATAAATCCTGAGCCTTCCCAGCACCTGGCTCTGCAGGGACAGGAGCCACACCTGAGCTCCCAGGGAAATGGAATCACTGTGAAAGGAACAATTCCTGCTGGAACTGAGGAAATCCCTGCTGGAACCGAGGAAATCCCTGCTGGACCAGCAGCTCTGGGGGAAAGCAGCAGGGTTTTGCAGCCTGATGTGATTTAAAACAGAGAGAAGACACAAAAAGCACGGGGAGCACACCTGTGTGGCCTCCCAGGGCTGCTTAAACTCATCAAATGCTGATTAAAAACCTCGTGAATTTATCAAAGGCTGCTCCAAAAATCCTGCATCAACTTCCCAAGGGCTTGCAGAGCTCGAGCAGCTGAGGCAGAGGATTAAAAAGTGATTTAATCCAGGCTGGAGCTGAGCCAGGAGGTGACACCAGGTGCTAAAGGACACTGCAGGGAGCAAGGACAGCAAAATGTGCAAGAAAAACTGCTCTGGAATGATTTAACTGCTTTGAAATGATTTTAACTGCTTTGAAATTATTTAACTGCTTTGAAATGATTTCACCTGCTTTGAAATTATTTCACCTGCTTTGAAATTATTTTAACTGCTTTGAAATGATTTTAACTGCTTTGAAATGATTTTAACTGCTTTGAAATGATTTTAACTGCTTTGAAATGATTTCACCTGCTCTGAAATGATTTTAACTGCTTTGAAATTATTTAACTGCTTTGAAATGATTTTAACTGCTTTGAAATTATTTCACCTGCTTTGAAATGATTTTAACTGCTTTGAAATTATTTTAACAGCTTTAAAATTATTTCACCTGCTCTGAAATTATTTAACTGCTCTGACATGATTTCACCTGCTCTGACATGATTTCACCCACTCTGGAATGATTTCAAACTCGGCTGTTACAGGCACAGCCCTCGGGTTCCAGGGAAAAGGGGCGAGCTTTGACCCCCATTTTATGGGGTGCCATAAGGAAACCTCACTGTTATAACCCATCTCCCTCAGCGACCTGAGCTGGAATATCACAGGGCAGCAGGGATCAGAAACAAACCAAATGGGGTTTGCAATATGCTACACTAAAAAAAAAAATAAAATAAAAATAAAAAAAAAAAAAAAATATATATATATATATATATGTATATGTATATGTATGTATATATATATGTATGTGTATATATATATGTATGTGTATATATATATGTATGTGTATATATATATGTATGTGTATATATATATGTATGTATATATAGAAATATCTATATATAAATATAGATATAAAAATATAGAAATATATATCAATATATAAAAATACAAAACCCAGCTCAAGGGCACAGAAAGAGCAAGAAACTTCAATTAAACACAACAAAAATGAGAGCACTTGGGTAGCACAGCCAGGCAAGAGCTGGTTTGGAGTTCCAGCTTCTCTTCCCCTAAAAGGTTTTCAAATTCTTTATTACAAACATTTTTAATAATATATAATACTAAAATTTATATATATAGATTTTATATAGATTTATATATTTGAAAGAATTGTATGTAAATATATATATATATAAATATGTATCTATATTGATAAATAAATACATAGAAATAAATATATAAATAAATATATAGATAGATATAAATATATTTTTAAATATATATTATATAGATATAATTACAAAACCCAGCTCAAGGGCACAGGAAGAGCAACAAACTTCAATTAAACACAACAAAAACGAGAGCTCTTGGGTAGCACAGCCAGGCAAGAGCTGGTTTGGAGTTCCAGCTTCTCTTCCCCTAAAAAGTTTTCAAATTCTTTATTACAAACATTTTTTGTTTCCTGACCCTGCAGAATTCAGGGAATTCTCCCAATCCCGGGCCAGGCCCCAGAAGCAGCCGGGGGAAGGCAGCAGTGAGGAGTGAGGGGCAGGGAAACCATCCTGATCCTGCCTCTGCTTCCAGGGACCCCCAGCGCCGTGCCCTGCAGTGCCACGGGCACAGGGCACAGGGCACAGGGGCACAGGGGCACAGGGCACAGGGTACGGGGCACAGGGGCACAGGGTACGGGGCACAGGGCACGGGGCACAGGGCACAGGGGCACAGGGCACAGGGGCACGGGGCACAGGGTACGGGGCACAGGGCACGGGGCACAGGGCACAGGGCACAGGGGCACAGGGCACAGGGGCACAGGGTACGGGGCACAGGGCACAGGGGCACAGGGCACAGGGCACAGGGCACAGGGCACAGGGCACAGGGCACAGGGCACAGGGGCACAGGGCACAGGGGCACAGGGCACAGGGCACAGGGCACAGGGGCACGGGGCACAGGGGCACGGGGCACAGGGGCACGGGGCACAGGGGCACGGGGCACAGGGTACGGGGCACAGGGCACAGGGGCACGGGGCACAGGGGCACAGGGCACAGGGGCACAGGGCACAGGGGCACAGGGGCACAGGGGCACAGGGGCACAGGGCACAGGGGCACAGGGCACAGGACACAGGACACAGGACACAGGGGCACAGGGCACAGGGGCACGGGGCACAGGGGCACAGGGCACAGGGGCACAGGGGCACAGGGCACAGGGGCACAGGGCACAGGGGCACAGGGCACAGGGCACAGGGGCACAGGGCACAGGGGCACAGGGCACAGGGGCACAGGGGCACAGGGCACAGGGGCACAGGGGCACAGGGCACAGGGGCACAGGGCACAGGGGCACAGGGGCACAGGGGCACAGGGCACAGGGGCACAGGGCACGGGGCACGGGGCACGGGGCACGGGGCACAGGGGCACAGGGGCACGGGGCCAGCGGGTCCTGCTGCCCGGCCCACTGCCCAGCGGGGTCCCAGTGCCCCCAGTGCCCATCCCCAGTGCCCCCAGCGGGGTCCCAGTGCCCCCAGTGCCCATCCCCAGTGCCCCCAGTGCCCATCCCTAGTGCCCCCAGCGGGGTCCCAGTGCCCCCAGTGCCCATCCCCAGTGCCCAGCAGGGTCCCCAGTGCCTGTCCCCAGTGTCCCCAGTGGGTCCCCAGTGCCCCCAGCAGGGTGCCAAGGGGGGTCCCCCAGTGCCCATCCCCAGCACCCCCAGTGGGTCCCCAGTGCCCATCCCCAGTGCCTGTCCCCAGTGCCCAGCGGGGTCCCCAGTGCCCATCTCCAGTGCCCAGCAGGGTCCCAGTGCCCCCAGCAGGGTCCCCAGTGCCCCCAGTGGGGTGCCAAGGGGGGTCCCCAGTGCCCAGTGGGGTCCCAGTTGCCCCAGCAGGGTCCCTAGTTCCAATCCCCAGTGCCCCCAGCGGGTCCTCAGCAGGGTCCCCAGTGCCCGTCCCCAGTGTCCCCAGTGTCCCCAGTGCCCAGCAGGGTCCCCAGTGCCCCCAGTGGCCCATCCCCAGTGCCCAGCGGGGTTCCAGTGCCCCCAGCAGGGTCCCCAGTGCCCCCAACGGGGTGCTCAGGGGGGTCCCCAGTGTCCCCAGCAGGGTCCCCAGTGCCCATCCCAGGGGGGCCGGGCTGCAGGGCTGGGAGGGACCCCAAGGAATCCCCTCCTGGCAGCAATTGGTACCCTTGGCATGTGCCACCCTGCTGGGCTGGACCCTGCGGCTCCCATCCGAGCCAGGGACCCACAAAAGCCCAACTGTGCACCTACAAATTGCCAGTTCTGCAAACCAAAGGGGTCAGGAACCGATAAAAACCCAATTCTGCACCTATAAAATGCCAGTTCTACAAACCAAAGGGGTCAGGAACCGATAAAAACCCAATTGTGCACCTACAAAATGCCAGCTCTGCAAACCAAAGGGGTCAGGAACCAATAAAAACACAATTCTACACCAATAAAAGTCTAATTCTGCAAACCAAAGGGGTCAGGAACTGATGAAAACCCAATTCTGCACCTATAAAATACCAATTCTGCAAACCAAAGGGGTCAGGAATCAATAAAAACCCAATTCTGCACCTATAAAATACCAATTCTGCAAACCAAAGGGGTCAGGAACTGATGAAAACCCAATTCTGCACCTATAAAATACCAATTCTGCAAACCAAAGGGGTCAGGAACTGATGAAAACCCAATTCTGCACCTATAAAATGCCAGTTCTGCAAACCAAAGGGGTCAGGAACTGATGAAAACCCAATTCTGCACCTATAAAATGCCAGTTCTGCAAACCAAAGGGGTCAGGAACTGATGAAAACCCAATTCTGCACCTATAAAATACCAATTCTGCAAACCAAAGGGGTCAGGAACTCATAGAAACCCCATTCTGCAAACCAAATGAATAGCTAAAAGTCCAATTCTGCACCAATAAAAGTCCAATTCTGCACCTATAAAATACCAATTCTGTAAACCAAAGGGATCAGGAACTCAAAAATCCAATTCTGTAAACCAAAGGAACCAATAAAAGTCCAATCCTGCAAACCAAAGGGGTCAGGAACTGATGAAAACCCAATTCTGCACCAATAAAAGCCCAGTTCTACAAACCAAGGGAAACATAAAAGCCCAATTCTGTTAATCAAAGGAATCAATAAAAGCCCAATTCTGCACCAATAAAAACCCAATTCTGTTAATCAAAGGAATCAATAAAAGCCCAATTCTGCACCAATAAAAACCCAATTCTGTAAACCAAAGGAGCTGATAAAAACCCAATTCTGGAAACCAAAAGAATCAATAAAAGTCCAATTCTGCACCAATAAAAGCCCAATTCTGCACCAATAAAAGCCCAATTCTGCAAACCAAAGGAATCAATAAAAGTCCAATTCTGCACCAATAAAAAGTCCAATTCTGCACCAATAAAAAGTCCAATTCTGCACCAATAAAAAACCCAATTCTGCAAACCCAAGCCCCGGGCACTCCAGGCCAGCCCGGAGCTGAGCTCTGGGAGTTCCTGGAAGGGAAGCCAGCCTGGCCCCTGGACACACAATTATTCCATGATGCCCACAAGAAATGAGTCACCTTGTATTTAAAAAAAAAATAAAAGTTTCCAGCATCCTCTCTTCCTGCCTCTGGTGTTTACCCTGAGCCGGGCCAGTTTAACTCTGCCATCCTTGCTGATCGTTAATTTTAATTAAAATGCAGCAGTGAATGAATAAAACCCAAACCCCTCCCAGCCTGGACACTCCGTGTTTCTCCCGTGGAAATGCAAAGCTCCACATCAAACCCAACTCCTCGCCTAACTTTAATATCCAGAAGTGGGATCAGCTGCACTTTTTGTGCCCTGAAATGGAAAAAAAAAAAAAAACAACAACACACCCACACTCTTCACCCTGGCAGCTCCCACCCATCCAAACCAGTTTTTGCAGAATAATAAATCTCACTGCCAACGTCTCGGCTTACCTTGAGAAGCTTCACGGGAGAGCTCCAGGAAGAAAACTGCGAGAATTCCAGAGAAACGAGGGGACGGGCAGTGCTGGAGCGAACCCAGAGCTCTGCTGCCCCACAGATCCCCAGGTTTCCCCCTCCCCAGCTCCGCAGCATCGCTGTAAATCCCAGAGCTGCGAGCCTCGGCTTTGGGAAGAGGCTCCAGGAGCCGCTCCAAGCGCGGCTTTGGGAATTTGGGAGCTGGGGAAATTGGAGGCACAGCAATGCAGGGGAGGCTCCAAGCCCTCCCCACCTGGCGCTGATGCGAACGCCCCGAATTCCCCTCAGCAAGCTGAGCCCGGGATAACGCGGCTGAACCCGAACATTCCCGTGGCGATCGCCCGGGGGGTCGGGAGGAGCTGGGAATGCTCTCCATCCCCGGCCCGCCCGCTAACACACACACACACACCTGCGCTCCGCAAAACCTCCCGGCCGCCTGCGAAGTTCTGCGGAGAACTTCGGCGGCACCTGAAGGATGGAGGGGAAGGGCGGGGGGGGCTCTGTGCAGGGAGGGGTTCTCGCAGCACCGCAGGGCAGCGGTGCTGCCTCGGGGCAGCCGGACAGGACAGGGCACGGGTGTGGATCGCTGTCCCGAAACAACGGCATCTCCTCAGGAATCGGGCGATTCCTCAGCTCTCAGCTCGCCACCTGGGCACCGGCGCCGCCCCAAAAACCCGCAGCGAAACCCCGAGCGAGCGGCGGCTCCGCAGGGACGGCAAGGACGTGACGGAGCAGGGAAGGGGCGAACGCCGCGGCCGGAGCCGGGCAGGGGCTGCACGGGAGAACAAAAGGAGCCCGGGCAGCCCGAGGGGTCCGCGCCGGCCCCGCGGGGCCACCGCCGGCGGCCAGCCGGTGACAGAGGCTGACAAAGGGCACGGGCGGCGTCCGCAGGGCAGCTCCGGCACAGCCCTGCCTGCCGACACCCCCCGCATCCCGAGCGCCGCAGTTCTGAGGCACGGGCCGCCCGGTGCCCGCCGCGGTCCCCCCGCGGTCCCCTCGCGGCTCCGGGCGGGGCACGCACCTGAGCGTGGGGCCGATGCAGGCCGTGTCCGTGCTCTCGATCTCGCGCAGGATCCGCTCGTGCTCCGCCGCCGTCTCCAGGCTCTCCGGCTCCGCCATCTTCGGCCGCTCCATGGGGCCGCTCCGCCCGGCCCGGCCCGGCCCGGCCCGGCAGCGGCACCGCCGGGGCTGCTCGGCCCCGCTCCGCCGCGCGCGCGGCACCGCGGGACATGTAGTGCGGGGCGGGGAGGGGGGAGCGGGCCGCGCGGCACCCTGGGAGATGTAGTCCGGCAGGGGGCCGGGCCTGCGCGGCCGCTCCGCCCAGAGAGGGAGGGACGGAGCGGGGCGGCCCCCGGGAGTGGGGGGCTGAGCGGGGCTGGTGTCGGTGTGGTACTCCTGAAGGGGACACAGCCCCGTGTCCTCCCCTGAGAGGACACAGCCCCATGGCTTGGACACCTCCGTGAATGACACAGCCCCATGGCACTGCCTCGTGTGATGCCCCATGGCTTGGACACCTCCCTGGGGGACACAGCCCGTGTCCTCCCCTGAGAGGACAGAGCCCCATGGCTTGGACACCTCCCTGGGGGACACAGCCCCATGGCTTGCCCCGTGTTGTACCCAGGAGAGGACACAGCCCCATGGCACTGCCTCGTGTGATGCCCCATGGCTTGGACACCTCCTTGGGGGACACAGCCCCGTGTCCTCCCCTGAGAGGACAGAGCCCCATGGCTTGGACAGCTCTGTGAATGACACAGCCCCGTGGCACTGCCTCGTGTGATGCCTCATGCCTTGGACACCTCCTTGGGGGACACAGCCCCGTGTCCTCCCCTGAAAGGATAGAGCCCCATGGCTTGGACACTTCCATGAATGACACAATTCCATGGCAGTCCCCGTGTTGTACCCAGGAGAGGACACAGCCCCATGGCACTGCCTCCTGTGATGCCCCATGCCTTGGACACCTCCTTAGGGGACACAGGCCCGTGTCCTCCCCTGAGAGGACAGAGCCCCATGCCTTGGACACCCCCTAAGGGGACACAGCCCCGTGGCACAGTCCCCGTGTCCTCCCCCATGACAGGACACAGCCCCACGGCAGTGACACCCTTGTGACATCCCAGCACACCCATCCTGTGTCCCTGCCCCGAGCAGAGGCAGCCCCTGCTCCTCCGGCCCCATCCCGTCCCTCAGCCCCATAAACGATGAAAAAAGGTGACTGCGGTCCCGAAGTGCATGGAAAACGCCGCTGTGAAAAGCCGGTGTCCATAAAGGAGACAGAGGAGTCCCGCAGCTTTATTCGGATAAAGGGAGAGGTCACCAGGCACAGCCCGCGGGGTTTTCTCTCTCGAGGTTTCGGGGGGCACGGCCGGGCTCCCTTTTATCCCAAACTCTTCCTTTCCCCGTTGCTGAGGAAGGTGCAGCCTTCCCCAGCCGCCTGCTCCCTATCCCCCCTCGAACCTGGCATTTTACCCCAACGTTCGCGCAGCCCCGTCTGTTTCAGGAGCCAGCATGTCCGGACTCTGCGACAAACCCTTGAAATTAACTCCAAAGCTTGAAATTAACCCCGGAGTTCAGGAGCTCTGTTTCGGGAGTCTGTCCGGGCTCTGTGACAAACCCTTATTAATTTCAAATTAACTTATTTAACCCTATTATTTAACCCTTATTAATTTCAAACCCTTATTAATTTCAAGCTTTGAAATTAACTCCAAAGTTTGAAATTAACCCCGGAGTTCAGGAGCTCCCACTTGTCTGTTTCGGGAGTGTCCGGGCTCTGTGACAAACCTGCTGCCCAAGGTCGCTAGGGACATTAAGCCCCATCTCAAAGCCGCTCCCAGCCATGGTGTCCCCCCGGAATTGTTTGCCAGGACATGAGCACACCTCTTCCCCGGCAGAGGGAAGCTCCTTCCCGCAGACACCGCTCCGCCCTTCAGCTGGCTCCTGCCGGCTGCGGTGCATCCCCGTGAGCTGCGGGAGCCAAGGACACGGCGGATCTTCCTCCAGAAACAGCGGCAGGATGTCCTGCAGGAACGCCCCTGGGTGCCAAGGTCTCCTGGCTGCAGCTGGTTGTTCCTGTTATCAGTTTTTTTTGGGAAAACAGCGCCGGAATGTCCCGTTCCCACCACACCTTATCAGGTGCTGTCCTTGCACGGGAATGCCACAGCAGGATGGAGAGCAGGAATCCCGGACTGTGACGCCGCCGAGGTGTGATTGTGACACCACCTGCCTTTGCTTGTGTTGTTTCACCTTCGGAGACAGAAATCAAACTCTCCAGTTGTGTGAGCACACCCGGGCCTCCCTCAGCGCTGCTTGTGCAGGTGGAACGCTGCTGGTTTCAATAACGTGCAGTCGTGGAATGGGAGGGCTTGGAAGGGACCCCAACGATCATCTGGCTCCAACCTGCCTGCCAAGGGCAGGGACAGCTCCACTGTCACTTAATGGAATGAAAGGGGATAAAAGAAGTCCCCGGAATGAGGCTCCGGGACTGGAACGACACAGGCGGAGCGAGGAGAGCCTGGTGAAAGCTCAGAGTCATTAAGGTTGGAAAAGACCTTTAGGAACACGGAGTCCAAGCATTCCCCAGCCCTGCCACCACTCACTGTGTCCCCAAGTGCCACATCCACAAGGCTTTGAAATCCCTCTGGGGATGGGGACTCCACCCCTGCCCTTCCCATGAGGAATTTTCCCAGTGCCCACCCCGAGGCTCCCCCGAGGCCATTCCCTCTCCTCCTGTCCCTGTTCCCTGTTCCCAGCCCGACCCCCCGGCTGTCCCCTCCTGGCAGGAGCTGTGCAGAGCCACAAGGTCCCCCCTGAGCCTCCTTTGCTCCAGGCTCAGCCCCTTCCCAGCTCCCTCAGGAATTCTCCAGCTCCTTCCCAGCTCCCTCAGGAACTCTCCAGCTCTTTCCCAGCTCCCTCAGGAAGTCTCCAGCCCCTTCCCAGCTCCCTCAGCCGCTCCTCAGCACACTGGTGCTCCCTCAGTTCACGTGGAGCTCACCAACTCTCCCCACCACGGTGTCACTTTGGATGTGACACCAGGGAGGAAATGTGCCCTCTGCCAGTGTCCCCACCTCTGGTGATGCAGAAGCTTTCCTAGAGCCAAGAATCGAAGAGATACATCAGCAGTGGAAAGAATGGGGGTGTAAATCACAGGGTGGATCCTGATCTGGGGCTGGATCGGGAACTGTTCCCAAGGAAGCGCTGCAGAGCCTTGACAGCTCCACTGGGGACTCCGCAGGCAGCACAGGGACAATCCCAGGGAAGGAGGGCTGGAGCTCCCAGCAGTGTCCCTGGCAGCACGGGGACACTGGGAAGGAGAGCTGGAGCTCCCAGCAGTGTCCCTGGCAGCACGGGGACACTGGGAAGGAGAGCTGGAGCTCCCAGCAGTGTCCCTGGCAGCACGGGGACACTGGGAAGGAGAGCTGGAGCTCCCAGCAGTGTCCCTGGCAGCACGGGGACACTGGGAAGGAGAGCTGGAGCTCCCAGCAGTGTCCCTGGCAGCACGGGGACAGTCCCAGGGAAGGAGGGCTGGAGCTCCCAGCAGTGTCCCTGGCAGCACGGGGACACTGGGAAGGAGAGCTGGAGCTCCCAGCAGTGTCCCTGGCAGCACGGGGACAGTCCCAGGGAAGGAGGGCTGGAGCTCCCAGCAGTGTCCCTGGCAGCACGGGGACAATCCCAGGGAAGGAGGGCTGGAGCTCCCAGCAGTGTCCCTGGCAGTGCAGGGACAGTCCCAGGGAAGGAGAGCTGGAGCTCCCAGCAGTGTCCCTGGCAGCACGGGGACAGTCCCAGGGAAGGAGGGCTGGAGCTCCCAGCAGTGTCCCTGGCAGCACGGGGACAATCCCTGCAGGAATTCCCCCTGCGAGGAGCAGCCCAGCGGTGACAGAACCGCTCTGGAGCTCAGCCCTGGCGGGAGCTGCCCGCGGCCAAGGGAATCCATGCCATGGAATTCCCATGGGAACTCAATCCCAGCGGCTCCGCGGTGACATCTGGGGGATTGTTATCAATGACTGTTATCAGTGAAACGAGCGCGGTTTGTGCTGCAGGCAGCGGATCGTTCAGCTTTAAACAAACAGCCGGGAGGGAGCGGTGGTGACGATCCGCGATGGGTTTAATCACAGGATGGGACCCACCAGGACCAGGTCCAGCCCCAAGGGCTCGCCCCGTGTTCTCTCAAATGAGGATCTCAGGAACTGGATCTGCTGCGAGGGGGCTGCTCAGCCCAGGAGATTGTGGTACAAAGGTCTTGAGCACAATTTAAATTCACAGAGGTGGGAATTTAAAATCACTGAATGGTTTAGGTTTGGAAGACCTAAAATCCCACCCAGTGCCACCCCTGCCATGGCAGGGACACCTCCCACTGTCCCAGGCTGCTCCAAGCCCCAGTGTCCAACCTGGCCTTGGGCACTGCCAGGGATCCAGGGGCAGCCACAGCTGCTCTGGGAATTCCAGCCCAGCCCCTCCCCACCCTCCCAGCCAGGAATTCCGTGCCAAGGTCCCACCTAAATCTCTCCTCTTTTAGCTTAAAACCATTTCCCTTGTCCTACCACTATCTGCCTGTATAAAAAGTTGCTCTCTCTGTTTTTTATAGCGCTGGAATGCTGCAGTAAGTTTTTCCTGGATCCTTCTCCTCTCCAGGTGAACATCCCCATCTTTCCCAGCCTGGCTCCAGGGCAGAGGTGTTCTGATGTTCAGATGTTTTGTTCTAACCCTCAAAACATCTTTGGGTTCCTCCTCTGGCCTGGTTTCAGCAGCTCCATGTCCCCCCCAGGGCTGGGGCAGCTGTGCAGGTGGGCTCTCACCTGGGCAGGCCAGAGGGACAGAATCCCCTCCCTCAACCCCTGGTGCTGCTGAGGATGAGCCCAGGATGGGATTAGCAAGGAACAGAAATCAAATGGTCCCCAAAACCAAAGCCCAAAGGGAACCCCATCCATCTGCTCCTCCCTGATGTGGTGTGGCCACCAACAGCCAGCCCTGCTGGCCACAACGTCACCCCGGGCCACCAGCCCTGCTGGCCACAGCGTCACCCGGAGCCACCAGCCCTGCTGGCCACAACGTCACCCCCGGCCACCAGCCCTGCTGGCCACAGCGTCACCCCGAGCCACCAGCCCTGCTGGCCACAGCGTCACCCCGAGCCACCAGCCCTGCTGGCCACAGCGTCACCCCGGGCCACCAGCCCTGCTGGCCACAGCGCCATCTCGAGCCACCAGCCCTGCTGGCCACAGCGTCACCCCGAGCCACCAGCCCTGCTGGCCACAGCACCACCCCGGGCCACCAACCCTACTGGCCACAGCGTCACCCCGGGCCACCAGCCCTGCTGGCCACAGCGTCACCCGGAGCCACCAGCCCTGCTGGCCACAGCGTCACCCGGAGCCACCAGCCCTGCTGGCCACAGCGTCACCCGGAGCCACCAGCCCTGCTGGCCACAGCGTCACCCGGAGCCACCAGCCCTGCTGGCCACAGCGTCACCCGGAGCCACCAGCCCTGCTGGCCACAGCGTCACCCGGAGCCACCAGCCCTGCTGGCCACAGCGTCACCCCAGCCCCATGTCCGGCTGATTCCCCACCACCACCTCCAGCTCTGCTCAGGATAAAATGTTCCATTCTGTAAGAAAAGCTCCACTCTTTGTCCCCAGGCTCCAGCATTTGTCACCTTCACATGAATATGCATTGCTGGCGGCTGCCTGGGATTTGTCCTCATTATTTGCTGCCACACAAACTTTGTCCCGTTTCAGAGCCTGTCCACAAGAAGTTGATTTATTTATTTCTTCTCCCCAGTCACTGCCATAACCGTGCTGAATGGGTATTGTTGGAATTTATTAATCAAATCATCGGGCAAGGCCAACACGGGTGTAGCAAAGATGGCTCATAATCCTAAAAAATGGCTCATAATCCTAAAAAATGAGATTGGCTTTGCCTGACAGAGTCTATTGGCCTTAAACCCGCCTGGCTGCCATTAACCCTTCTACGTTCTCTTAATTTCCTCCTAATGAAGCTCCATATAATTGGGTTTTATGGAGCTGACAACAGCCTGGTAATGCTTTAAAATCTCCCTCTTTTCATTACTGACCTCGTGGTGTTTTCCAGGCCTCCAGAACTTCCCTAGTGGGCCAAAACTTCCTAACAAAATCAATGTGATGGCTCGGAGAGCTGGAGAAGCCTCGTGTGCAAGTTCCTTTCTGGTTCAACAATCAGCCTCTGTCCATGACTTCCCAAAGCCAGGAGCAGCTGTCTCGAATCCCTGGAGCAACGCAATTATCAGAATTTATTTCCTTTTTTTTTCGTCTTTAACTGCACAACCTCTTGCTTGTTGTGTTTATTTGGGGGTTTCTTTTTGTGCTGTGGTTTAGTCAACTCCTGCAACATCTCCTGCCTTTTCCCCTTCTCCCTGCAGGATTTTCCAGGTGGCTCCGTGCTCTCCTCCCCTCCATCCAGCAGTGACAGGCGGGCACGAGGCCAAGCCAGGCTTAAATCTGCTCTCTCCAGTGCCATTCAGGAAAACATTTCCCAGTGGAATCGCGGGTTTAGCCACAAACCCGGGAATTAACAGTGCAAAGAAAGGCTCAAACAAGGCCAGACGGTGTTCACCTGGAAAACCCCTCCTGCAGGGACACTCAGGGAATCTCCTTCTGGGATGTGGGCTGGAGCCCTGGAGCTGCTTCCCGGCTCCTCTCCTCCATCCCCAGCTCCTCCTGCTCTCCCTGCTGCCCTCGCCAGCCCCCAGCTCCCAGCCAGGCTGGGCACGCCCCGGGCTCGCTTTCCCTCCCTCCCGGAGCATGTGGAAGAAGAGGTTTCACAGCCACTTCCGTGAGCCAGAGAGGAGTTTGATAGGAGGATCAAACCCCTGAAAGAATTTCCTACCAAGGTCATTGACAGAAACCCAGAAAGAAGGAAGGACAAATAAGAGAAACCTGCAGCTGCCTATTACAACGAGCACTTTGTTTGTCTTTCCTGACCAATGAGTAAAGTGTAAACTTACGAGCTTTGTAAGAATGTATAAAGAGCATGCATGCTAGAATAAAAACAGCTGGAAGCCTTCTGAAAATGGAGCGCGCTGCTTTGTATCGGCTTTGTCACAACTACGACGGGAGCAGGCAGACCCCGCGACGCCAGGCGCGGTGACAGCCCCGGCACCGCTCCCGTTTGCTCTGGGGGAGCAGCGATTCCCCGGATTCCCTCTGCAGGGCTGACCTTCAGCACCCTGCGGGCAATCCCAGGGAATGGAACACATCCCTGCTCCCGCAGAGCCGCCCGCGGCTCGTCCCTCCCTGCCTCCCTCCGCCGCACTCCGCCCAGCGCTGCCCATGGACCGCGATCCCGCCCCGGCCTGCGGGAATCCCGCGGCTTGGCCGCCCTTTGCCGGGGGAAGGGAAGGGAAGGGGAAGGGGAAAGGAGAAAGGAGAAGGAGAAGGAGAAGGAGAAGGAGAAGGAGAAGGAGAAGGAGAAGGAGAAGGAGAAGGAGAAGGAGAAGGAGAAGGAGAAGGAGAAGGAGAAGGAGAAGGAGAAGGAGAAGGGGAAGGGGAAGGGGAAGGGGAAGGGGAAGGGGAAGGGGAAGGGGAAGGGGAAGGCAAGGAAAGGAAAGGACCCGCGTGGCACCCGCAGCAGCCAGGCCGGAATTCCAGAGTGGGATTCACGGGGATTCCACCCCGCAGGTGCCCTCGCCCCTGCGCTTTGTTGGCCTCACGTGCATTCATCCATATAACCAGAAAATATTCCAGTCTTCCAAATATTCCACTCTTCCACAAGGTATTTCTGCAGGATAAACCCCCATTTTCCAGCCACAGCACAGTGGTTAAAATCCTGCTCTGTGTTACATTTAAGGACTGAAATCAATTTTTAACCCTAACATTTTTGTAGGAAATCAAATCCCTCCTTGGGACACACCTGGATGCTCCGAATGACACCTTCTGTTTCCTCGTGGATTTTATTCCACTTTTTCATCTGGCTGCAGGAAATTATTATCTGGGCAGACTGAAGATGGATTTCAGCCATGGAGTTCTGGCTTCAACCTTCACAGAATTCACAGAACTCACAGAACTCACAGAACTCACAGAATTCACAGAACTCACAGAACTCACAGAATTCACAGAACTCACAGAACTCACAGAATTCACAGAACTCACAGAATTCACAGAACTCACAGAACTCACAGAACTCACAGAATTCACAGAATTCACAGAACTCACAGAACTCACAGAATTCACAGAACTCACAGAATTCACAGAATTTGCAGAATTCACAGAACTCACAGAACTCACAGAATTCACAGAACTCACAGAATTCACAGAACTCACAGAATTCACAGAATTTGCAGAATTCACAGAACTCACAGAACTCACAGAATTCACAGAACTCACAGAATTCACAGAACTCACAGAACTCACAGAACTCACAGAACTCACAGAACTCACAGAATTCACAGAATTCACAGAACTCACAGAATTCACAGAACTCACAGAACTCACAGAACTCACAGAACTCGCAGAATTCACAGAATTCACAGAATTCACAGAACTCACAGAACTCACAGAATTCACAGAATTCACAGAATTCACAGAACTCACAGAACTCACAGAACTCACAGAACTCACAGAACTCGCAGAATTCACAGAATGACGAGGTTGGAAGAATCAAGATCAACGTGTCCAACCCATGCCCTGACACCTTGACTGAAACCAACCCTTGTGAAGGATTTTCCAAATCTGAGTTTCTGCTTTCATTAAATGCAGCTCGGGGATCTCTGGTGGAAATTTGGGCTGAAGATCTTTTGCCAAGCTGTGCTGGGGTGTCGCCCTGGTTATCAAGAGTTTTCTAAAGCCTTCTGAGTTTACATTTTTGTAGAGAGCTTTCCCACACAACTTTCTGTAAATATCCTCTTGTTTTGCATTCTTTCATAGAGGCGGAGAAATTTGATGTACAGGTAGTTTGTCCAGTGTCGTTGGAGAGGTGGCACGTTCACCCTCCAATCCACTGGCACCTTTTGAGAACTATAAAAGGTTGGAGTCAGAGGAAATAAATGAGTCTCTTCATCGTGACCAAGGCTGTGCTGCGTCGTTTTTGCTTGTGTCACCTGGTGACACTGGGGTCTCTAAATGCTCCCAAATCCCACAGGAATGGCTTAGCTCCATCGAGGCAGGATCTGAAGACCTCAGAGGTGAAATCCCACCCGAGGGCTGTTCCGTCTGGGAATTCTGTGCTTGGGCTGCAGGATGGCAAAGGAGGGGCCACAGTTTATGAGGAGGGAGATCCCCCCTCTCACCCCGAAATGAGAGATTTCCTCCCTGCAGGCTCCTCCTCTCAGCACAGCTGCAGGAGTGGGGATCCTGTTGTGCTTCCCAGCCCAGCCCGTTCTCCATCCTGCCACAAATCCAGCGGGATTCAGCGGGAGGCAGGATGGCCCGAGCCGGGCTGTCCTCGGGAGGTGCCACAATGAGCTCTGGGGACAGACACCGGGGGTCCCACAGCTGGGGTGGCCTTGGGGCAACGCAGCCAACAGGGAGCTCAGGAGAGAGGCAACAGCCACCCTTCCTGCAGCGCTGGGAGCCACGGCCACGGTGACAAGTGACAGGGACGCCTCGGGAGCCATGGCAATGGTGACAAGTGACAGGGCCACCTCGGGAGCCACGGCCACGGTGACAAGTGACAGGGACGCCTCGGGAGCCACGGCCACGGTGACAAGTGACAGGGCCACCTCGGGAGCCACGGCCACGGTGACAAGTGACAGGGACGCCTCGGGAGCCATGGCAATGGTGACAGCAGCCAGGGCCACCTTGGGAGTCACAGCAATGGTGACAAGTGACAGGGCCACCTCGGGAGCCACGGCCACGGTGACAAGTGACAGGGCCACCTCGGGAGCCACGGCAATGGTGACAAGTGACAGGGCCACCTTGGGAGACATGGCAATGGTGACAGCATCCAGGGCCACCTCAGGTGGCTGCCAGCCCTGTCCTGCTGCAGGGACAGAAACCCCCGGGGCTCCTCCTGAAAGCTTCCGGTGCCAGTCCTGTGCCCCAGGAATTCAGAGGGTCCTCTCCAAGGGGCCCTGGCAGTGCCACAGGGCAGTGTCACAGCAGGGCAGTGTCACAGCAGGGCAGTGTCACAGGGCAGTGTCACAGGGCAGTGTCACAGGGCAGTGCCCTAGGGCAGTTTCACAGGGCAGTGCCACAGGGCAGTGCCACAGGGCAGTGTCACAGGGCAGTGTCACAGCAGGGCAGTGCCACAGGGCAGTGCCACAGGGCAGTGTCACAGGGCAGTGTCACAGGGCAGTGTCACAGGGCACTGTCACAGGGCAGTGTCACAGGGCAGTGTCACAGAGCAGTGTCACAGGGCAGTGCCACAGGGCAGTGTCACAGCAGGGCAGTGCCACAGGGCAGTGTCACAGGGCAGTGTCACAGGGCAGTGTCACAGCAGGGCAGTGTCACAGCAGGGCAGTGTCACAGCAGGGCAGTGCCACAGGGCAGTGTCACAGGGCAGTGTCACAGCAGGGCAGTGCCACAGGGCAGTGTCACAGGGCAGTGTCACAGGGCAGTGTCACAGCAGGGCAGTGTCACAGCAGGGCAGTGCCACAGGGCAGTGTCACAGGGCAGTGTCACAGAGCAGTGTCACAGCAGGGCAGTGTCACAGGGCAGTGTCACAGCAGGGCAGTGTCACAGGGCAGTGTCACAGGGCAGTGTCACAGGGCAGTGTCACAGCAGGGCAGTGTCACAGCAGGGCAGTGTCACAGGGCAGTGTCACAGAGCAGTGTCACAGGGCAGTGTCACAGCAGGGCAGTGCCACAGGGCAGTGTCACAGGGCAGTGCCACAGGGCAGTGCCACAGGGCACTGTCACAGGGCACTGTCACAGGGCACTGTCACAGGGCAGTGTCACAGCAGGGCAGTGCCACAGGGCAGTGCCACAGGGCACTGTCACAGGGCACTGTCACAGGGCAGTGTCACAGCAGGGCAGTGCCACAGGGCAGTGCCACAGGGCACTGTCACAGGGCACTGTCACAGGGCAGTGTCACAGCAGGGCAGTGTCACAGGGCAGTGTCACAGAGCAGTGTCACAGGGCAGTGTCACAGGGCAGTGTCACAGAGCAGTGTCACAGCAGGGCAGTGTCACAGGGCACTGTCACAGGGCAGTGTCACAGCAGGGCAGTGCCACAGGGCAGTGCCACAGGGCACTGTCACAGGGCACTGTCACAGGGCAGTGTCACAGCAGGGCAGTGCTCTGGGGTGGGCTTTCCCTCTGGAAGGAGCTGCCCTCACATCACTCTGGAGTTTCGATGTCACTGACACAACCAAACCCTGGAAGAAGTTTCCCGGGGCAGGGCTGGAGTCCCCACCCCTGGAGGGCTTTGGAAGCCCTGCGGATGTGGCCCTTGGGGACAGGGGCAGCGGTGGCCTGGGCACTGCTGGGATGGCTGGATTCCGTGATCCCAGAGATCTTTTCCAGCCCTGAGGGTTCTGTGATCCCCTGACACCAGCGCTGCTCCTCCCAGCCACAGCCCGAGCACGGATGGAAGAGTTCTGGGGATTTCCTGCTATTCCCTGTGCGGATCCAGCTCCATCTGCCCCGCACTGTCCCAGCAGCAGAGAATTCCCTGCCCTCTGTCCCTGTCACCAGCAGGGCCGGGCAGGCACAGCAGATCCCTGCCATGGCTTGGAGTCCCCCCAGCGCCGGCTGGGAGGGATGCACAGCAACTTCGGGAATTTCAGACACTCACCTTCCCTGGGAGGGTGGGGAGGCGCTGGAATGGGATTCCCAGAGCAGCTGTGCCTGCCCCTGGATCCCTGGAAGCGTCCCAGGCCAGGCTGGACTGGGCTTGGAGCAGCCTGGGATAGCAGAAGGTGTCCCTGCCCTGGGATGAGATGATCTTTACGATCCCTTCCAACCCAAACTGTTCTGGGATTCCATGATAATTTCTCTGGTCTCCAGCTCCAGCTCTGGGCTCGTTTGGTCACCAGTTCCCTCCCACTGATTTTTAATTATTTTTTAAAAATTTACATTTAGCAGGAGCAACTTTTAGCAGCTAAAAATGAAATCCTTCCCAAGCCCTCCCTCTCCTGCTTTGAACCACAGAATGGTTTGGGTCGGAAGCCACCTTAAAGCCCATCCCATTCCCAGCTCCCACCGTGGGCAGGAACACATTCCAAAGGTGAATCCAGATCCCTGGGAACGCCTGCAGGGATCAGGAATCTCCTGATGGAAGAACTGGGCTGCTGCAGGGACACTCCAGGCTGGGAAGCAGGGCAGCAATCCTGATGGATGCAGGGGACTGGAGCTGCCAAAGGGGGAAGGGGGGAACTGGCAGTGACTGAAGCAAGTTCTGCCATCAGGAAGAGACTTGTGAAAAAAAAAAAAAAAATACACATTTGCTGTCTTATTTTTCTGCTGATGATCTTAATTTCGCCGAATGTGTAAGATTCGCTTTAGCAAAACAAATAAGCGCTCTTGGGTTTTTGCCACGCCATGAATTTTTAATGCTTTATTAAAGTGCTGCAGGGTTCCAGCCCAGCCTGTGGCTGCTTAATTGAGTGCAATCCCACTCCATTACCTGCCTGGAACCATCTGGCCCGGCACTGAACAGCTGGGAATCCAAGCCCTGCTGCCAGCTCCTGCCATACAAACCAGGTATTCCTTGGGAAAAGCCTCCCTCAGAGCTGTTTGCACCGTCAGGCACGGAGGTGTTTCTTTTTGGAAAGGATTTTAGGGCTTTTTCTGAGCAGAGAGGCCTTTTACTCCCTAGTGAAGTACCAGGGCTGGGTGCCAAAAGTGGGGATGGCAGAGGGAAAAGGGCAGGGAAGGCTCTGGTGCCCTGCAGGAGAGGCAGGGGGGACAAGGCTGGGCAGGCACAATAAAAGGGAAAAATATAAATATATATTTTAAAAAGCATACATTTTGATTATTTGGAAAATATCTCTGGGCAGGCACAATAAAAGGGGAAAAATAAATATAAATATATATTTTAAAAAGCATAAATTTTGATTATTTGGAAAATATCTCTGGGCAGGCACAATAAAAGGGGAAAAATATAAATATATATATTTAAAAAGCATTAAAATTTTGGTTAAAAATGTTTGGAAAATATCTCTGGGCAGGCACAATAAAAGGGGAAAAATTAAAAATAAATGTGTATTTTAAAAAGCATTAAAATTTTGATGAAAATATTTGGAAAATACCTCTGGGCAGGCACAATAAAAGGGAAAAATTAAATATAAATATATATTTTTAAAAGCATAAATTTTGATTAAAATATTTGGAAAATATGTTGAAAAGTGCATCGACAAAACGTAACGGGAGGGAAAGGCCAAAGGCGGCCGCGCTGCGGGCAGGCGAGGCCCGGCGCTCCAGGGACGCAGCCACATTACCAGACCCGGTGCCGTTCGCGCTCGTTGCTGGTTCCGATGCCGGTTCCGGTGCCGGTCCCGTTGCTGTTCCCGGTCCCAGGCCCGTTCCCGGTCCCGTTCCTGCTCCTTTTCCCGGTGCCGCTCCCGTTCCCGCCCCGCCGCTCCCTCACGGGAGCCTCAGCCCCTCACAGCGGCCGCAAGGGGGCGCCCCGCCCCGACCACGCCCCCCAGAGCGCGCAGCGGGCCGACCAATCAGAGCCGGCGGCGCTGCCCGCGCGCTCCGAGCGGCCATTCACAAAGCGGCGGGGGCGTGAATGGGGCGGGTCACGTGGGCAGGCGCGTTCCCACGCCCCCTCCGCTGCGTTCCGGGATGGAGCGGGCACCGGGAGCGGCACCGGGAGCGGGAGCGGCACCGGGACCGGGAGCGGCACCGGGAGCGGCACCAGGAGCGAGGGAGGCACCGGGAGCGGCACCGGGACCGGGAGCGGCACCGGCACCAGGAGCGGGAGAGGCACCGGCACCGGGAGCGGGGCGCTGGGCCGCCACCGCCTGCGTGGTGACCGGCGCTTCCCGCGGCTTCGGCCGCAGCCTGTCGCGGCTGCTGGCGCCGCAGCTCGGGCCCGGCTCGGTGCTGCTGCTGCTGGCGCGCTCCGCGGCGGCGCTGGCCGAGCTGGCGGCCGAGCTGCGCTCCGGGGCCACCGGGAGCGACGCCGGGAGTGAGCCCGGCAGCGGCTCCGGCGGCAGCGAGCTGCGGGTGCAATGCGTGGCCGCTGACCTGGGCTGCGAGGAGGGGCTGCGGAGGGCGGGCGCTGCCCTGCGGGAGCTGCTGCAGGACGCGTCCTTCGGCCGCCTGCTCCTGGTCAACAACGCCGGTACGACACGGATGTCCCCTCCTGTCCCCTCCTGTTCCCTCCCCGAGCCGCTGCCCTCCGCCCCCGGGGCCAACCGGGTCAGCCCCGCGCGGTTCCGGCTGAGCCGGGGCTCGCTCCGGGCTTGGGGTGCCAGCAAATAACCCAAAAGAGAAAAGGAGCTGCGGGGGTTCCAGCCTGTGCCGGCGTGGGTTTTTTAAAGGAATTAATTGGGGAGGGGGTCCCTGGCAGTGCTTTGCTGCTCCCAGGGTTCTGCTGTGCCATAGGAAGAGCTGGTTGCCCTCCTGCGCCTTCTCATCCCCTTGCTCCCCAAATCCAAACCTTCAGACAAACTTCCAGCCCCACCTTGTGGGTGCTTCCTTGTGCCTTCAGTGCCTTGGGTGCCCTTTTACCCGTTGTGGCTGTAAACCACGCGTGGGTTCCAGGATTCTGGACCTGCAGGAGGGCCCGTGGTGGCCCCTGGGGACATTGTGCTCCAAGCGTTGGCAGAGGGGTGGCAGGGCAGGTCCCTGTCCCCTGTCACTGCCGGGTCAGCGTGACCCGAAATGGGCTGGGCTGGGCTCCTCAGGCTGCTGTGGGACCCGGCAGGGGCTGGATCTCAAAGCTCTGGAAGTGTTGGGTGTGGAACGTGGCAGCCAGAGGGATCTGCTGTGGGGTTGATCCCATCTGCAACAACTCATTTTTCCATCTTTCTGGAAGTGTCCCGGGCCAGGCTGGACACTGGGGCTTGGAGCACCCTGGGGCAGTGGAAGGTGCCCCTTCCATGGCAGGGTGCTGACAGGACGTTCTTTAAGATCCCACCCACCCCAAACCATTCCACATTTGCCATTCCCAGGCTCGCTGGGAGACATCTCCAAATCCTTCCTGGACCTCACCGACCTGGAGGAGATCAACACCTACTTCTCCTTCAACATCAGCTCGGCACTCTGCCTGACCTCCACGGCCCTGAGGGCCTTTGGGGCACGGCCTGGCTGCCACAGGACCGTGGTGAACATCTCCTCCCTGTGTGCCCTGGAGCCCTTCCCGAGCTGGGCTCTCTACTGCTCCGGGAAGGCTGCCCGGGATATGATGTTCCACGTGCTGGCGCTGGAAGAGCCCGGAGTCCGCGTGCTCAGCTACGCCCCGGGTGAGGAGAGCAGCTCCCTGCTGCTTGTCCACCTTCTCCTGCCTTTGGGGATGGGCATTCCTGCAGCCCAGCCCTGCTCCTGCCCCTGCAGCCCCCAAGCAGCAGAAGTGGGAGGCCGGTTCCTCGTGCTGGATGAGGCAGCTGGACTCAAAGGCCATCTCCCAGCCAGCTTTTCCATCAGGATCATGGAATTCCAGCATGGGTTGAGGGGGAAAGGGACTTGAAAACCCATCCCATCCCATCCCATCCCATCCCATCCCATCCCATCCCATCCCATCCCATCCCACCCCCAGCCATGGCAGGGACACCTCCCACTGTCCAGCCTGGCCTTGGGCACTGCCAGGGATCCAGGGGCAGCCACAGCAAATCTGGGAATTCCAGCCCAGCCCCTCCCCACCCTCCCAGCCAGCAATTCCTTGCCAAGATCCCAGCCCAATCTCCCCTTTTCCAGTGGGAGCCATTCCCTGGCTCCTGTCCCTCTGTCCCTTGTCCCCAGTCCCTCTCCAGCTCTCCTGGAGCCCCTCCAGGGACTCTGAGCATTCCCTGGATTTTTCCCTTCTCCAGGGGAACATTCCCAGCTCTCCCAGCCTGGCTCCAGAGCAGAGGGGAAAACAAGGATTTTCCTTTCTCCTGAAGTGATTTTTGTGGTGATTTTGTCCTTTTCCCCAGGGCCTCTGGACACGGACATGCAGCTCCAGGCGCGGACCAGGACTGGAGACGCTGGGATGCGCCAGCACTTCCAGAGGCTGCAGGAGCAGGGGCAGCTCATCGACAGCTCCGTGTCAGCCCAGAAGCTGCTCCGGCTCCTGCAGGAGGATTCCTTTCCCTCCGGAGCACACGTGGATTTCTTTGACATCTGAGCTCCTCCACCTTTGCCTCCTTGCTTTGCTTCCAGCTCAGCCTTTTCCTGGTGCCTCCTGCAGGACCGTGTTCGAAGCCTGGGATTTGGGAAGATTTTAAAACACTCTGTGTGCCTTATAAACAGCCCTGGTGCCCTCTGGGGCTGGGCAGCAGCTCCTGCTGCTGAGCCCTCGCTGGCAGGGCTGGAATCCCTCTGCTCCCAGGGATTTGGGAGCAAAGGTCCCCACGGAATGGCCCTGGAAGGTTCAAATTCAGGAATTTGTGGGAGCCAAGGGCTGCCTGGCACACGGGGGCTCTGCCAGCCCCGCAGAAGCCACAGCAGGGCTGGGGCTGTGTCCCCTCTGCCCCACGGGAGCCCTTCTGGCCCTGGGGTGGTGATGTCCCCGCAGAGCCCGGCTCTGTCCCCTGCTCACCGGGGCTCCCGCTCCTCCTGCGGGGCCGGGCCGCTCTGAATTCCGCATTAAGGCACAGCAGAGCCTCTCCCGGTGCTTTTCCCACCAGCAGCCGCCAGGAGAGGGAGCTGGCCTTGGAGGAGTTGGGAATTTTGGGAGCCCGGCTGGGGTCAGCAGCTCTCAGAAACCTGAGCAAAGACACAGCCCTGAGTTCCTGCCCTGCTCCCCTTGCAGGTTTTGGGTCCAAACCTTCCTTTGGGGCTTCAGCCCCTTCCTTTTAATTATTTGTGGGGTTTTTTTTGGTCATTTTCCCATCAGATTCCAGCAGGCACAGACACACAGAGGCTTTTCCTCTGGAGAGCTGGTGCAGAAAAGTTGTTTTGAAGCCCAGTGTGCCCTGGAAATGCCCAGTGCCCCTCTGTGCCCCCTCCACCCCAACCCTGCAGCTCAGATTTTGTCCCCCTGGCTCTCCAATCATGAAAATTCTAAAATCATTAAAATCATGAAGCGTGTCTGCTCTGGGGTTTCTGCTGTGTCTTTGAGGGTGGGTGAATTCCTGCCAGGGAGGGAGGGAGGGGGATCCTGGCTTAAGCACTGCCTTCACCCAGCAAGGCACCAGAATTCCCTCCTGGAGCCATGTCCTCCCCTCTCTGAGCCCTTTCATTAATTCTGTGTTCATCTAACCCTGCCAAGCTCCCAGACCCCTCCTGCCCAGCCAGCCCTGCTGCCTGCTTTCAGCTTTCCTCCCTGCCTGGGACACTCATTAGCAAAAATCCCTCTGCAGCTCCCAACCCTGGCATTGGGAATGTTCTGGGATTTGGTTCCTGCTGGGGTTGGTGGGGCTGGGAAGCCTCCCTGGGCTGGCTGCTGCTAAAATATCCCCCCCTCTCCTCACCTGCATCCGTGGGGGTTTTTCCATCCCCTCTTGGGCAGGGATGTTCTTTTGGGATCTGGCTCTCTGCATCAAATAACCTCAGAGCTTCCCGAGGCCCCATCTCTTCCTGCCCTCTGGGCATTCCCTGGCTCCTGTCCCTTGTCCCCAGTCCCTCTCCAGCTCTCCTGGAGCCCCTCCAGGCCCTGCAAGGGGCTCTGAGCTCTGCCTGGAGCCTTCCCTTCTCCAGGGGAACATTCCCAGCTCTCCCATTTTTAGGGGTTTCATCCCCTCAATGTCCCCATTTCACTGTGCAGCTCTTTGGTGTTGGGATCTCTCTGTGACCCCAGGGATGAGCTGGCTTTGGGATTCCCACTCCAGGAGCAGAGCTCTGCCCGGGGAGAAATGACAGAGCTGCTTTTGGACATCCCCTGGCTGTCACCATTGCTGGGCACCAGCATCCTCCAGAAACCTGCATCCCTCTGGGTACCAACATCCCCAAACATCCCTCTGGGCACCAACATCCCCAAACATCCCTCTGGGTACCAACATCCCCAAACATCCCTCTGGGCACCAACATCCCCAAACATCCCTCTGGGTACCAACATCCCCTGGCTGTCAACATCCCCTGGGTGTTGGAATCCTGAGGATTCCAGACTTTCTGTGCTGACCCCCAGGAGAGCTCTGCATTGACCTGGGGCTGTGGAGAAGCTTCCAGACTGGAATGGCGGAACTGGGATTGTGGGGTGGAGTTTGGATAGAAGAGTGTGATGTCACAGGCTGGGAAACTCAGAGTTTAAGGGTTTAGAATGTAGTAATAAAACAAGATGGAGGTTTTAGGGCAGAGGCTGGTCCTTCTCCTTCTCCTTCTCCTTCTCCTTCTCCTCCTCCTTCTCCTTCTCCATGGGTTTGGGTGGTTTTGTGTAATTGGATAAAAAAGCCCACACTGAGGGCACGGGTGTTTGGTTATTGGGTTAAAAGTGAAAATAATCGAGGTGTCATTTGTTAATTGGAGAGTTTATCCTTAAAGGCCTTGCAGAGAGAGAGATGGGGCTGCATTTTTAGTTTGTTGGAGTGCAGCAGAACCCAGGGTTTGTGAGAGTGTGACAGAGATAAGCACTGATAAACACCTGAGTCCGAACACGAAATAGCATCTCGTGATTTAATCCCGACCCGGGCAGAAAGAAATTAAGACTCCCCACAACATCCACGAAGTACCAGCATCCCCTGGGTACAAATATCCATCAGTACCACCACTCCAAGGTGCCAGCAGCCCCTGGGTAGCAGCATCCTCCAGGTACCTGCATCCCCCTGGGTACCAACATCCCCCCATGGACCAGCATCTTTGGCTACCAAAATCCCCTGGGTACCAAAATCCCCCGGGTGCCAGCGCCACTGCGGGTGCCAGGGTTCTCCGGGTACCAGCATTCCCTGGGTTCCGGCCTTCCCAGCCCGTGCCCCCGCGGGCGCTGCGCGATGAAAAGGCAAAATGCCATGGAAGTTTTATTTTCCTTTCCCGACATTTCCAGTCACCAGCTGAGGGCGTCCCGAGACCGGGGAACAGAGCCCGGCTGGAGCGGGGAGCCCGGGAATGCCTCTGGGAAAGCAGCGGGATGGCGGGAGGGGATGGAGCGGGATTCCAGCCTCCTCCTCCTCCTCCTGCCTCCGCTCCGATCCCTTGGACACTCGTTTTGTAATTGAGGATCCGCGTCCCGGCGCCCAGGGCTTTGCCGGAGGCTCGAGTAGGGGAAATACAAAAGGGCGTTGAAAATAAAGGAGTTTGGAGCTCTCCGGAGCTCTCCTGATCCCCACAGCTCACCTGGGCAGGTGTATCCGAACGGATCCGTGTGTCCCCGTGGGGAGCCACGGGATTTGGGCAGTGCTGTGTCCTGGGCTAGGGGGGAAAGCTGCAGGGAGTGACCCCAAAACGAGCCACCCTCCCCTGCATCCCGGACAGAGCCAGGGACTCTGCTCTCCCTGCTGGCAATCGAGTGCAGCTTTCAAGCCCAAAAACCCTCCAGCCCTGGGGTGTCCCCCCAGGCAGTTCTGATTTCCCCCCAAATTCCACAACTTCCCACCGTGCCTCCTGCAGCAAAACCCTGCGCGGGGCATTTTATCCCTTTTCCTTCCCCCGGGGCAGGGACATAAAGCTGCAGCAGGAGCTGTGCAGGTGCCTCCTCGGCTGAAATCCCTAAAAAATGCTACGCGACGGCCTCCGGAGCAGTTTGGGGCACGAGGGGAGGGCTCGGTGCGGTGCCTTGGGGTGACATCGCCCACCCGAGCAGCCCCGGGGGACCCTCCTGAGCCCCCTCCCCGCGCTGGGGACACACTGTGCCCTTTGTGCCCGCGCCGGGGTGGGCTGAGCCGGGTCAGGCAGGAGCCAAAGCCGCGGCTGGGTTTTGTTTTCCTGGCCGTGAGCAGGGCTCGGGGCCAGCGGCGGGGCTGAGCCCCTAAATCCCCCCCTAGAGCCGCCCAAATGAAGCCCAGCTCGCCCCTGACCTCGCAGACCTCGCTCAGCTCCTGCGCCCCTCCCGAGCGCTCTCCCGGCGCGGGGGGAAGGCGACCTTGGCTTCCCGGAGCCCAGAAGTGCTGAGCTCGGCCGTTCCGGCCGGGACACCGAGTGCCCGGCTCCGGGCTGGCAAACAGCCGCTGCCTTTGCCCGGGGCCAAAGGTAAAGGAGCCGCTCCCCCCCTGCCAGGGGGGAAAGGGCTGGCGGTGCCCAGGTGCCCACACAGGGACCCCCATCCTGCACGGCCCCGGAGAGGCCCCTGGAGACGCGTCCACCATGCAGAGGCACGAGTCAGGAGCGTTTTGGGATGTCCTGGAGCTGTGCTGGGATGTGCAGGACGGAGCTGGAGGGCGCTGGAACAGCAAACCCCGTTCTGCTCAGCTGGCAGGGCCCTCGCAGCGTCTCCTGGAGCCTCTGCACGTCCCCTCCTGTCCCTCTGGCCGGCCTCGCTCCCGGCCCTGTGGGCCATTTTCAGCCACGTCCCCCCCTGCCTGTCCCCTGGCTTTGGTGGCCCGAGAGGCAGCTCCAGCACGGGGGGTTCTGCCCCTCAGGTGAGAGCCCACCTGCAGAGCTGCCCCAGCCCTGGGGCCAACAGCAGGAGCACGTGGAGCTGCTGGAGAGAGCCCAGAGGAGAACCCGGAGCTGCTCCAGGGCTGGAGCCAGGCTGGGAGAGCTGGGAATGTTCCCCTGGAGAAGGGAAAAATCCAGGGAATGCTCAGAGTCCCTGAAGGGGCTCCAGGAGAGCTGGAGAGGGACTGGGGACAAGGGACAGAGGGACAGGAGCCAGGGAATGGCTCCCAGTGGGAAAGGGGAGATTGGGCTGGGATCTTGGCAAGGAATTCCTGGCTGGGAGGGTGGGGAGGGGCTGGGCTGGAATTCCCAGAGCAGCTGTGGCTGCCCCTGGATCCCTGGCAGTGCCCAAGGCCAGGCTGGACACTGGGGCTTGGATCCACCTGGGACAGTGGGAGGTGTCCCTGCCGTGGGACAGGATGATCCTTGAGGTTCCCTCATCCCAAAGCCTTTGATGAGTCAGGGCCCCATTAATGAGTACCGAGGCCAGCGAGGAGCTCACAGATTAACCCAGGCCAGAGCCGGGAGCAGAGCTCTGTGCTGAGTGTCCTGTCCCAGAGAGCTTCCCTGCCTTAATGAGTAATTAGTTACTTTGCTGTGGGGGTTAATGGGGAGGCACTGCAGAAATGATCTGTGATTAATTAAACCACCTTGAGCTGTGCAGGCCCAGCAGCTGAGCTGGGCTGGAGCTGAGCTGGGCCTAGGGCTGGATTTGAGCTGGGCCTAGGGCTGGATTTGAGCTGGGCCTAGGGCTGGATCCAAGCTGGGCCTAGGGCTGGATCCAAACTGGGCCTAGGGCTGGATCCAAGCTGGGACTAGGGCTGGATCTAAACTGGGCCTAGGGCTGGATCCAAACTGGGCCTAGGGCTGGATCCAAGCTGGGACTAGGGCTGGATCTAAACTGGGCCTAGGGCTGGATCCAAGCTGGGCCTAGGGCTGGATCCAAGCTGGGACTAGGGCTGGATCCAAGCTGGGCCTAGGGCTGGATCCAAGCTGGGACTAGGACTGGATCTAAACTGGGACTAGGGCTGGATCCAAGCTGGGCCTAGGGCTGGATTTGAGCTGGGCCTAGGGCTGGATCCAAACTGGGACTAGGGCTGGATCCAAACTGGGCCTAGGGCTGGATCCAAGCTGGGCCTAGGGCTGGATCCAAGCTGGGACTAGGGCTGGATCCAAGCTGGGCCTAGGGCTGGATCCAAAGTTGGGCCTAGGGCTGGATCCAAGCTGGGACTAGGGCTGGATTTGAGCTGGGCCTAGGGCTGGATCCAAGCTGGGACTAGGACTGGATCTAAACTGGGACTAGGACTGGATTTGAGCTGGGACTAGGGCTGGATCCAATCTGGGCCTAGGGCTGGATCCAAGCTGGGCCTAGGGCTGGATTTGAGCTGGGCCTAGGGCTGGATCCAAACTGGGACTAGGGCTGGATCTAAACTGGGACTAGGGCTGGATCCAAGCTGGGACTAGGGCTGGATCCAAACTGGGACTAGGACTGGATCCAAACTGGGACTAGGACTGGATCTAAACTGGGCCTAGGGCTGGATCTAAACTGGGACTAGGGCTGGATCCAAGCTGGGACTAGGGCTGGATCCATGCTGAGACTAGGGCTGGATCCAAGCTGGGCCTAGGGCTGGATCCATGCTGAGACTAGGGCTGGATCCAAGCTCAAACTGGGGCTGGATCCATAGTGGGCTTGGAGCTGGAGCTGAGCTGGAACTAAGGCTGGATCTAAACTGGGACTAGGGCTGGATCCTGACCTTGGCATCGCTCCTGGAGCTGGTCTGGACCTACCAATGCCACCAGGGATGGGTATGTCCAGCCCCTGCAGACTGACAGCCACCCCCACCCCATGGGAAACGCTGCAGAAATTGGTTTTCCCTTGGTTTTTCTGTACCCCACCCCAAAGCCAGACTCTGTCTTGCTCAGCCAGGTGCCTTTCAAGCCTCCTTCCCTGAATCCTGGAATCCCAGAATGGTTTGGGTTGGAATGGACCTTAAAGCTCCTCCAGTCCCAACCCCTTGCCCTGGGCAGCATTTTTTTAAAACACCTCTCAATTACCCCATCTCTAAATTAAAAAAAAAAACCTTCATCCAACACCAGCCAGGCACATCCAGCACACCTGCACTCCTCATCCTCCACCTCAGAACCTTCCCTGAGTGCTGGCAGCTCAACCCTTCCTGAGCATGGGACAATCCCAGAGAATCCCTGGCATTCCCATCCTTTTGGGATCCCTTTGGGATCCTGGCAGGCTTGGGAAGATCCCAGCATGGAGTTCAGGCAGAAAGGGAGAGAAAACCATGCCCATCCCTCCTGTGCTGATAATCCCAGTGAATCCCTGTCCTGCCAGGGATTTTAGGATGCCAGGAGGCCCTGAAGGATCCTCAGCTCTGAGTTCAGGTAGAAAGGGAGAGAAAACCATGCCCATCCTTCTTGCGCTGATAATCCCAGTGAACTCCTGCCCTCCCAGGGACTTTGGGATCCTGGCAGGTTCGGGAAGATCCCAGCATGGAGTTCAGGCAGAAAGGCCAAGAAAACCATGCCCATCTCTCCTGTGCTGTCAATCCCAGAGAATCCCTGTCGTTCCCATCCTGTTGGGATCCCGGCAGGTTCGGGAAGATCCCAGCATGGAGTTCAGGCAGAAAGGCCGAGAAAATCATGCCCATCTCTCCTGTGCTGATAATCCCAGTGAATTCCTGCTCTCACAGGGACTTTGGGATCCTGGCAGGCTCGGGAAGATCCCAGCATGGAGTTCAGGCAGAAAGAGTGAGAAAACCATGCCCATCCCTCTTGTGTTGATAATCCCAGAGAATTCCTGTCATTCCCATCCTGTTGGAAGATCCGAGCTCCGAGTTCAGGCAGAAAGGCCAAGAAAACCATGCCCATTCCTGCTGTGCTGATAATCCCAGTGAACTCCTGTCATTCCCACCCTGTCATTCCCATCCTGTTGGAAGATCCCAGCACCGAGTTCAGGCAGAAAGGGAGAAAAAACCATGCCCATCCCTCCTGTGCTGACAATCCCAGAGAATCCCTGTCATTCCCATCCTGTTGGGATCCCGGCAGGCTCGGGAAGATCCCAGCATGGAGTTCAGGCAGAAAGAGTGAGAAAACCATGCCCATCCCTCCTGTGCTGACAATCCCAGAGAATCCCTGTCGTTCCCATCCTGTTGGGATCCCGGCAGGCTCGGGAAGATCCCAGCTCCGAGCTCGGGCGGTAAGGGCGATCCCCCCGCGCTGCTCCCCGCCAGAGCGGGATCCCACGGGAATCGCAGCCCGTCTCCCTGCCCGGGGCCGCTCCCCGGCCCCGGGGGCTCCTCGGGCGGGCCGTGCCCGCGGCTGGGCGCGGAGCGGGCGGCGCTCGGGGCCGGGAGCCGCATTCACATTCCTGCCGCGAGCGCACTTGTCAGCCGAGCTGTCAGTGCCGCCGTAATGGGGCCACGGCGGTCACTCGTGTTGGGAGTAAACACAGCCGAATCTGAGAAAACAAGAGCAGAGCCCCGAGCTCCCGGCACGGCGGCAAAGCCCCGCCGCTCCCGGCGGCGGTGCCCGGGCTCCCCCCGCCGCTCACCCCAGAAAGCCCCGGCAGGGATGGGGAGCGCTGCCCGGGGGTAGCCGGCACCCCTGGGATGTGATCCGGAAGTCTGGGGTCCAAAAGGGGTTGTTTGGGACACGCAGGGGAGGGATGGGGACATCGCTGGCCTGCAGCTGCTCGGGGACATGAGGCGGTGGAGCCGCAGCTCGGTGACTTCCAGCATGAACGGCCCCAGCTGTGGCCGGAGCGCTTGGTTCGGACTTTTTTCAGCTTAAAAATGGAGTTTTGCACATCCCGGAGCTGCCCTGAGCCTGTTTGGAGTGAGGGTCCAGCCTCCCCGTCACCCTGCAGCATCCCCCGGGGTCCCCTCCAGCCCTGCGCTCCTCCTGCCACCTCCAGCGGTGTCACCAGCGCCCGAGGGGACACCTGGGCCAGGTGGGACGGAGCCGGCTCAGCAGCAGCACGGAGGGAGGGGGCTTGCACAGGGACCGGGGGGTTCGCGGGGCCGCAGCCCCGAAGAGGAGGAGGAGGAGGAGGAACAGCAGCTCTGGGAACCGCCAGAGCGCCGCTTCTTCGTTTGGGAATATTCCCGCAACTTCCAAACCCTCCCAACAAAGGGGCGGCCGCGCTGAAAAGCCGCGGGTTTGGGACAAAGGAGGGAATGGGGCGGCCGAGGGCAGAGCGGCCGTGCCCCATCGCCGGCTCCATCCCTCACCCCCAGTCCAGGCAAGGCTGCTTTCCCCGCTCCCGGTCCCCGGTGCGGTTTATTCACGGGCACAACTCCCCCCCCCCCAAAAAAAAAAGCCGCAAACGCCGCCGAATATTTCCTGCGGGCGGGGAGGGGAGCGGGCAGTTTTTATCCTCCTCCAAACGCGACGCGAAATGTTGGGGTCACTCCTCCTTTGAAATCCCCCGCGGCCTCTCTTCCCATTAAACCAGCTCCCAGCTCAGAAGTTTCTTCCCCACCCTCCCCCCTCCCCGTTTTTTGTTTTTTTGGTTTGTTTTTTTTTTTTTTTTTTTTTTTTTTTTTTAATTTAATAATAAAGCATCTCAGATCTCGGAGCTGCAACTCATCTCACACCTAAGCGAGATTGCGTTTTGCACAAGCCTTTCAGCTGTTTTCTCAATCTCTCCTCTGTCTCGTTCTCAATTCAGGCAGTTGCTATAGGTATGTTTTAATCCCCAGCATGGTAGATTTTAATTAGTCTTTGTACAGATGGCCAATTAACATTCATTACTTTTGCCTTGAGCGATTAATTATGAGTTTGGATAGAAGGGGAGATGCAGACAGGAAAGATGGGCAGGTGAATAAAAAAAAGGGGATTTTAATCAGAGTTTGGGATTTTTTTTTTCCCTTTCTGGTTTATATATATACACACGCACATGGGAAGAGGAGGGAAAAGAGGCGACACGGTGCGAGTGACATTCCCAGAGAGCCATTCCAGCCCTGCAGCCGCGGGAATGGCACCTCCAGCCAGGGATGCTGCGGGGCTTGGGGCCGCGATCCAGCCACAGCCCCCGCAGGGACGGAGCAAGCGGGGCAGGCAGTGCTGGAGTGACCCGCAGCTCCCTGTGCCCTCCTGGGAATCCGCATCCCAAAGGATTTGGGATCCCGCCTTTGCGGCTGGAGCGGTGCCAGCGCGCTGGGGACAGCCGGGGGAGCGGTGACACAGAGCCAGCTCCTCCGGGGCGAAGCCGCGTCTCCATGCGCAGGACGGGCCCCGCAATTGTCCCCTCCCGAGCCCCGGTGACACGTCGCTAATTCTTCCTAATTGATTTTTCACGCCGGTGGGAGGGAGACGGTGACATCCAACAACAGAGCCCTGATGTCGCGGCTTTCTGCGGCATGAAAGGGGCCGGCATCTCCCCCCGGAGCCCGGATGCCTCCGCCGGGGCTGGGTAGCCATGGAGAGCCTTTCCCGAGCCTTTCCCGGGCCTGCCGCGCCAGCCGCTCCCGCGGCTATTTCGGGACGCGGGCTGGCGAGGGAAAGGGAAAGCAGCGAAGGGAAGGCAGCAAAGGGAAAGCAGAGAAGGGAAAGCGGCAAAGGAAAAGCAGCAAAGCCCCTCCGCCCGCTCCGTGCCCCCTGCCTGGCGCGGGGGCCGTGCCACATTCCCGCTGTCGCGGCTCACGGAGCCGAGCGGCATCGGGGTGACCGCGGCGGGTTTGGGGGGCTGCGAGGGGCTGGTCCCGCTGGCTGCTGTGGGAAACGGGAATCGTGGAAGGATGTTGGGGACAGGATCCATCCCACAGGACTCGCGGGCTTGCCCCGGGAGCTGGGCTCGCTTTTTGGCACGTTCGGGGTTTGGCCCCGGCCCGCTCGGGGCCGGCGCTTCCCGCGGGAGCTTTCCCGGGATCGGGAGCTCGGGAGGAGCAGGAGGGACCGGAGCCCTCCCGGCACGGCAGGGATGTGGCTGCTGTGTCCCGTGCCCGGGGGAAGTGTCACCTGCACCCTGCCGTGGCCTGCGGGTGGCTGGGTCACCTGCGTCCCAGAGGGGTTCCTGGGTGGCTGTGTCACCTGGATCCCAGAGCAATCCCTGGATGTCTGTGTCACCTGAATCCTGGCACAATCCCTGGATGTCTGTGTCACCTGGATCTCAGAGTGTCCCCTGGATGTCTGTGTCACCTGGATCCTGGCACAATCCCCGGGTGGCTGTGTCACCCGGATCTCAGAGTGTCCCCTGGATGTCTGTGTCACCCGGATCTCAGAGTGTCCCCTGGATGTCTGTGTCACCTGAATCCTGGCACAATCCCCGGGTGGCTGTGTCACCTGGATCCCAGAGCATTCCCCGGGTGTCTGTGTCACCAGGATCCCAGAGCAATCCTTGGGTGTCTGTGTCACCTGGATCCCAGAGCAATCCCTGGGTGTCTGTGTCACCTGGATCCCAAACCAATCCTTGGGTGGCTGGATCCCAACTCCCAGAACATTCCCTGTGTGGCTGTGTCACCTGAATCCTGGCACAATCTCCGGGTGGCTGTGTCACCCGGATCTCAGAGTGTCCCCTGGATGTCTGTGTCACCTGAATCCCAGAGCAATCCCTGGATGTCTGTGTCACCTGGATCCTGGCACAATCCCTGGATGTCTGTGTCACCTAGATCCTGGCACAATCCCCGGGTGGCTGTGTCACCTGGATCCCAGAGCAATCCTTGGGTGGCTGAATCCCAACACCCAGAACGTTCCCTGGATGTCTGTGTCACCTGGATCCTGGCACAATCCCTGGATGTCTGTGTCACCTGATCCCAGAGCATTCCCTGAGTGACTGTGTCACCTGGATCCTGGCACTATCCCCGGGTGGCTGTATCACCTGGATCCCAGAGCATTCCCCGGGTGCCTCCCCACCCTGGCAGTGCCCGTGAGGATCCCCCAGCGGTGCCTGAGCACCGACCCAGCTCATCCCACCGCAGAGCTCTGGGCAGGGCTGGGTGCCCCGGAGCCCCAAATCCACGCCGGGCACCCCGCCAGCAGCGCTGCTGCTGCCACCACCTCCTCCAGGAGCTGCGTGCCAGCTCTGCCACCCGCAGGGAGCAGCGTGGCCTCGGCCAGGCCGTCCCCACCAGCTCTGTTTCCCAGGTGAGCCGCAGGTGGGACAGGCAGCAGCCAGCAGGGAGGGCACCCAAACCCCTCCGAGCAGCTCGGGGCTCCCTCCCGGCTGGGGCAGAGGCTGCGGGAGGCTCGGGAGGCTCCGTCCCCACCTGCAGAGCCGTGGCAGGGTATGGCCCTCTGGGAGTGTGTGCCATGGAAATGTGCACATTTCCTAAAAGCAATATGGAACAGCTAAATATACTGCTCACAAATCTGTTTACACTAATAATGGCTGGGAGCCTGCCATCCATATGACTGCACGGAGCCATCGATTCAACAGAAATTCGCTGCAAATTCCTTGCAGGAGGAAGAAACTCACGGCGCTTTAGATTTCAATTTCCCCCCCTTGTTTTTCTTCTTTTTCTCCCTGCTTGTCGGGGAAGGGGGAGCAGGGATAAACCCACAAACACAGAGGGATAAACTCACAAACACGGTGGGATAAACTCACAAACACGGTGGGATAAACTCACAAACACAGAGGGATAAACCCACAAACACGGCCCCACGCTGGCAGCAGCCCTGCCCATCCCTCAGCCCCTCTCCCGGGGATCGGGACACTCAGCAAGCCGGGATTTCCCAGCGCAGCTCCAAGCTCTGGAGCTGCCTCCAGGGCTAAATGAACACAATATTTACCCATTTCCCACCCAGCGGAAGGGTCCGAGGCAGCATTTTGGCGCCGCGCTCGTTCCCATTTTTGAAAAAAAGGAGAAAAAAAATGAAGAAGAGGGAAAAAAACCCCTCCGGAATTGGCAGCTCTTGGTGTATTAATGGAAAAGCTGCAGACTTGGCTCCCGCTCACCTCCCCAACATAATGTTAAATGGCAGCAAGGCACTATAGCAGTCATTTACATATGGTGCTTATAGACGCCAAACTTATTAACACAATAAAACTGCTGCGCCAGGAGCTTTCCTGCCTATTTTTCTCCAGGAGAATGTCAGTGTTGGAAGCACCTATCCGCCTCGTATGGAAACACCCGGGGCTGCCTTTCATATGGCACCGGCAAAATAAATAAATGACTCAGCCAGGGGCCCCCTCCGACCACTCCCCGAGGGAAGAGGGAGGGAGATCCGTGGAGCTTTGGGGGTGGGGGAGATCACGGGAATTCAGCAGGGTCCGCCGGGATCCGCCAGAAACCAGCAGCACCCCCTGGAAAAGCGCATTTCCTCCTGCCTGGGGGCAGCTCCGCGCCAGGATCGGCTTTAACCCCCTGCTCTGAGGTGTCCCCAAAGCTGGAAGGGACAGCCTGAGCGATTTCTAGATGGGCTTTCCTGGGCGCCGCAGGAAAAGCCACCCCAGTGTTTCCATAGAAGGTGCCCAGGTGCTTCCAACAGGGGAATTCTCCACGTGGGAAAGCAGGAAAATTCCCAGCCGTGGTTTCTCTCTGCTGGAAGTTTGGTGTCCAGAAGGGACATTTGTGGCTGGCCGGTGCAGTGTCCCAGTGCCGTCTCACGGGATTTTGGGGAGGGGAGGGCAGCCGGGTCTGCTGATCCGCCCTGATGTGACACTGCCGGGTGCCCTGGGGGGCTTTTGGGGAGACTCTCCCGGGGTCCCGGTGGCCTCAGCTCCTCTCTCCGAGGTTTCCCGGCCCTGCCGTGGCTGCAGGCTCGCAGGGAACGTTTCTATCCCGGCTGCTGGAGCGGGGCCGCGGGGCTGAGGGGGGGTCACGCTCCGGGGCCAGCCGGGGGAGCTCCCGCAGCCTCCCCGGGGCTGGATGTGCCATTTCCTGTGGGCGAATTCCCCCGGCTCTCCCAGAAAGACGTTTTTGCTGGAATGAGCATCTCCGAGGTGACGCCTGATAGCCCTGGCGGGAGCTCCGTGGTGGGACATTAACCGGGACACCAATCTTCACCCCAAAAGCACCGGGGAGCTCTGGCCGACCCTAAAAACGGTGTGCCCGCTCTCCTCGGGGCTGCCAGTGGGATAAACCCACAAACAGCCCCGGGAATCAGTGCTGAGCGGGGAGCCGCTCGCCACAGCACCCCGAGGGGATTTAGAGCAGCAGGGATGAGGGAGGTGTCTGCTCCCAGCAGGGCCTGGCAGTGCCACGCAGTCATGGCACTGGCACAGGGACATGGCAGTGACACACAGACATGGCAGTGACATACAGACATGGCAGTGACATACAGACATGGCAGTGCCACATGGACATGGCAGTGACACGCAGTCATGGCAGTGCCACACGGACATGGCAGTGGCACAGGGACATGGCAGTGCCACATGGACATGGCAGTGCCACAAGGACATAGCAGTGCCACATGGACAAGGCAGTGCCACAAGGACATGGCAGTGCCACAGGAACATGGCAGTGCCACAAGGACATGGCAGTGCCACACGGACATGGCAGTGCCACACGGACATGGCAGTGCCACATGGACATGGCAGTGCCACACGGACATGGCAGTGCCACAGGGACAAGGCAGTGCCACAAGGACATGGCAGTGCCACATGGACATGGCAGTGCCACACGGTCATGGCAGTGCCACACACCTGTGGTGGTGCCACATAACCATGACAGTGCCACACAACCGTGGCAGTGCCACACTGCCACTGCTGCCACCACCCCCGGGCCCAGCACAATAAAACAAGGTGGGTTTGGGGTTGGGGGCTGGGCTGGACCCTCGCTGTGGAGATTCCAGGGATTCCGGGAGCCCAGGGAGGGGCACGTCCCCTGTCTGCCACCCATGGCAGTGGTGCCACCCCTGGAGCCATGTGTGCTGAAGCTCCCCGGGGCACCAGTGCTGCTGTCACCAGTCCTGTCACCAGCAGGAGATGCTGATGCTGCCCCAATCCAGGTGTTCCAGAACCTTCCACGGGCCTTGCTGTGGGACAACCAGCTCAGCACAGCCAGGCAGGGGACACGGGGTCCCCAGGGTCAGGCACGAGGTCAGGGGAAGGTCCCCAAATGCCCCAGCTCTGCACAGACTTTGCACGAGTGGGGTTTGGATGGCTTTCCCAAAATCCCTGTCCTGTGTCACCGCAGGACAGAGGTGACCAGAGCTGTCCCTGTCCTGTGTCACTGCAGGACACAGGTGACCAGAGCTGTCCCTGTCCTGTGTCACCGCAGGACAGAGGTGACCAGAGCTGTCCCTGTCCTGTGTCACTGCTGGGCAGAGGTGACCAGAGCTGTCCCTGTCCTGTGTCACTGCAGGACAGAGGTGACCAGAGCTGTCCCTGTCCTGTGTCACTGCTGGGCAGAGGTGACCAGAGCTGTCCCTGTCCTGTGTCACTGCAGGACAGAGGTGACCAGAGCTGTCCCTGTCCTGTGTCACTGCTGGGCAGAGGTGACCAGAGTCACAGCTGTGTCCCCTCCAAGGGCCCTCAGGATGTGCCACCCCTGAGTGTGCCCCGGCCCTGTCACAGCAGATCCCACCTCGCCTGGGCAGGGTTTGGAGAGGAGAGGGGGATGCAGCTCCATGGAAAAGCCATGGTGAGCCTGTGGAGGTGGGTGGGAACCCAGCAGCCTCTTTCCCTGCTGGAATGGCCTCTCCCAGTCCAGAAGTGGGGGATCTGGGTGGTTTCCTGTTCCTAGATTTGGGATGGGATCTCTCTCAGTCTGATCCCATAAACTCCATCCATTTGTCCATCCAAACATCCTTCATCCATCCAACATCCATCCATCCATCCATCCATCCATCCATCCATTCATCCATCATCCATCCATCCATCCATCATCCATCCATCCATCCATCCATCCATCCATCCATCCATCATCCATCCATCCATCCATCCATCATCCATCCATCCATCCATCCATCATCCATCCATCCATCCATCCATCCATCCATCATCCATCCATCTTCCATCCATCCATCCATCCATCCATCCATCATCCATCCATCCATCCATCCATCATCCATCCATCCATCCATCCATCCATCATCCATCCATCCATCCATCCATCATCCATCCATCCATCATCCATCCATCCATCCATCATCCATCCATCCATCCATCCATCCATCCATCCATCATCCATCCATCCATCCATCATCCATCCATCATCCATCCATCATCCATCATCCATCATCCATCATCCATCCATCATCCATCATCCATCCATCATCCATCCATCCATCATCCATCCATCCATCCATCCATCCATCATCCATCCATCCATCATCCATCCATCCATCCATCCATCCATCCATCATCCATCCATCATCCATCCATCCATCCATCATCCATCATCCATCATCCATCCATCATCCATCCATCCATCCATCCATCCATTCATCCATCATCCATCCATCCATCCATCATCCATCCATCCATCCATCCATCATCCATCATCCATCCATCATCCATCCATCCATCCATCCATCCATCCATCCATCCATCATCCATCCATCCATCTATCCATCATCCATCCATCATCCATCCATCCATCCATCCATCCATCCCTCATCCATCATCCATCCATCCATCCATCCATCCATCCATCCATCCATCATCCATCCATCCATCCATCCATCCATCCATCATCCATCCATCCATCATCCCTCCATCCATCCATCCATCCATCCATCCCTCATCCATCATCCATCCATCATCCATCCGTCCATCATCCATCCATCCATCCATCATCCATCCATCCCTCATCCATCATCCATCCATCCATCCATCCATCCATCCATCCATCCATCCATCCATCCATCATCCATCCATCCATCCATCATCCATCCATCCATCCATCATCCATCCATCATCCATCCATCCATCCATCCATCCCTCCATCCCTCCATGGAGCAGTTGACAAAAGCACCCTACTAAAGGACGCAGGAGGTGACAGGAACACCCTGCTGGAAGCCGCTGACTTCAGGGACGATTTATTCCAATCCAGAACATTCCTGGACCAAAGAAAATGTCCAAAATAAATTAAAGGAAAAGCCGAGGAAGGAGGAAAAGGACCTCGTTGACCTCCCAGCCCTAAACAGGCCCCGTTTCCCGCTGTCCCCTCGGGGCTGCCTGGATGGCCGATGAGAAGGAGCCGGGCCGGGCCGGAGCTGCGCCCACGGGAAGAAAGAGCAACCGGGAGAGCGGAGGAGGAAATGAAGCAGCGCTTTGAAGTCTGGTCAACTTTTAACGTGGCGGCCGAGCCGTGCCCGCGGGCCACGCTCCGGGCCCGGGGCCGCTTTTCCCCGCGGTGCCCTTTGATGCCGGGGCCGCGGCGTTACCGATTAACGAGGGGAGCGCACCTGCCGGGCCGGCCCGGGCACCGCCCCGCTCCGGGGACGGGCACGGGCGGGCTCTGGCTCCGGGGGTGCGATGGACACGGACACAGGGGTGGCCCCGCTGTCCCTCTGCCGCCCCTGCCACCCCACAAGTGACCCTCTACCCCCAGCCTGCGGCTGGTTTTCGCTGCCCGTCCTGTCCCTCTTTCCCTCTCTTTGCCTCCCCTTTCGTGTGCTCCTTGCAGGACGCCCCGGTTGGGTTTTCCAGACCACCCCTGTCTCCCCGCCCCGGCACCCCCGAGCCTGGTGCAGCCGCCCCTGCCCGGTCCCTGCGGGCCCTCGGCTGCGCTCGCACGGCCGGCGGCTCTTTCGTTAAAAAAGCAAAATGGCTTTTCCCCCTTCCCCGAGCTGCTCCCGGCCGGAATCCAGCCGGAATCCATCCCGGCTCCCCTCTCTGGCCATTCCGCGGATAAAGTTTTCCTCTCGATAAATCAGGGGCACCTCCAGCCCGAGCAAGACCCCCGCTCTGCGGGTCCAGGCTTATTCCCGAAGGGATAAAAATCCTGCTTGAGCTATCCTGGAGCTGGGAGCAGGCCTGGGAGCAGCGGGGGGAAAGAAATTTAAAGATAAATTTGGGGTTCTCGGTCGGTTTCAGCGTGGCAGCTCCCCGGTTCCCTTCGGAGCATCCGAGCAGCCTCGCCTGGACACTGAGCCGGGACTGAAAACGCGTTGGAGGAAAAAAACCAAAATCAGGTGAAAGATTTGTAAATTCCCGAGAGGGCGATTCACCCCCAGACCGAAGCCGCTCCCTCCCCGAAAATGTTCCGCGGGAGCCGGGGCGCCGAGGGGAGCTGCCGGCGGCGGGGATGCCACGGGGAGCAGCCGCAGCCCGGCCGCCTTCCCCGTTTTTCTCCCTCAGGAGATGCTGAAACGAGGGAGATCCGCACGAAACGAAATCCCGGCCCCGCGCCGCGCTCCGGGGCCGCGGATCCCGCAGCGCCCGCTCCGCACCCGCGGTTGCCGCAGGGCAGGGCCGGAGGGGCCGCGTCTCCCCCGCCGGTCCCGGGGGCAGAGAAAAGGTCGAGGGAAAAAAAAAAAAAAAAAAACAAACCAACAAAACCACAAAAACAGAGAGAAAAAAGAAATTAAATGGAATGCAATTGAATTAAATTGATTTAAATGAAATTCCACAAACGGTCCGGAGCCGGGCACAGTTTCCGCCACTGAGCCGAGCTGTCCCCGTGTCCCCTTCTCCTTCCCCTCCCCGATCCCATCCCTTTCCCTTCGTCCCCATCTCTGTTCCTTCCCCTTCTTCCCCGTCCCTTCCCTTCCCATCCCCGTCCCCCCGCGGGTGTTCCCCGCTCCGCTCCCGCTGCCCTCGCCGCCAGCTCTCTCACCCAACTCCTCTTCTTTATTTTCATTTTTCCTATTAAAAAATAAATGGAAATATATATTTTAAAATCTATTTATAAAATATTTTGAATGTCGATTATTTTTTCCTCTCTCTCTCTCTCTCTTGCGGAAATGAAAATAAAAATAAAATAAAAGCTTTGCCGACGCTCTCGCTCCAATTTTAGACTTTCACTTCTCTGGGATTTCGTGTAATTTTGCCTTTCCTGCCCCCATCCTTCTTCCCGCAGCCTCTTGCGGGAGCGTGTCCGCGCAGAGCCCGCGGGCGCGCAGCAGCGCTCTCCTCTCCGCGGGGGGAAGGATCCCGCGCGGAGTATTTCGATCCAGCCAAGTGGAAAATAGACTTTCAACCCCCTTTGTGCGGGAGGGGAGGGCTGGCCCCCGCCTCCGCGAGCCGACAAAACTCCGAGCAGAGCCAAACTGCGGAGTGAACTCGGGACCGGCCCGCGCAGGGGCTGCGCGCCCGCGCATCCCCCCGCGCCGGGGCAAACCGGCCAAAATCGCCACTTCTTGGGAGCTTTACCCTTTTTTTTTAGTTTTTTGTTTTTTCTTTTTTTTTTTTTTCATTCCCGGCGCACGATCGGAGCGGTGGGAAGAGGTTTCGGCCGGGGGAAGGTCCTGCCTTTGGAAGGGGACACGCGGAGGGGAGCGGAGCTTGCGCGGGGGGCGGGAGCGGTGGGGGAGGCTTCACCTCTCCTCCCCCCGCGGGCCGGAGTTCCGCTCCGCCGCTGCGGGCAGGGCTGCTTTATTTATTTAAACGGGGAAAAAAAAAGAAAAAAAAAAAAAAAAGAAAAAAGAAATGAAAAAACCCCAAACAAAATAAGAAGAAAAAAAGAGGAATTTTAAAAGATTTTTTTTTCAATTTTTTTTTAAAGACGGAGGAAAACCCCCCCACCGCAGCCGGAGTCCCTCTGCCGCAACTTCGCGGCGCGCCTGCGGGAGCGGCTCCAGTCCAGTTTTTCGGGCGCTCTCTGCGTCCTTTTGCCTCCTCTGCCTCCCCTTCCTCCCCTGCCTGCCCCTGCCTCTCCTTCCTGCCCCATCTCCCCCTGTCCTCCCCTGCCTGTCCTACCTCCCGTGCCTCCCCCGGCCTCCCCCGGCCTCCTCTGGCTCTTCCTGGCTGCCCTTGTCCTCCTGCGGCCTCCTCTTGCTTCCTTTTGCCTCCCCTGCCCGTCCTTACCCCCCTGTGCCTCCTCTTGCCTCCTCTTCCTCCCACTGCCCGTCCCTGCCTTCCCCTGCCCTCCCCATCCTGTCCCGACCCATCCCTACCTTGATCTGCTCTCCCATCCCATCCCTGATTTCCCCTGCTCTTCCATCCCGGCTCTGCCTCCGCTGGCTTCCCCATCCCAGCCCTGCTCTCCCATCCCATTCCTACATTCCCTGATCTCCCATCCCATCCTTACCTTCCCTGCCCTCCTCATCCCGGCCCTGATCTCCCATCCCATCCCTGCCTGCCCCTGTTCTCCCATCCCATCCCATCCCATCCCATCCCATCCCATCCCATCCCATCCCATCCCATCCCATCCCATCCCATCCCTACATTCCCTGCTCTCCCATCCCATCCTTACCTTCCCTGCCCTCCCTATCCCGACCCTGTTCTCCCATCCTATTCCTGCATTCCCTGATCGCCCATCCCATCCCTGCCTGCCCCTGTCCTCCCCATCCTGGTCCTGCTCTCCTATCCAGTCCTATCCCTGCCTCCCACTGCGCTCCCCATCCCGGCCCTGCTCTCCCATCCCATCCCTGAATTCCCTGCTCTCCCATCCCATCCCTGAATTCCCTGCTCTCCCAATCCCATCCCATCCCTGCATTCCCTGCTCTCCCATCCCATCCCATCCTTGCATTCCCTGCCCTCCCCATCCCGGCCCTGCTCTCCCATCCCATCCCTTCATTCCCTGCTCTCCCATCCCATCCCATCCCTGCATTCCCTGCTCTCCCAATCCCATCCCATCCCATCCCTGAATTCCCTGCTCTCCCATCCCATCCCTGCATTCCCTGCTCTCCCAATCCCATCCCATCCCCGCGTTCCCTGCTCTCCCATCCCGGCCCTGCTCTCTCAATCCCATCCCATCCCCGCGTTCCCTGCTCTCCCATCCCGGCCCTGCTCTCCCAATCCCATCCCATCCCCGCGTTCCCTGCCCTCCCATCCCGGCCCTGCCTCCGCCGGCCTCCCCGCCGGGCCCGGGGCTCAGGTGAGGCCGCCCCTGGCCGCCGCGCAGGTCCCGCCCGCCTGCGGAGCGGCCGCCCGGGGCTCGGGGCTGCGTGGGCGCCCGCGGGTGGGCGGCGGGGCGGGGGCGGAGGGAGGGAGGGGTGCGGGGCGCGGGTCCGCGTGTGTGTGCCGTGCCCAGGGGGAGGTTTCTTGCACACGCACACACACACACACCGCACACACGCGCGCACCCGCAGGACCGGCCCCGCTCCGGCCCCCCCCCCTCCCCGCTCCCGGCTCACACCATGTTCCAGCCGTCTGCGAAGCGCTGCTTCACCATCGAGTCCCTGGTGGGCAAGGACACCCCCCTGGGCCCCGAGGACCCCCCGCGCCCCGCCGCCCTCGCCTACCCCGGCCCCGCCGCCGCCGCCGACGCCGCCGCCTTCGCCCCCGGCTTCCAGGGAGCCGCCGGCCGGGCCCTGTACGGCAGCGCCGAGCTCGTCTTCCCCGAGGCCGTGGGGCACCCGGCGCTGCCCGTCGGGCCCCCCCAGCTGGGGGGCTCGGCCCTGCCGCACCCGCACCCCTTCTTCGGGCCGCAGCACCGCGACCCGCTCAACTTTTACCCCTGGGTGCTGCGGAACCGCTTCTTCGGCCACCGCTTCCAAGGTGAGCGGGGGCCGCGGGGGGCGCGGGCCGAGGGCTGGCGGCGGCCCCGGGGGCTGCGGAGCCGCGGGGCTCCTCGCCGGGGCTCGGGGGGGCCCGGCTGCCGGGCAGGACCTGTTGCTGCCGTGTCCGCACGCACGGCCGGAGCCCCGGGCGCTCCACACCGGGGCCGGTGCCTCCGAAGAGCCGGTGCCTCCGCACGCCCGGTGCCGGTGCCTTTGCACAGCCGCGGCCGGAGCGCTCCCGCAGCCCCGGGGCCGTGGCCGTGGCCGGGCAGAGCCGCGGAGAGCGGCGGCGGCCCCGCAGAGTCCCGGCCGAGCATCGCGGAGCTCCGGGGGACGGGACCGGCGCCGCCGCCTCCGTGCGCAGCCGAGCCGGGAATTTGGTTTTCTCCTTCCCGGGAACGAAGGGAAGGATTTCGGCGCGGCGGATCTCGGCTGCGCAGAGAGATGTTGTTTGGTTCCGTAGATTTTCTCTCGATTCCTTTTCTTCTCTTTATTTCTTTCTTCTCTTTCTTTCCTTCTCTTTCTTTTCCTCACTTTCTTATTTTGCTTCTTTCGTTCTTCCGTTCTTTTTTTCTTTCGTTCCTTGTGTCTTTCTCTTAATTTTCTGATTCTGTCTCTATTTCTTGTATCTTTATTTTCTTTCTCTCCGTTCCTTCCTATCCTCTTTCTTTTCCTTTTTCTTTAGCTGCGTCCTTTCCTTTCCTTTTTTCTCTTTTTTTTTTTTTTTTTTTTTAATCTCGGTTTTTCTATTTTCTCATTTTTTGCCTCTCCGTTTCTCCTCCACCGCCGTCCCCTCTGTCCCGCCGCGGTGCCGGGGGGTCCCGCAGCCCGGATTAGTTTTATCTGCTCGGCACCAACCCCTCGTTTGTCCCCGGGGCTCCGCCGGGGATTGCAGCCGCTGCCGGCGGCGCCCGGGGGCCCCGACCCGGCCCCCTCGGCCCCGGGAGCGGCTCCGGCCGGGGCCGCGCGGGGCTCCGGGTCCCCCGCAGCCCCCGAGCCCGGCCCGCCGCTCTCCCGAGCCGTCCTTCTGTCGTGCCTTCTCTCTCCGCATTCAATTTTCTGTTTCTTCCCTTGCTTTCGTTTCTTTCTACCTTGTTTCGCTCGCTTGCTGCACAGCTTTCCTGCTCTCGTTCGTTTTTCTTTGCTTCTTTCCTTCTTTTTTTTTTTTTTTTTTGCTTTCCCACTTCTTGTCTCTTTCTTTCCATCTCCTTTCACTTTCTTTTCTTTCTTTTTTTCTTTCTCTTTTTTTCCTTCTTTTAAAAATTGCTTTCCCACTTTACTCCTCTCTTTCCTTGTCCCCTTCCCTCTTTCTTTCTTCCCTCCACTTTTTTCTTTCTCAGTTTTCCTTCTCTATTTTTTTTCCTGTCACTTTCTCAGTCTTCCTCCTATTTTATAATTTATTTTTCTCTCTGTCTCCCACCTTCTCTCCCTCTCTTTCCTCTTCCTGCTGCTCTCTCCATCCATCCATTCTTCCTCTCATTCTTTCTTTCTCTCTCTCTCCCCTCCCTTTGGCGCCGTGTCCAACCCCACCGTGGGGCTGAGAGGATCCAAGAGGATCCGTGGCACAAACGCCGCGATTTTGGGGTGGGGAATTCTCCCCAAACCCCGCAATTCCCCTTTTTGTGCCCTTCCCGTGTCTCAGGCCCGGGAAGTCACCCCAGCACCGCCCTGCCGAGGGCGGCCCGGGGCTCTGGGGCTGCGCTGAGCTCTGTGTGTGCCCGCAGGGAGCGAGGTGTCCCAGGAGAGCCTCCTGCTGCACGGCCCCTTCGCCCGCAAGCCCAAGCGCATCCGCACGGCCTTTTCCCCGTCGCAGCTGCTGCGCCTGGAGAGGGCCTTCGAGAAGAACCACTACGTGGTGGGCGCCGAGCGCAAGCAGCTGGCCAGCAGCCTCAGCCTCTCCGAGACGCAGGTACTGCCACCTGGCTGTCCCACCGTGTCCCACCGTGTCCCACCGTGTCCCACCCTGTCCCGGCCCTGGGAGCGGCCCGGCAGCGGCACCAGACCCGCACAGCGCTCCTGTGTGAAACCCCACTGGCGTTGCCCAGGACCCCCAGAGCCCGCGGGTGTTCCGCAGCTCCTCGGGGTGGGTTTGGGTTTTTTTGTGGCAGCTTTAGGCTGCTCCAGGAGCTGTGGCAGGTTTGGGGCTGGGGATGCGGCTCTGGCGTTGTCCCGCTCTCCGGAGCGCTTTTCCGCTGTTGTTCCTCGCTGGCTTGGGGTGTTTTCCCTGGGAGCAATTTATGGGTTGGAAAATCCTGTTAGGAAAGGAGCAGCAGCCTGAAGGCTTCCCTGGAAAGCTGGAGAACCGTGGCTGAGCCAGGCAGCTCCGGGTCTGTGCACCAACACCCGGAATTCAGGATGGGTGTGGAGATGGTGCTGCTGAAGGGCGCTGGTTTTGGATGAGACTTTCTGGGATCAGAATTCACAGGAATTTAGATGTAAGGAGACCCAGGAGAAGCACAAGGATGAAAGGAAAAGTGTACAGAGCTGGGGAAAAATGCGGGAGTTTGGGCTGAGCATCTCTGTGTGTCCGAGCCCGGTGTCCCGGTGAGCGGCTGTTCCCAAATGCTCCAGAAGAAGGAGTTTTATTTCCCGGGATATTCAGCAGCTGAGGGGAGGGAGAAAGTTTTCCTCAAATTCTGGTGAGGTGCTTGGGCCTATGTGCTGAATTAATTGAATTTTTAAGCTTAAATTTAGTTGGGAAATAAAGCTGGAGCCGTGGGTGTTCCCAGTACCCGCCTGGCTCATCCTTGCCCAGGCTCTGCCAAACAAAACCTCCGGACGCGTCCCTGGGAGCGGGAAGTTCCTGGGAGGAAAATGTCACCGGCACGGGGACAGCGGGAAGGAGCAGCTGTGGATGTCGGGAAGCAGGGACCGAGCCCCCCAAGTCCCCAGGGCGTTTGAATCCCGAGGGTGATGCTGTCCCGACCCGCAGCCCGCGGCTCGCGGGGCTCAGCGCCGACACCGGCTCGGGTCCCTTCCCGCTGCTGCCGTCACCTGTCCGGGCTGGAGTGGAGAAAAAAGGGGAAAAAAAGGACAAAACCCAAAGGTCAAAGAACAGCCAGGAACTTGTCGGGGTGGAAAGGGCAGCTGTGGGATGCCCCAGGGGGAGCTCAGCCATTCCCTGGCCTTTTCCAGCATTGCCTGGAGCCTAAATGCAATAATGCCATTTATTGGGGAAACGCAGCAGCGGCGGCATCCAACCCAAATCCCGGGGAGATTTCGGAGTGCAAAGAGGCCACGTAGATATTTTAAATTTCCATTTATTCTGTGCTGCAGCCTATTTGGTGGCGTGGTGTTTCCCTGATTTTGGGAAGCTGCTGCTGCTGGCAGGGACCGCGGGAGGCAGCGGCGGGGCCGGGAAAGGCTCCATCCTTCCCGCGGCCCCACGGATCCATCCGGGAACGGCACCCGGCTGCGGGGGCTTCAGGCAGCAGGGAAACGTTTTTCCTTTATGTTCTGTGGCTTTGGAAAAAATCATTTTAAAAAGAAAAATCTGTTTTAATTACCTGGAGGGAAATAATCCCAGTGTGCCGAGGGATGGGAGACACCCAGGTACTGGGATTGGAGGAGTGGGACAGCCAGGGGCCGGTGGCTGTGCCAAACCCAGGGTATTATTACTATTATTATTATTTTTAATTAAATATTCGGTGATAAATCCTGCATGGAATCAAATTTCCATGGAAAACCAGCCCGCTTTATCCATGGCACCCATCCTGGTGTGACACAGGTGTGTTTTCACCTGGGGCCCCACACCCAAACCCACAGTTTGGGGAGTTTTACCATTTTTTCATGGATTTAACAATTCCCAGCTGGGTTGCAGCTTCTGGCTGTGCCTGGCCCTATTTCCCAGCTGCTTTTCCCCCTGGAAAAGGCAGTTTTGCCCTCCGGGCTGTGCCAGCTCCGGGTCCCCCAGCCAGGGAGCAGCACCTGGAGCAGCCCAGGGAAGGTGAGAAGGGTTCAGGTCCTGCCCAGCATCAGGAAATGCCTTGGGATATGGGGTGGGGATGGTGCAGCTGTTTAACCCCTTCCCAGCCGCTCTCCTACCGAGGAGCCGCGTTAATTCGGGATAAGATCGGAACAACAGGCCCGGAACAGCAAAATCAAAGGGACTGGGGGAACAAAACGCAGCTCAGGGCCCTGAGGGAAATCCAGGTGTTCCAAAAGTGGGATCAGGGTGGGGAAAGCGCAGGGAGGGCTCCGAAGGGAATGTGGGATGGTCTGAGCAAGGGGAGCCATCGGGGGGTTTGGGTGTGATGGGGACAAGGGGGTGTGACCCAGGTGGCATCGAGCTGGGTGTGGGGGGGGGTTCTGGGCAGGGTGGTGGCTCTGGGATCAGCAGGGATCCAGGCACTGTGGGTGCTCTGGGATCAGCAGGGATCCGGGCACTGTGGGTGCTCTGGGATCAGCAGGGATCCCAGGCACTGTGGGTGCTCTGGGATCAGCAGGGATCCCGGGCACTGTGGTATCACCAGGATCAGCAGGGATCCTGGGCCCTGACATGCTCTGGGATCAGCAGGGATCCCGGGCACTGTGGTGGCACCAGGATCAGCAGGGATCCCGGGCCCTGTGGTGTCACTGGGATCAGCAGGGATCCCAGGCACTGTGGTGGCACCAGGATCAGCAGGGATCTTGGGCACTGTGGGTGCTCTGGGATCAGCAGGGATCCCAGGCACTGTGGGTGCTCTGGGATCAGCAGGGATCCCGGGCCCTGACATGCTCTGGGATCAGCAGGGATCCGGGCACTGTGGTGTCACTGGGATCAGCAGGGATCCCAGGCACTGTGGTGTCACTGGGATCAGCAGGGATCCTGGGCACTGTGGGTGTTCTGGGATCAGCAGGGATCTTGGGCACTGAGGTGGCTCTGGGATCAGGAGGGATCCCGGGCCCTGACATGCTCTGGGATCAGCAAGGATCCCGGGCACTGAGGTACTCCAGGATTTTGTGCCGGGCTGGGATCGGAGATGTGTGCTGGGACTGGGACGAGCTGGGGGCACCGTGCTGTGTCCTGTTGGGTTGGGCATGGCTTGGCCATGCCCAGCGCTGGTGGCACCGGGTCACTTTCCCTCCCATGGGAGCAGCCTGGGCTGGGAAGGCACTTTCCTGGATTCCTCTGGCATGATGGAGCCCAGAATTCCCAGCAGAGCCTCTCCAACCCCGGCAGCTCATGGGGCAAACCCCACTTGGGGTCTCAGATCTTCATTCCCAAAGCAGAGGCTTCTCCCTGGCCCCTGCAGAGTGTGGTTTGGGGTGGTTATGGAGTCTCCAGGTGTCCTGGCGTCCCCTCCTGGTCTTGGGGTGATTATGGAGTCCCTGGATATCCCAATGTCCTCTCCTGGAGCTGTCCCTGCAGGGACGGAGCAGCCCTGGCCAGGGGCTCGGTGCTGGCTGTAATTAATTATTAATAATTAACAGACCGAATGCCTGGGAATCACAGGAGGAGAAAGATGCCCAGATAGAGCCGCAGAGTGGCCCTGTGAGAAGCCCAAGGCTGGCAGTTGTCCCCTGCCTTGGGAACTGTCCCCAAAACAAACCAGAGAAGTTTTGGGGTGTTTTCAGGAGGAAAGTCCCCGCAGGGAGAGCAGGAACAGGCGGAGGTGCAGCGCTGGCACTGGGGGTGGTGGCACTTTGGGTGACAACCCAGCACAGGCAGTGTCACCGGGGCTGGTCCCTCTCTGGCCCCATCCAGACCCACGCCGGTGCCCTCAGCCTTTGTGGATTTTAAGTGTCCCCGGTGTGGTGATGGCAATGTCACCTTCGGGCCAGCGCTGATTCCCCGGGTGCCATCGGCATTCCCGGGGCACAGCGGGATGTCCCGGTGCCCGTGGTGGCCCTCAGGGCACGGCAAGGTGGGAATGTGCAAGGAAACACGGATGGGAGCTGAGCTTAGGGACAGGACGGGGATGCAGGAGCCATCCCGGGACCATCCCTGTCCTGCAGCAAGAGCTCGGGGCAGGAGGTGACCCAGGGGGACAGAGCCAGCCCCGGGAACGGCGGGGCTGGGACCTTGGCATGCACAAACACCCGGCATGAGAAGGGTTAATTTGGGAAGGGATAAAACCCCGGGCTCGGGGCTTTAAAGCAATTCCCCCCGGAGTGAGGGGGCAGCTTATCCCCAGTGCCCACGGGGAGCTTCTCACACTTTTCCCGCCGCGGCTGCGACCTTTGGAGCGAGGGATGCGGCACGGCAGGGCCGGGGAGCTCCCCCAGCCTGGGAACATCCCCGTTCCCCAGCCGGGAATGCCGCGGGAGCCGCGCCGAGCCGAGCCAAGCCGAGCCGGGCAGAGCCGCGCTCAGGCAGATTTAATTGCTTTATGCCTTGGTTCCCCTTCCACAATTTAGGGATAAGGCAACTTCCCTGCTCCCAGAGGTTTAATTAAAGTTTGCAAAGTGCTCCGCGGCGCTTGAATGGAAGGCGCCAGCTCGGCATTGTTCCGGGAATGCCCCAGAGGTGGGAAAGCAATGGGGGCAGGACACGTCCCGCTGCCAGGAGGAGCCGTTCCTGAGCCGGGACAGCCGAAAGTGAGGGGCTGCAGCTGGGCTGGCTGTGGCTCCCGGGAATGCTGGCCCGGGGTGGGAATGCCGGCCCCGAACTGGGAATGCCGGCTCGGAATGGGAATGCTGGCCCGGAATGGGAATGCTGGCCTGGAATGGGAATGCTGATCCGGGATGGGAATGCTGGCCCAGGGTGGGAATGCTGACCCAGAATAGGAATGTTGACCCAGAATGGGAATGCTGATTTAGGAATGGGAATACTGACCCAGGATGGGAATGCTGGACCAGGATGGGAATGTGGACCCGGGATGGGAACGTTGGCCCAGAATGGGAATGCTGGCCCAGAATGGGAATGTTGACCCAGGATGGGAATGTTGACCTGGGATGGGAACGTCAGCCCAAAGTGGGAATGCCAGTCCAGGATGGGAATGCCAGCCCCAGAACTGGGAATGCTGACCTAGGATAGGAATGCTGGTCCAGAATGGTAATGCCGGCCTGGAATGGGAATGCTGGTCTGGAATGGGAATGCTGACCCAGGATGGGAATGCCAGCCCGGGATGGGAATGTTGGTCTGGAACAGGAATGCTGGTCTGGAATGGGAATGCTGGCCCAGGATGGGAATGCTGGTCCAGAATGGGAATGCTGGTCTGGAACAGGAATGCTGGTCTGGAATGGGAATGCTGGCCCAGACAGAAATGCTGGTCTGGAACAGGAATGCTGACCTGGGGTGGGAATGCCAGCCCGGGATGGGAATGCTGGTCTGGAACAGGAATGCTGGTCTGGGATGAAAATGCTGGTTTGGAATGGAAATGCTGGTCTGGAACAGGAATGCTGGCCTGGATGGGAATGTTGGTCTGGAACAGGAATGCTGACCCGGGGTGGGAATGCCAGCCTGGGATGGGAATGCCAGCCCGGGATGGGAATGCTGGTCTGGAATGGGAATGCTGACCCAGGATGGGAATGACCCAGGATGGGAATGCCAGCCCGGGATGGGAATGCTGGTCTGGAATGGGAATGCTGGCCCGGACGGGAATGCCGGCCTGGGATGGGAATGCTGACCTGGGATGGGAATGCTGGTCTGGAACAGGAATGCTGGTCTGGAATGGGAATGCTGGTCTGGAATGGGAATGCTGGCCTGGACGGGAATGCTGGTCTGGAATGGGAATGCTAGTCTGGAATGGGAATGCTAGTCTGGAATGGGAATGCTGACCTGGGATGGGAATGCTGGCCCGGACGGGAATGCCGGCCTGTGCCCAGCGGGGAGGCTCCGGAGCAGGGAGCAGGCGGTGCCTGTGGCCGGTGCTGAAGGACAGGGGGAAAAGGGCCGATGGTGCCGGGGTCAGCCGAGCGGCGCCAGCGGCTGCAGGACCCGGAACAGCTGCAGTGGGAGAAGGCTCAGCCCGGGCTGGCTGGGCCGGGCTGGGCTGGGCTGGGCTGGGCTGGGCTGGGCTGGGCTGGGCTGGGCTGGGCTGGGCTGGGCTGGGCTGGGCTGGGCCGGGCCGGGCTGGGCTGGGAGCCCGGCAGTGCCCGCAGCCTGTGGGGGGCATCATTATCCTGCCTGGGGCATCCTCACCCTGCCTGGGGCATCCTCACCCTGCCTGGGGCATCCTCATCCCACCGGGGGCATCCTCATCCTGCCAAGGAGATCCTCACCCCGTCAGGGGCATCCTCACCCTGCCTGGGGCATCCTCACCCCGTCAGGGGCATCCTCACCCTGCCTGGGGCATCCTCACCCCGCCAGGGGCATCCTCACCCCGCCTGGGGCATCCTCACTCCACCAGGGGCATCCTCACCCCGCCTGGGGCATCCTCATCCTGCCAAGGAGATCCTCACCCCGTCAGGGGCATCCTCACCCTGCCTGGGGCATCCTCATCCTACCTGGGGCATCCTCACCCTGCCTGGGGCATCCTCATCCCACCTGGGGCATCCTCATCCCACCTGGGGCATCCTGGATCCCACCTGTGGCATCCACATCCTGCACTGCTGCCAGCAGTGTTCCATCCCACTGCCATCCCCCATCCCACCCCACTGCAATCTCCCATCCCACCCCAGGGCCATCCCTCACCCCCCATCCCTGCCTGCAGCACCTGGCACTGCTCCCTGCAGCATCCCAGCTGCAGCACCCCTCACCACCCCAGCTGCCACATCCTGCATCCCACCTGCAGCATCCCACGTCCCATAACCCTGCCTGCAGCATCCTGCATCCCATCCTGCATCCCATCCCATAACCCTGCCTGCAGCATCCTCCATCCCATCCTGCATCCCATCCCATAACCCTGCCTGCAGCATCCTGCATCCCATCCTGCATCCCATCCCATAACCCTGCCTGCAGCATCCCACATCTCTTGCCCCATCCACTCTGCTTCCTGTAGCATCCTGCATCCCCCACCGCTGCCACCAGCATCCCTCCTCGCTGGCATTCCCCATCCTGCATCCCTGCATCCCTGCCTGTGTCATCCCCCATCCCTGCCCGTGCCATCCCATATCCCACATCCCTGCCCGTGCCATCCCATATCCCACATCCCTGCCCATGCCATCCCGCATCCCTGCCTGTGCCATCCCACATCCCTGCCCGTGCCATCCCATATCCCACATCCCTGCCCGTGCCATTCCCTATCCCTGCCCGTGTCATCCCATATCCCACATCCCTGCCTGTGCCATCCCTGCATCCCTGCCCGTGCCATCCCATATCCCACATCCCTGCCCGTGCCATTCCCTATCCCTGCCCGTGTCATCCCATATCCGCTGCAATGCAGGACTGTGGGCTTGGCCCGGCACTCCTGGGGCCCCCGGCAGGGTGGGATCCCCGGGGATGGAGACTCCGCTGCCCCTCGGGGCACCTGGGGCAGAGCTTGGACCAGCAGAGCAGAAAAGGTCTCCTGAGAGCTCAGCGTGGCCAATTCCTGATGGAAAATTGGAATTCTTGTCCTGGCTGGAGGTGTGGGGATGGCTCCGAGTGTCATCCCAGTGTCGCTGGAGCCACGGCCGCTGTGCCTGTGGCATCCTGGCACCAGTGGCACTGGAGCAGGGCTGGCTTTGGCTGCTCCCACGTTCGGTGCCCACCCAGGCCCAGCCCGGCTCGGGCTGACGGGCTCTGGGTGCTTGTAGGGAGTGTCACCCCCGTGCTGCTGTCCCGTGTCCGAGGTGTCACCGAGTGTCCTTCACCGCCCTGCGATTCTCCAGGGCCGCGAGCTGGCAGCGACCACATCTGTCCCCCGTGTCCCACCTTGCCGTGGGAAACTGAGGCAGGGTGGGGTGGCTGTGGGAGCGCTCCTGGAGGGATGGGGACGGGGATGGGGACAGGGTCAGGATCAGGGACAGGGACGGGGATGGAGATAGGGATAGGAACAGGGACAGGGACAGGGACAGGATCAGGATCAGGATCAGGATCAGGGATGGGGACAGGGACAGGGACAGGGACAGGGACAGGGACATGGACAGGGACAAGGACAGGGACAGGAACAGGGATAGGGATAAGAACAGGCACAGGGACAGGGTCAGGGACAGGTTCAGGAACAGGGATAGAGACAGGGACAGGGATAAGGGTAGGAACAGGGACAGGAACAGGGACAGGGACAGGAACAGGGACAGGGACAGGGACAGGGACAGGGACAGGGATAGGGATAGGGATAGGGATAGGAACAGGGACAGGGACAGGGACAAGGACGAGGTCAAGGACAGGGACAAAGATGGGGTCAGGGACAGGGATAGGAACAGGGATAGGAACCAGAACAGGGACATGGACAGGGATAGAGACAGGGACAGGGATAAGGGTAGGAACAGGGACAGGGACAGGGACAGGGACAGGGACAGGAACAGGGACAGGGACAGGGACAGGTATAAGGGTAGGAACAGGGACAGGGACAGGGACAGGGACAGGGACAGGGACAGTCTGGCCGCTCTCCAGGGAAACCCGAGCCTCCTGCCCGGCTGCAGCACCGCCCCGGCCGTGCCGGGAGCCCACGAGCCGCTGTCTCCTGTGCCGCAGGTGAAAGTGTGGTTCCAGAACAGGCGGACGAAATACAAACGGCAGAAGCTGGAGGAGGAGGGCCCCGACTCGGACCAGAAGAAGAAGGGCTCGCACCACATCAACCGATGGCGCCTCGCCACCAAGCAGTCGAGCGGAGAAGACATCGACGTCACCTCCAACGACTAAGGCAGGGACAGGCTCCTGGTGCGGCCACCATGGAGAGGAGCCCGGGGCAGGAAGCGGGGACACAGGCGGCGGCACCCACCGGACTGTAGGGACATCGGCCACGCCGCCGCCGCCGCCTTTCCTCGGGGCGCGGCCCGGGCGGGGCCCGTCCCCGTCCCCGTCCCCCCCGCCGCCCGGGGCGTCCCTCGGAGGGGCTTTCGGGGAGCTCCCGCCGAGCCGAGGAGGGAGAGGAGGCTGCCAGGGCGGCCCCGGGACCGCGCATCCTCCTCGGCGCTGGAGTCCGTGAGATCCAACCACCACGTCCTACCAGCAGCTCGATGTTCCGAACCCTTCTTCGTTTGCCTTTTTGTTCTCATTTCCCACCATTTCACGCCCCCCTCCCCCCAGTTTTCTCCGTTGGTTCCATCGTTTGGGTTTTTTTATGACGATTTCTTTTTTAATTTATTCTTTCTTCCCGTGCCCGTGTGCGTGCGTTCCCTCCCGTAGGTAGCAGCTGTAGTGAGTGTTACTGCGTGGAAATAAAAGAAAAACGTGCTGGAAACTCACCTGGATACCTGAGGGGAGGGCGGCCAGGGTGGGGACAGCGGTGTCCCTGTGGGACGGCGACCGGGAGGCACTGGGAGGCACCGGGAGGCACCGGGAGGCACTGGGAGGCACTGGGAGTGAGGGAACAAGCGCAGTTTGGTGGCTCTATGGCGGTGGGTGAGGACAGGGATGTCCCCGGGGTCCCACAGGTGTGACAGGCATGTGGGGTGTCCTTGAGGGTATCCCTGGGGGTCCCACAGGTGTGACAGGCATGTGGGGTGTCCTTGAGGGTATCCCTGGGGGTCCCACAGGTGTGACAGACATGTGGGGTGTCCCTGGGGGTCCCACAGGTGTGACAGGCATGTGGGGTGTCAATGGGGGTCCCACAGGTGTGACAGGTATGTGGGGTGTCAATGTGGGTCCCACAGGTGTGACAGACATGTGGGGTGTCCCTGGGGGTCCCACAGGTGTGACAGGCCAGGAGTTCTTCCCAGGTTTTCCTGGAATTTGGGGGAAAACACGTATCATAATTATATATATATATATATATATATATATATATATATATATATATAAAGAGAGAAAGAGATAAAATATATATATATGAACTATATATATATATATGGATTATATATATATGAATTATATATATGAATAATATCTATAAATAAAATAACTATACCTAAAATATAAAATCATATATAAAATACAGCATATATACACATATATATACACATGAATAAAGCATACACCTACAAATGCATATATACTGTGTATATTGTATTTTATAGTTTATATTTTATATATATTTATTAGTATGCACACCGTATATTTTGTATGTAATACGTATATATAAAATATAGATTGTGCTCTATGGGGTCTATATTATATATAATAATATCTAATTACATATTTTAAAATATATCAATTGGCTTATATATTTTATTATATGTACTAGATGATAATTATATATATTATGCCTATAATTAGACATCTTTTTATATTCTAGCATTGTACAGATTTTGTAATTATTTATGTATAATTGTATACAAACACACAAAATTCATAACCCCTGCTGTTGGCAAAGCCCCCTCCCCACATCCAGGGAAAATCATTCCAAGGAAAATCCCCATCCCCAGCAGCTCCTTCCCTGGAAAACCAGCCCATAATAACCTTGTCCTTTACATCCCGACGTTCCCACTGGAATTCCACACGGGGCTGGCAGCACAGCGGGTGTTTGAGCTCTTTTATTCCGACACGTCCGGGTGTTACACGGGGAGCCGCGGGCGGTGGCTACGGAGGGGTTAAAAAGAGACGGAGCCGTGGGGGTCCCGGGGTGTCCTGGGGTGTCCTGGGGTGTCCTGGGGTGTCCCAGGGTGTCCTGGGGTGTCCTGGGGTGTCCTGGGGTGTCCCAGGGTGTCCTGGGGTGTCCTGGGGTGTCCCAGGGGTGTCTCAGGGTGCTCCAGGGGTGTCCCAGGGTGTCCTGGGGCATCCTGGGGTGTCCTGGGGCTGTCTCAGGGTGTCCTGGGGTGTCCTGGGGTGTCTCAGGGTGTCCTGGGGTGTCCCAGGGGTGTCCTGGGGCTGTCTCAGGGTGTCCTGGGGTGTCCTGGGGCTGTCTCAGGGTGTCCTGGGGTGTCCTGGGGTGTCCCAGGGGTGTCTCAGGGTGTCCTGGGGTGTCCCAGGGTGTCCTGGGGCTGTCTCAGGGTGTCTCAGGGTGTCTCAGGGTGTCCTGGAGTGTCCCTGGGGTGTCTCAGGGTGTCCCAGGGGTGTCCCAGGGGTGTCTCAGGGTGTCTCAGGGTGTCCCAGGGGTGTCCTGGGGTGTCCCAGGGCTGTCTCAGGGTGTCCTGGGGTGTCTCAGGGTGTCTCAGCGTATCTCAGGGTGCTCCAGGGGTGTCCCAGGGGTGTCCTGGGGTGTCCTGGGGCTGTCTCAGGGTGTCTCAGGGTGTCTCAGGGTGCCCCAGGGGTGTCCCAGGCGTGTCTCGGGGTGTCCTGGAGTGTCCTGGGGCTGTCTCAGGGTGCTCCAGGGGTGTCCCAGGGGTGTCCTGGGGTGTCCTGGGGCTGTCTCAGTGTGTCTCAGGGGTGTCCCAGGATGTCCTGGGGTGTCCCGGGGGTGTTCCAGGGTGTCCCGGGGATGTTCCGGGGTGTCCCAGGATGTCCTGGGGTGTCCTGGGTTGTCCCGGGGTGTCCTAGGGGTGTCCCCGGGGTGCCCACCCCACTGGAAGAAGCCGGTGCTGGCAGCTGTCCCCTCTCCATTCCCGAGGGATTCCCCGTCAGGGTGTGCTCAGATCCAAGGATGAGACGCCGGGTGTGGAATAAGCCGTAAAAACCAGGGAAAAACCCAAAGTGGTGTTTCCTAAAGGGACCTGGGGACACACGCGGAGCTGGGGACAGCCACCAGCAGCAGGACTCCACGTGCCAGCCCGGGAATGTGCTCAGAGCATCCCGGGGGAGCCCATGTGTGCCCAGAGCTCTGCCCAGGGGTGTCCCACCCGCCCCGGGAGCCCCCGCGCTCCTCCCAAGGCCATGCCAGGCTCTGGATCTCCAGCCCTGAGCACGGCACATCCCTGGGCCAGGTGGCATCGCCAGGGATGTGCCAGCGTCTCCTGTCCCTGGCTGGCAGGGGACTCCACATCCCAGCCATGCCCACATCGACCTCCTGCCCCTCCTGCCAGCGCCTGGGCGCACCCCAGGCTGGGGAGCAGGAAAAGGAGCAACAAGGAGAAAAGGGAAGGAGCTGAGCCGTGCCCGGGCTGGAAGGTTTGGGACATGGGTGACACCACCCTGGGCTTGTCCCCTGGCTGTCCCCGGGCCGGCGCAGGGAGCAGCCAACAGAGCCACCCTCCAGGAGAGACACTCAAAACTTCTCGCTGGCACCTTTTGCTGCAACCTGGTCCTCATTATTCCTTCATTAACATAGCCAAGAAATCAATTAAGCGCGACGTTTCTAATTAAGTACTCCGGGAGATGATCATCTCGTTATTATTCCGTGCCGAGGTGAACGGCTCGATGTGAGCGGCGGGCTCTGCGCTCCCCGTTCCCTGCCTTCCCCAATTACAGGAAACCGGGAATGCCAACGCTCCTCGGGGTTGTTCCCGCAAACCCAAGGCCCCGTTTTGTGCATGAGGAGATTAATTAGTGATTAAGTGAATGTGCAGGATGTTATCATTAGCTGTGCTGCCGAGTCTTCCTGGCACCGTTTGCTGTCCTAATAACCAGCACTAACGTGGCGCCGCTCTCCCGGCTCCGTGTCCCGGCCCCAGCGCCGCTGGAAGGGCTGAGCGGGACATTCCCAGGTGGGACATTCCGGTGTGGGACATTCCTGTGTGGGAATGTCCCCATATGGGACATTCCCATGTGGAACATTCCCAGGTGGGACATTCCAGTGTGGGACATTCCTATGTGGGACATTCCCAGGTGGGACATTCCCATGTGGGACATTCCTGTGTGGGGCATTCCAATGTGGGACATTCCCACGTGGGACATTCCCATGTGGAATGTTCCCATGTGGGAAATTCCCATGAGGGACATTCCCATGAGGGACATTCCCATATGGGACATTCCCATGTGGAATATTCCCATGTGGAACATTCTCATGAGAGACATTCCCATGTGGAACGTTCCCATGTGGAACGTTCCCATGTGGGACATTCCCATGTGGGACATTCCTATGTGGAACATTCCCATGTGGGACATTCCCATGAGGGACATTCCCATGTGGAATGTTCCCATGTGGAACATTCCCACGTGGGACATTCCCATGAGGGACATTCCCATGAGGGACATTCCCATGTGGGACATTCCCATGTGGAATATTCCCATATGGGACATTCCCATGTGGAACATTCCCATGTGGAACATTCTCATGAGGGACATTCCCATATGGGACATTCCCATGTGGGACATTCCCATGTGGAACATTCCCATGAGGGACATTCCCATATGGAACATTCCCATGTGGGACATTCCCATGTGGAACATTCCCATGAGGGACATTCCCATATGGAACATTCCCATGTGGGACATTCCCATGTGGAACATTCCCATGCTCTCCACCGCTCCCACCACGAGGGCAGGGACCAGGAACATCCCGTGCCGGGGCTGCTCCAGGAGGGAGCCCAACCTTGAGCTGCCTGGCCGTGGAAGTGCCTTTGGAGACCCGTGAGGGCCACGTCTGGGGATACTTTGGGATCAAACTCAATCCCGGCCCTCGCTGGGATGCTGGAATCACATCAGTTGGGTTGGGACGTCGTGACCTTGGTGTCCCTGTGTTGGGATGCCCAAGGACTCTGGGTTGCCCAAGGGTTGGGGTCCACAGGGCCACCACAACGTGCTCCTCATGCAAACCCCTCGTCCTGCCCGTCACCAAGGCGGGGGCAGCGAGGGGAAGGGCAGCAGGGAGGGATCTGCAGTGTCCCGATTGTCCCAGGGGGATGCACGTGGGTTTGGGAGATGTGGGGACAAGTGCCGGCGTCTCCAGGGCCACCTCCCCAGCCCAGACCTGCAGGGACTGCGGATGGGGCTTGGAGCACCCTGGTCTGGTGGGAGACCCCCCTGGCGGGGGTTTGGAATGGGATGAGATTCCAGGTCCCTTCCAAGCCAAGCCATTCCACGATTCCGTGCTGCCGGAGGAGGAGGGAGAAGGGAACTGAGCCCAGGGCCGGGTGGCTCTCCCCAGCTCCCCCAGGAGCTTCTGGGCAGGGGCCACGACATTTGGAGTGACACTGGGACAAAATCTGGGAGCAACCACTGCTGCCAAGCCGCCAGAGGCTGGCGGAGGTAACCCTGGGGAATGCCTGACTCAGGCCCGGGATGTTTCATTCCTCAGCACAAACCCTGCCGAGCTGACTGAGTCCCATTTTGCTGCCACACAAAGCCAAACAAGTCTGACGGGGTTTGTGCGGGCAGACGACAAATCCAGACTCATTTAGGCCCTTTGATTGTCACTTGTTTGACGGAGCAGCTGCCTTTGAGCCGAGCCACGCTCGCAGCACAGCTCCTCTGACATCCCCAAGCTGGTCCCCAGCCCCTCCCGCGGGATCAGGCCCTCTGCATTCCCTGGAGCTGCCTGGCTTTAATAAATCCCGAGTTTCTGCTCCGAGCTGATCCAGCCCCTAGTGATGATCACTGCCTTAGCGGGATGGGCACCCCCTGCGAATGAGGGGTGATCCCTGCGGGTGCTGTGTGTGCAGGGAAAGCACCCACACCCACTCCCATCGCGGGGAAAACGGGGAGCCGGCTCTTTCCCAAGGCAGAACGTGCTCAATCCCTGCTTTTCCTTGATGGCAGCAAAGCCCAGCCTCCTTTCATCCACTGGAAATTCCTCGCAGGTAAGCCCAGCTCAGACACCACACCTTGGCTCTGCGATCACCCGCAAACCCAAATCACCGCTCCCCCCTCTCCGCGGCAAAGCGCAGCCTCCGTCCCTTCCTCCTTCCCCCCGCTCCAAACAAAAGCCTGGGATGAGGAAGCTCGGAGCAGAACCCACGGGGAAGGGGGAAGGCTGCACCAGGCAGGCACCCGAGCCAGGAGCCTTCTCCCAGAGCTGCCTCCGCTCCCCACCCCGCGGGAGGAAGGCAGCGAGACGGGAATTTCAGCCTCACAGGAGCCTTTCCCTGCTCCACACCCTGCCATGGATGTGGTGCCAGGGGTGCCTGCACCCCCAGACCCCATGGAAGAGCCTGTTCCAGGCTCACAGCTGCTCCCCCAGGCCTGGGGGGCTGCCAGCATCCCTTCTCCCCTTCCCCGGGCTCCCCCCTCGCTGCTGCAGCACTTATCCGCTGCCGGGGTGCTGCCAGCAGGACAGATGGCCATGGAAATGTCCCCAGGACAGCTCGCAGATCCCAGCCGGGCTGGGATCATCCTCTGGAATGTACATTCATCTCATCTAGTGCATTAAAGGAGCTCCGCTGGGCCCAGTCCAGCTGTCCTGGCCCCGTGTAAATCCAGGACAGCCCCAGGGTGAGCGGGGCCCACTCTGGGTTTCCAGCAGCGTTTGGGACCAGGAGCTGCCCCAGAACAGCACCTACGAAGGGTTGGCCCCTCCTGTCCCGTCTGCTGATGTGTAAATCCACAGCATCGATCCCTTCTGTGCAATTACTCCTGATTTACGCCAGGCCAGGGCAGAACCAGCGGCCCTGAGCTGCCCCACTGCGTGGCTCCCGTTCCTGTGGGTCTGACTCCACACCTGGGGGGCTCAGGCCTCCCAGGTCCAGGCATTGCAACAAATCCATCAAATACATTCTGTGTCAGTGGTGATTTGGTTTCTCCTTTCCCCCCCCACCCTCCCCAACCCCACCAGAAATGGGCATTTGAAGGGTAAGAGCCTGTGCCACCCCAGCAGCACCACGGTGCCCTCGCTGCGGTGATCCCGCAGGGACATGGGTCCTGCAGGGACATCCTGCCTCTGGAATGTTCTGCCGGTGGCCACGCTCCAAATTGACCTGAGGGAGTCCCTCAGGGTTGAATTTTGGGTGAATTTTTGTTGAATTTTGTGAGATACCAGAAAGCCAAACCGTGGCCCCAGGCCCAGGGAGGGCCGGAGTTGGTGCAGTGTGGGGGTGACTCAGCCCTCCCCTTTCACCACCCCAAAGAGGAGCCCTTGAAGGGACGGACAGACAGACAGACAGACATCCCCGGAGGGCAGTGTCCCCTCTGAAGGTGCTGTGTCACAGCCACCAGCTCAGCACAGCTGCCAGGACCTGGCTTTGGGTCCTGGTGTGCAGCAGCACAAGGACTTTGCTGGGTGGAGGGGCTGGCAAAAACCGGGGAGAGAAGAGGAAGAGGAAGAGGAAGAAGAGGAAGAGGAGGGAGAAGGAGAAAAAAAAGAAGGAGGAGAGGAGAGGAGAGGAGAGGAGAGGAGAGGAGAGGAGAGGAGAGGAGAGGAGAGGAGAGGAGAGGAGAGGAGAGGAGAGGAGAGGAGAGGAGAGGAGAGGAGAGGAGAGGAGAGGAGAGGAGAGGAGAGGAGAGGAGAGGAGAGGAGAGGAGAGGAGAGGAGAGGAGAGGAGAGGAGAGGAGAGGAGAGGAGAGGAGAGGAGAGGAGAGGAGAGGAGAGGAGAGGAGAGGAGAGGAGAGGAGAGGAGAGGAGAGGAGAGGAGAGGAGAGGAGAGGAGAGGAGAGGAGAGGAGAGGAGAGGAGAGGAGAGGAGGAATTCCAGTTGGAAGGGGCCTGCAATGATCCTTGTCCAACTGCCTGCCCAGCTGGGGATTGATCCAAACTTAAACCACATCCTGTCCTTAGACACCAGCTCAGCAAAGCGTGGCTTAGCCAACCACCTCAGATTAGCAACATCTCTGTCAGAGGGTGCTGGGTGGGACAAACCCCCCTGAGGGCTGTGCAGAGGAACAGAGCAGCTCCAGCATCATTTCTGCTCCAACACTCCACCTGTGGGCACCTTGGCTTTCCAGGATCTTGAAACCCAGGCAAAAGCCCCTGTGGAATTCCAGGGGGGTGGGATCCAGGGCCAGCCAGTCTCGCAGTGAAGGGCAGGATGCCACCAGCAGTGTCTGCAGGAGGAGGAGGAGGAGGAGGAGGAGGAGGAGGAGGAGGAGGGGCACGGCCGAGCCCTTCGCTGGGCACACGGACGTGGAATTCCTCTTCAGCGCACGAGTGCTGGGGTGGGATCAGCAGGAAACCAACACTGGGCACTCCCAATCCCCTGATCAATCACATCCACGCTCCCCTTGGTCTCTACAGAGCTGAGCAGCAGCCGTGCAGACTGAGCTCCCATGGACACAAGGTGTGACGTCTGCGTCGTGCGGGCAGCTCTGACCACGTGAGCTCGGCCCCGAACTCCCTCCGTGCAGTGCCAGTAATTCTGAGTTTTGTTAGCTAGTTCTAAAGTGGTTCAGCGTGATTTTATTTGTTGTAGTTGCTGCTCCTGTTGCTAAGTTAAAACTTTTAATGTTAATCTTTTCGAGTGGTGTGAGGTGTCAGTTCTCTGCGGGTGTTAATTCACTCCCGGGCTGCCGGGAGCAGCTCCTACCACTGAGCTCTATTATTTCATCTTCTTCTTGTTGTTTGCTTTCTCCCAGGCGGGGGCTGGAGCTTCCCCTCTTCCCTCCCCAGACCTTCTGGGCCGGGATGCTCCTCTTCCACTCACAACCCCTTGTTGTAGACCACAGTCTTACTGGTGGTGGCCATGGCGATCTCCGGCTCCAGCTGGGACGTCTCGATCTGTGGAGGCAAAGAGGAGCGGGATGAGAAGGCCGGGATCGATCAGTTGGCGAGGAGAAGGAGGAGGTGGAAATCATTCCATGCCAGTCACGCCTCCTCCCGGTGCTCGGTGCGCCGCGCTCCGGTCCCCAGCCCCCCCCCGATCTGGATGGGTTTGCAGCGCACGAAACGCTGCACGTTCTCTGCCTGGCGGTGCTCAATGAATTATAGAGTGTCTGAGGCTCCCAACGCATCCCACCCATCCCAGCTTTCCATGCCTTCCTTTCCCTGCAGCTCGGAGCCAGCCACAGCCCAGAGCCGGACCTGGCGAAGCCCAGGTGGTGCCGGGAGGGAAGAGCCTCGCTGGGCTCCACCTTCACAGCCCAACCCTTCCTGCCCCTTTCTCCATCTCCATGAAATCTCCATCCCTTTCCTAATTTTTTTCCCTCCGCCAGCTTCTCCTGAAGCTTTCCCTTGCTCTGAAACCACTTGGAATCTCTGCGTCCCCGGGAGGGATCCGTGGCGCTCCCGGTCCCCTCGGGGAGCGAAGATCCCGCTCCCAGCCGGGCCGGGACACCTGGGAAAACCTGGAATTTTCAAAATCCTACACACCGAACCCACGCCTGTGCTGACACAATGCGAGGAACCCACGTTAAAAATCGAAATGCTTTTGAAAATGTTTAACCTAGTTAGACAAATTAGCAAAAATTTGTGCAAAACAATTTAGGTATTTAAAATATTCAATGTTTTTAAAAACTGGAAAAACTGTTCTTAGCTTTCAGCTGCAAAAACCCAACAAAATATAACATCAAAGCAATCTTAACATGAGGTGCAACATAACCCTTCAGCAAAGCTGTTAAACAGCTACTGAAGCATCATGGGAAATAGCACTTCATTTATTCAAATGCACATATGTCAGGTTTTTGCACCATATGTCATTCCAAGCTATTTACAGTAATAATTAAATCTTAATCAACGTTTAACCTCTGTAAAATGTTTGAAGGGATCTAATCACCCTTCAGACTGCACTAATGAAGGAGAAATATATAAACATAAAAAGAAAATGATGCATAGATAGCACACCAGAAAGAACAGTAATTGCAAAATTGTATTTCTTTTAAATATAATCAGCAAATTATGTAAAGTAAAGCCAACGAGTATTTTAAGTGAAGACATCTTGGGTGTCAGAGGTGTGATCAGCTAATTTTGTACTGCTATCCATAACAGATGTAGCATATTTTCTTTTAGTGCCATTATTAGCAACTTCACCATTCCTTTCTGTGCTGCAGCACAAAGTGAAGCATTGTGCCGGGAGAGCACCGGGAAAGGTGCAGGAGATCCGGATCCGACGGATCCCTTTCGAGGGAGAGGATTGACTCTGCTCTGCCTGCCTCTGACGCAGCTTTTCCTCCCATTGTGTGGGGATTTTTCTGCCAGGGACACGCAGAAGAGCTCCGAGGTTTTGGGGCTGGGTGGGTTCAAACACCGCAAGGGAAGTATCCCGGTGGGAAGTGGAGTGGCCAGCCTGGGGTTCAGGGAATGGCCGGATGGGGTGATGCCAAGGTGGGGATGGGTCCCAGCGCGGATTCTGTCATCTCAGAGGGCTTTTCCAACCTCGGTGACCCTGGGATTTCAGTGCTTTGAAACGGATTCCACCTGGAACTGGGAGGGTCAGCACCGACCGTCCATCGGGGCTTGGGAAACGGGGCAGCTCAAACCCAACCCGCTCCTGGGGAGCCTCCACAGAAACCCAACGGAGAGGCCCCCCCAGTCCCGCCCTCTCCAAGGGCTTGGAGAACTGGGAGCCCCAAGGAAGCCACAGCTGCCCTGGTGGAACCCAGATGGGTGCTCGGAAAGCCCCGGGGCGCGCCGGGGACGGGGATGCGCCGGGCTGGAAGCGCGAGGCTGCGCGGGGGGGGGATGTGCACCAGGCTGGGAGAGGGAAGGGAGGAGCAGTGTTGTGTTCACGCTCTCTTGGGACACAATTCAAGAAGCAGCGAGCACAATCCAAGCTGAACAGCAGGAAGAGTATCCTGGTGGGAAGAGCAAAATATCGCAGCCGACTGCTCGGGGAAGGTGTGGGGCGTCTGTGGTGGGAAGTTTTCAGCACAAATTACAGGGAACCCATCAAGAATAGTTTAGGCAGAGCTGAGCTTGTCTTGGTGGAAGGAAGAGATGAGATAATTGTTTGTAGATCATTCCAGCTTCCATCCCCTGGTCCAGGGGGGAAGCAGCTCCTTTCCCTGCATGGGGAATGGGTTCTTCATCCACGGCAAGGCTGCACAGAGGGGTCTGAGGTGGGTTCAGGGACGTGGGGTGGAGTTGGGATAGTTCTGGTGACTGAGCAGAGGGACTTGGGAATTCATGCCTAAGGGGAAAGTGCCCAAAACACACATGGATGTGGCACCTGGGGACATGGTCAGCGGTGGCCTTGGCAGTGCTGGGGGAATGGTTGGACTGGCTGGGCTCTGAGGGCTTTCCCATTTCAACGATTCCATGGTTCTCATGCAGGATGGGCTCCCAGTCAGGGACCCCTGTGACACCACCAGTCACAGACACTGGTTTGGAGCTGTGGTACCAAAATCAAGCACCTTCCCGAAGCCTGGGAAGATGTTGGAGAAACTGGGGGTGACTGGTTGAACTGGAGCCTCCTCTTCAGGTCTCCTTCTGGCTGACTTTAATCAAGGAGGGATTAAAATCTGCTCTAGAGACTCAGGAGCTCCAAGGGGTGCATCTGCACCAAGGAAAAACGTACAGGAAATTGGGAAAGCTGCTCAGAAATCCATCAGGAGGAACCTGCTCCTCCCACCTGGAAATCAGATGGAGAAGAACAGGGAGATGGTGGTGGGTTACAGGTATCAAGACAACATTAAATCACATTGCTGTGCACCAGTCTTTGACTCCCTTGCTGGTGTTTTTTGTTGGAAAGTGTAGTTTCGCTCATTTTGGGGTTTTGCTGTTCCAGCTGTCCAGAATCCTGGACCTGCTCAGCCAGCTGGCCACGGAATTGTGAGAGATGTGGAGACCACAGCTCCTGGGTAAGATTTGGGTGTCTCAGCTGCCAAGACGACCCCGATCATGGTCACAGCCGTGCTGGGAACCCTCCTGTGAAGGAGAGGCAGCCTTGGAGGGTGCTCTGAGGAGCAGGCTGGGCCTGCACTGATGGGACCTGTCCCACACAGGGGACTTTGTGCCTTCAAACCAAGCGCCCACCATGGGACTGGGGTTGAATCATGTCCATCCTCTTCCTCCCAGTCCTATCTGTGCCAGGGCACAGGAGGGATCCCCTTCCTGGCTTTGGGATGATGGCACTGGGGTGTTACAGGGAAAGGAACTTCACCAATGAATCCCCAGAAGTCCAGGAGGGACAGAAGCTCCCAGCAGCACTGAGGGACCCAGGGTGGGAAGCACCACTCCCAGACAGTGCTACAAGGGGGCTGTTCGGGGCAAAGCCCAGGATTTGGGGCTGATGGTTGCACTGACAGCTTGGTACCTGACATGGGAAGCTCTCCAATGAGGCCGTGGGAGAAGCAGGAATTCCTTCAGCGCCCTGTGAGGCCGCTGGAAGCTCTGCCATAGATCCAGGGAGAGCCTCGCTGGGGACACCACCAGGGTGCACCTCCCAGCTCACCCAGAAACGTGGCTGGGGTGAACCACAGCCCATCCCAGCCCCTGGGAGCAGGTGAAGCCTGAGGATGCTCCTTTCCCTCTGGCAGACAGCCAAGAGCACGGGGGGAAAAAGGGGGAAAACCCCGAAAAACTCTGCGCCCTGAACCTTATGAAGCACCTGTACGTGGGCCAGCGTCGCTCAGGTAGCTCAGGCAGGATGGCAGCAGGGCCAGCACCGGTGCCCCCGACCCGGTGAAATCCATCCCTCCCAGGGAACAAAGCTGGGAATCGCCTCCCGGGTACCCACGGCTCTCCAGCTCTCTTCCCCCCATCCCTGCCTTGCAGTGGAAGCCTCTCTCCTCTCATCAGCTCAGACAAGGCTAATTGGGGTGATAAAGAACTGGCTCCGAGTGCTGGCGTGGGCTGGAGGAACAAATGGTGCGGTGGTCACAGCTGGTGCCGCGGAGCCGGCGCGGGAGCGGGCGCGGGGGAGCTCCCGGCGCCCCAAATCCCGGCAGCCGCTCCCGGCTGGGCGCGAGCGGGGGGTTGTGTGTGTTTTGCATGGCTGCTGACACGGGTGTAACGTGCAGGCGCGGCCGGTGAGGCAGCAGCAGGCAGAAAGCAGATGCTTTTTGTTTGGGGTTGATACTCATTTCTATCCCAGCTCGGGAAAAGGTGTAGAAAGGAATGTGCTCCGGAGAGTGCAGGGAGAGAGATAGGTCTAGGCTCGCTGCCAGGGATCCTGGAACGATATGGAAGGCAGCTAGGGGAGACAGGAGCAGATGGATTTGGCATACAGCTCATCACTCAGCCAAAAAAAAAAAAAAAAAAAAAAAAGGAGTGGGGGGGAGAAGAAGGGAGAAAGCAGCCAATTTTGGGAGGGGGAGGGTCACGGGGACTGAGGGATGCTGCTCCGGGCTGGGGGAAGGGAAGGCCAGCATGGTCACTGTGTCTTCTGCTGCTGCCAGCGGGGAGAGGGGGTGGTGGCTCGTTGGGAGCCTGGGAAGGGTCTCCTGGCCCTTCCAGCAGCTCTGGGCCAACCCCTCCCAGGCCTCCGGTCACCAGGGCAGAGCCCAGGGCAGGGCCAGGCTCTCTGAGCCTCGGGAAGCTCAGCCAGGTGTAGGAAGGGCTGTGGCACCACGGAATCATGGAATGCTTGGGGTTGGGAAGGAGCTCAGAGATCACAAAGCCCAACCATCCTCCAGCACAGCCAGGGCCACCTCTGCCACACGTCCCCAAGTGCCACATCCAGACATTCTCTGAAATCCCTGCAGGGATGGGCACCCCAAACCTCCCTGGGCACTTCCAAGGCCTGAGCACCCTTTCCATGGAGAAATTCCTGCTGATGTCCACCCTGAGGCTCCTCTGGCTCAGCCTGAGGCCGTTCCCTCTCCTCCTGTCCCTGTTCCCTGTTCCCAGCCCGACCCCCCGGCTGTCCCCTCCTGGCAGGAGCTGTGCAGAGCCACAAGGTCCCCCCTGAGCCTCCTTTGCTCCAGGCTGAGCCCCTTCCCAGCTCCCTCAGGAATTCTCCAGCCCCTTCCCAGCTCCCTCAAGAACTCCCCAGCCCCTTCCCAGCTCCTTTCTGCCCTGGCCACTCTCCAGCCCCATTCTTGGCATGAGGGCCCCACCCATTTGCATTCCCAGTCAACTGGGACCTTCCCAGTTATCCAGGAGTGCTGATGAATGGTGGCAAACGTCTCCGTGAGTCCTTCCTTCCCCCAGCTCTCCCAGCCCCTCTGGATGGATCCATCCTGTCCCATGGATTTGTGGGTGTCTCAGCAGCGTTTCAGGTCACTGACCAGCGCCCCTCGGATTTCAGGACTTGGAGCACCTGGCCTAGCAGAAGGTGTCCGTGGAAAGTGTCCCTGACCATGGAGGGTGTCCCTAACCACTGGAAGTGTCCATGGAGGGTGTCCATGGAAGGTGTCCCTGACCATGGAGGGTGTCCATGGAAGGTGTCCCTAACCATTGGAAGTGTCCATGGAAGGTGTCCATGGAAGGTGTCCATGGAAGGTGTCCCTAACCATTGGAAGTGTCCATGGAAGGTGTCCCTGACCATGGAGTGTGTCCATGGAAGGTGTCCATGGAAGGTGTCCCTAACCGTTGAAAGCATCCATGGAAGGTGTCCATGGAAGGTGTCCTTGACCATGGAGGGTGTCCATGGAAGGTGTCCCTGTCTATGGAAGGTGTCCCTGACCATGGAGGGTGTCCATGGAAGGTGTCCCTGTCTATGGAAAGTGTCCCTGGCCATGGAAGGTGCTCTTGCTCATGGAAGATGTCCCTGGCCATGGTAGGTGTCCCTGACCATGAAAAGTATCCATAGAAGGTGTCCTTGTTCATGGAAGGTGTCCTTGCTCATGGAAAGTGTCCCTGGCCATGGAAAGTGTCTATGGAAGATGTCCCTGTCTGTGGAAGGTGTCCATGGAAGGTGTTCCTGACCATGGAAGGTGTCCATGGAAGGTGTCTGTGGGAGGTGTCCGTGGGAGGTGTCTGTGGGAGGTGTCCCTGTCTCTGGAAGGTGTCCCTGGCCATGGAAGGTGTCCGTAGAAGGTGTCCTTGCTCATGGAAGGTGTCCATGGAAGGTGTCCATGGGAGGTGTCCCTGTCTATGGAAGTGTCCCTGGCCATGGAAGGTGTCCGTGGAAGGTGTCCCTGTCTTTGGAAGGTGTCCCTGCCGATGGAAGGTGTCCCTGATCATGGAAAGTGTCTCTGGAAAGTGTCCCTGTCTTTGGAAGGTGTCCCTGGCCATGGAAGGTGTCCATGGAAGGTGTCCCTGCCCATCAAAGGTGTCCCTGGCCATGGAAGGTGTCCATAGAAGGTGTCCATGGAAGGTGTCCTTGCCATGGAAGGCATCCTTGCCATGGAAGGTGACTCGTGGTTCTCCTCAGCAAGGCAGATTGCTCCCTGAAATGTTGGTGTTAAAGCTCTTTTCTGACAACTTCCCAGTTTTTCTACCCAGCTGAAATCCCAGCGTGTCCCAAAGCTGGCCACACTGGTTGAGAGAGGTTCTCAAGACTGAAGTACAAATTAATGATTCATGAATTACTGATATTCAGTTTTCTGCCCAAATCAGAGTTGGGGGGAACCAGTTTTGAGAGAAACCTGAATTTTCTGAAGTTTTCTTTCAAATTAATAATAAAAATTGAATTTAAGAGGTGACCAGAACAGTTCTCTTCATTTTAGGTTTCTCTCAAGTCTTTTTGACCCCTGTCTTTGAAAGAAACGTTCAGTTTTCATAATTAAAAAAACGTTGTATTCAGTCAAAATGTTTTTCACAAAACCATGGAAAGTCTCCTGACAGCTCAAGATTAGAACCATGGAATGGTTTGCTCGGAAGGAACCTTAAAAATCCTCTCACTTCTACCCTGTCCTACAGCAGCTGGAGGTGGCTGCTGGTGGCCAGAGCCTTCATGGCAAAGAAAAACCAGAAAAATCTGGAATGGATGAATCTCAGGAGCCAAATATCCCAAATTTACTCCTTTTCATTGTTCCAAAGAAGGGAGAAAAGCTGGAAGTGCTCTGCCTGTGACAGGACCCATGGTCAGCACTTTTCCACCAGAGCTGGATCAGGGCTGCTGCCTCACCCTGGGCTGGACACAGACGAGGGGGGGAGAAAAAGCACCAGAGCTTGGAATTAAAATTATCTTTAAACCATAAAAATGGAGGAAAGTTGGAATATTTGGCTGTTCTGGAATATTTGGCTGTCCTGGCTCCTGAGATTTATCCATTCCAGAAGATTTTTCTGGGCTTTTCTGCCATGGATGTTTTGGTCACCAGCACCCACCTTCAGCTTCCTGTAGGACAGAGTGGAAATGAGAGGATTTTTAAGGTCCCTTCCAACCCAAACCATTCCATGATTCCATGATTCTACTCCTGAGCTGACAGGAGACTTTTTTTTTTTTTTTTTTTGCCATGGATGCTTTGACTGCATCCACCTCCCTTCTGCCTTCCCAGAACATCATTTTCAGACAAAAACAAAACAAAAAAACAAATAAACCAAACAACCCCCTCCCCAAAAAAACCCAAAACAAAACAAAAAAAAAAAAAAAAACCAAAACCAAAACAAAAAAAAACAAAAAAAAAAACCAAAAACAAAGAACAAAAAACCCAAACCAAACAAAAAAAAACCCCTCAAAACCCCAAAAATCCAAACCAAACCAAACAACAACCACCAAAGCCACAAACACCCAAGCTCCCCCTCTCCCCTGCCAAAAAAAAAAACCAAAAAAAAAAAAAAAAAGGAAAGTTGGAATATTTGGCTGTTCTGGAATATTTGGTTGTTTTGGCTTTTGAGAGTTATTAAGTTCAGAAGATTTTTTTTTTGTCCTGGAATATTTGGCTATTCTGGAATATTTGGCTGTTTTGGTTTTGAAGGTTTTCCATTTCAGGAGACTTTTTGTTTGCAGGGCTGTTCCTGCCCTCAGCCTAAATGGGAATAACCAACTTCCCAGAAGCAGAGCAGATTTCAGGATTTTTGGGGCAGCTGCGGAATTGCAACTTCCCCCACTTCACTGGGTTGGGCAGTGCTGGCTTCGTGGCTGGAGTTGATGATTTTAAAGGTCTTTTCCAGCCTAAATGATCCTGTGGTTCCGTGGTTTGGTGGTGCTGGGTTCATGGTTGGACTCGACAACCTTAAAAGTCTTTTTCCAACTAATTTCAAATCTTTTTCAAGTCTTTTCCAACCTAATTTCATGATTCTGCAATCAAGGGTGGGAGTTTTTAATCTCACTTTTGGGGAATCACCACAGCACAGCTTCTCTGAGGAAAAATCCTCAGCAGAGAGCTGGGCATTTAATCAGGTGGGAAGAAGGGAAATGCGGATTTGGGGAAAGGAAAAGGAAGGGAAATGTGGATTTGTGGCTGGAGCAGGGAGCTGCCCTCCCAGGGCGTCTCTGGAATGATACCAGCGATGAGAAGAGAGCAGCAGGTGGGACAGCAGCCCCACACCTGGGGGAGGTGACCCCTGTCCCCTGCGTGTCCCAGCCTGTCCTGGAGCACAGCAGCCCCAAACCATCCCCCAGGAGCTCTCCTGCTCTCACCCACTGCCCCACAGGGACCCTCAAGGCGCCTCAAGGTGACATCAGGGACATCTGGCAGACACGAGGAACTTCTTGCAAGGTCTTGCTGTTTGAAATCTTGTGGTTCCTAAGCCTTTCTTTGGGGTTTTTGTGGGGTTTGGCTAACACTGAGCTCTTAGACCTTCAGCACCTCCAGCTTTATAAAATTTGGAAGGTCAATGCCCAGCATGGCACCACCTCCAGGCCATTGCAGAGTTGTGAGTTTGGGTCATCTGGGAAAGCAGAGGGTTGCCCACAGCACCAGAAACCTCAAGTGTTAAAACAAAACCACCAAAACCCCCCCAAATAAAAGCTTTGAGACCCTGAGATTTCAAATAGCAAGATCAGAAAAACTCCCCTGTGCCTGTCTTCCAGAGAGAGGAGACACCCAAGGCCTTTGGGGGAGCTGAACCTTCTCCCCTCTGCTCTGGAGGTCTGCTCAGCGTGGGAGGGGGTGGGATGGGTGCCCACGGGGTAAACCTGAGTTTACCACAATAAATTTATTTCCACAGCAGCTCCAGAAAGGTTTTAGGCTGGCACAGAAGCAGCTGTGTGGTGACCTCAGGGCTCATGGCCTTGCCCTCTCCCAGGAAGAAAGTTCTCCCTGGCTTCCTGGAAGAACCCTCACATTTACCAGATGCAGATTTTTTTTTTTTTTTGGAACATCCGAGCCAGTGGATTGGTGGAAAAGTCACCAGCCCACTCCAAATATGGCCTTGAGAGCTCCCAAAATTGCAGTTTAGTTACGATTCCTGATCCTCGCTGGAATGAAAAGCACCTACACAGACACTCAAGAGTTTCTCCTTTCTTGGAAGAAAAAAAAAAAAATCCTCCTTTTGAATGTGGACATTATTAAAAAGCTTCATTTTGGATGAAAATGAGCTCTTAGGTCCATTCCAGCAGGAATTCCTCAAGCAGCTCTGTCAAGGAAGAAGGAATTTGCTGCTCTTTGCTGAAGACATCGACCCCTGAATTCTCCTGCTGTTCAGGGGGAAGAGCACGATAGAAGAGAGGGATTTAGGGATGCCCTTGGTGCTTTAGGAAGCTGAGCAAATTCCCCAGGATCCCAACCTCCAGCACATTTCCTTCTCTTGCAGACCACCAGCCTCACTAGGAACAGGAAATTTAAAAAGCAATTACAGATAATTATATATGTGAGGTGTGATTAATAAGGCATTCTCAGCCCTAAGCAGGCAAGTCTGGACAACGGATCCCCTTCCTTTGCATCCGGCACCTCTTGGAGTAGTCAGAGCTGCTCCAGATGAGCCAAAATAACCCCAAATACACCAAAAAGGACAAATCCAACCCTGCGTGACAAGAGAGGGGCAAGGCAGGAGACGGGCAGGGAAGATCTGGGGCTGATAAAGAGGGCTCTGACCAAGTTTTCCTGATTGAATGATTCCTGCGTGGGGCCAGGGCGTGGGGTGGTCCTTGTGGACCATTCCTCATTCCAGCTCGGGGTATTCCGTGATTTCCAGCAAGTGGCCGGGGTGCTCAGGGTGGGCTGGCAGAAGAGGGGCAGGGACTTGGTTTTCAGGCCCAGAATAAAGCAGCAAAGCCCAGGAGCCAGCGGAGGGCCCAGGAATGGCCAGGGCAGTGCAGGAATCCTGGGGAAGCGCTGGGGAGGAGCCCCTCTGTTTACAGTAGGTGCTGCTGAAAGGTGTCCTGAAGAAAGACAGCAATTAACAGGCCTGCGAAAGAAATGGCTTCTTTCCACAAAGAGCCTTTTAAGTCTGTTTTTCGGGCCACTTTAAGGGTTAATGTTTAGCTGTTTATCCGGACTTGTCGGATGTCAGCTCTTTCTTTTGACTCCTAATGGCTTATAGCCATCAGGAGGTGAAGACTCCTCAAAAGAGCTGGTGTCAGGAATGTTTTTTTATGCCCACCAGCACCCACACACCTGCAGCAGCCTGTGCTTGCAGGGGGATAGTTTACATACTTGAACCTGTCTCCCAGGGCCAGGGGTATAAACATGAAACCAGATCCCGTGTCTGACAGCGCCCCGGAGCCCCTGGGCGCTCCAGAGGGTCCCACACCCACCCCGCTGACCACAAAGAACAGCTCGGCTCAGGCCCTGCTGCCCAGCACTGCTGCTCCACCTTGGGCTTTTAGGGCCCTGGAAAACGTTCAGCACCTTTGAGTGGCGAAACAAAGGAGCACTCCCAGGAGCAGCCATCAAAAAAAACCCAGCTGGGTCACAAATCAAAGGCTCCGGGACAGGGAGGGGAGGGAGAACAAAGGCACAGCCCCCACAGCCATCAGGGCTCTGCTCACTCCTGACCTTCCCTGGCCCTCAGGTGTCACCGAGTCCAATAATCACCCAAACAGGCGGAGCAGGTGGAAATTTAACCACCCTGAAGTGGCCCAAGGGCTCCTGAGCAGTGGTGGAGGAGCCCCTGGAGGCCACAGCCTTCCCCTTCTCCTTCCCCTTCCCCTTGGAAATGCCCCATCCCTGGAAGTGTCCAGAACCAGGCTGGACGGGGCTTGGAGCAGCCTGGAGTAGTGGAAGGTGTCCCTGCCCATGGCAGGGGGTGGAACAAGATGAGTTTTAAGGTCGCTTCCAACCCAAACCATTCCATGATTCCAGGATTTTAGAGAAGCATTTGCTCCCAGAGGTGACTGAGATCTCCCAGCTCCAGAGCACTGGGGAGCGAGTAGGGAAATGCTTTGATTTTGCGATTTTGAGAAAGAAGTGGGGGTGAAAAGCCCCATGGAAATGGGGGATGTCATGGCCCAGAAATTTGCCACACTGGTTCCTTCTCTCCTGGTCAAGAGGAGTTTCAGTTGTGCCAGGACACGAACCCAAAGGGCACCGCAGGGAAGAGCTCCCAGATGAGTTTGGGAAATGGGGGTGGCCCTGGGACAAGGCAAGTGCTGCTTCTGTGGCATCACCACCATGGATTTGCAGCTGGAATTCCACCAGGTGGAGCAGGCAGAAGGGAATTACCGGGACACAACATCTGCTCCATCCCAGAAGGAGAACCTAAGAGAGCATCTTCACATGGTGGGAATGAGGAGTTACCATACAAAAAGGAGCATCTGGGGGTTTTCCTGGCTGGGATGTCCCAGCTGTGCAGGGCCTGGAATGTTTGGGTTGTGTGGTCTCTGCAGGAGCACCAGGCTCTGACCCAAAGCCCTCCCTGAAGCAGGAAGGAGCTGGAGGCTGCTGGATCAGCAGCTCAGGACAAAGCACCACTGGAAGGGCAGGACAGGACTGCGCCTGGCATCCTTTCCCATGTTCTTAGGGAATACCTTCACCCAGGAACTGCCCCGGGGAGGTTTGGAGCACCTGAACCTGCCTCTGTCCTTGCCTCGAATGCACCTGAGCTCCCCAAAAAGCTCTGCTGTCACATTGACCTGGAGTTTATCCCATGGAGGGCGACCTGACCTTGCAAGCTCTAAAGCAAATCCACGTCTGTTTCTGTGGGTGGGGATGATGCCAGAGAGAGAAACTCCAGGTGGGAGCAGGAGCTGGGGCAGATCCCTGCAGCCAAGAGCCCGCCACGTCCAGGTGTGGTTCCACCAGAACCGTGGGGTGACAGCTGTGCCCTTCACCTGTGACTCTGGCAGCAAAGCCTGAGGAGATCTTTGCCCTCCAGCGCTCACCTGAGGCCTGTCCTGGAGCAGGGACACCTGACTCCCCTCAGAGGAGGATCCTGGTCCTCTGCTGTCAAAACACAGCTGAGATAAATCTTATCAGCTGTGAGAGATCCCAGGATAAACCATCACAGCACAACTTCTGAGCGCTGATGTATGGACAGACGACTCTTCAATTAATTAAAGTTGAAAAGTGGTGTGTTTATTACGGCGCTGGGCACAAGTGGAATAATTTTTAAAGGCATGTGCACCCTTCGAGAGTCTAAACTCTTTCTTTGTCTCCTAAATTGCTGCATATGCATTAAGTTTTGTAATAGGTCTATGCATATTTATTTCTTATTAGTCTTTGTGCAGAGAGCTCTCTGGTTGTCTGTCTGTCCCCTGCAGCTTTAGTTTTGGTTTCGTTCTTGTTTCAAAGTTTAAGGAGCCTTTCTTCTTCTAGCTTGGAAGTTCACATTCCTTTCACCTTGTTTGAGGCAGTTTTGTGAGCTACAGGCTTTTGTGAGCACAGGTTTTTTACAAACACAGCACATTAAGAGACTCTACAGACTAAACAATTCAAAGCAGCACACTCCACCTGAATCTGAAATGGGTTTTTAACTTTGTTCCTAACCCCATATCTCAACACCTGCAGCGGGCCAGGCAGGGCTGTGGCTGTGGGAATCCACAGGAACCAGGAACACCAGGATGGCACAGCCTGTGTCCACCCACCGGGGCAAGCTCTCCCCATCCAAAGGGAGGCTTCGTCTGTTGGGAGCTTCCCTGGCAGCAGGACCCTGCAGGATCAGCTGGGAAACCCAAACTGCTCCAGGCAGGATGGGGACAATCCACCAGCCATGGCCAGTGCCCCAAGCCGTGCTGGGATCCTGCTGGGGTTGGAAGTACAGGTGGAGTTTAGGACTTCCTTAGGCCAGTATTTCCTGGGAGCTTCCACTGGAGTTCTGTGCAACCTCTGGGACCTGCTGTCCCCAAATGTCACCTCCTCCCCTGCCACTTCACCCTGCCAGGGGCAGCACAATGCTCTGGAAGGGTCACTCGTTCTCCAGCTTCCGACAGGAACGAGTCCATCCTCACTAGGGAACTCCAGAAACCTCATTAGGCACCACCACCCTTCATCTGAAGGCTGGAAAGGGGCTCAACGCGTTCCCAAATGGCTCAGATTTCCCCTCAGGTCCTACTTGAACTATGCCAGTGTTCAGCCACTCACCGTCATGTAAATGCTGGGGGTTCTGCTCAAATCAATCATTTCATGGGCATTAAAGAAGCCCCCTGGGACCACCTCTTCATTTGAGGTTCACGTGGAGAACAAAGATACTCTTGCCTTTGTCAACAAGGGGAAGGCAAGAAGACGAACCAGAAGATAAAGCAGGAGATGAACCAGAAGATAGGGCAGGAGATAAACCAGAAGATAAAGCAGGAGATAAACCAGAAGATAAAGCAGGAGATGAACCAGAAGATAGGGCAGGAGATAAACCAGAAGATAAAGCAGGAGAAGAACCAGAAGATAGGGCAGGAGATAAACCAGAAGATAAGGCAGGAGAAGAACCAGAAGATAAGGCAGGAGATGAACCAGAAGATAAGGTAGGAGAAGAACCAGAAGATAAGGCAGGAGATGAACCAGAAGATAAAGCAGGAGATAAACCAGAAGATAGGGCAGGAGATAAACCAGAAGATAAGGCAGGAGATGAACCAGAAGATAAGGCAGGAGATGAACCAGAAGATAAGCTGGGTCAGCACTCAGGAGAGGAACCTCAGATGAACCTCTTGGTGCTCCCGAAGGCACCGGCGGAGCAGGAGGAAGCGATCTCTGAGGCACAGCTTGAATCCTCTGCAGTCTTTGGGAGACACTTCCCACTGAGCTCCCAGCCTCCTGCCAGCCCTTCAGGACCTCGTGCCACTTCTTTGCTGAGAGGAGCTCCTTCCAAGCCCAGCCTCCATCCCAAGGGTTCCCAGACTCCCAGGAAACTGTTCCCCAGCCCCAGAAGCAAAGCAGAACTTCTCACTTCTCAAACATTTTTCCCCATGGCAGCTGGCAAATCCCTTCCCTGGCTTCTCATCCAACTTGGACAAAATTACTGCAGAGAATCCCTCCTGCTCCCCTCCCCCCCTTCCGTGCAAAGCAATCCCAAGGGAGGGATGGTTCCATGGGGACCCCCTGCTGGATTGCATCTGATTTCCCTCCTAAGTATGGAATGGGGAAGCGTCTCGAGGGCTATGGCTGTGACCTCCATACAGCTCTTTTGTCAAGTGCCATTTCATTAAAAAATCAGCCTTTTAACTGTGGACACATTTCAACCTCACCAAATCTGCTAATTATTGACAGTTGGTGAAGAGGAGATTTCACTTGTTCCTCCTGTTAAACTGCATCTAATTAGTAATTACTGGTTCACTGTCATCTTTACTGCAATAATCCCACTGCACATTGGCTCATTAACCTTTTGCTTTTCTAAAGCAGCCTGCCAACAAGATGAAGGCTAAAACAGATTGGAAAACAATAGCTCAGCCTTGGATTTTAGGCTGTTTATTCCCCTTGTCCTGGAGATCCAAAAGGAAGATTGTTTTTAAGGAAAGGCTGAAATCAGCCTCATTCTGGAAGATGCCTCGCTTCGCATTGAGCATCACCCTAAAAATACCCTTTAAGCTTCCCCCAGGTGAGGGCGGGAGTGCTCAGGTGGCTGAAGGCTTCTCGGCCATTCTGCAGCTCCATTTCTCCATTTCTCACCTGGCCCTACCCACCTTTATCCCCACGGTCCCACTGGTGACCCGAGCTCCTGGTGGATCTGCTGGAGGAACGCTCTGGAGGAGCGGGGCCCACGGGGCCGAGAAGCAGCGGAGCGACCCCGTGGTTCTTTCTTCTGCTGCTACACTGAATTTCATTTGCACAAGTCCCATTTTCGGTTTGGAGCTGTCACAGCTGTTTCCATTGGCAGTGCATAGCTGAGTAGGAGTTGTCAGTGGGGATGCTGCGGGATTGGGAGAGGGAAGAGATTCCCCGGGGGGCATGGGAGGCAGTTGGAGGTTGTGGGCTAAATGCATTAACTGCATGTTTCTCCTAAACTTAACAGCAGTGAATTACTCAATGCATACTGATGGGTTTAGGTACCACAGTTAACACTATCCTGGGATGACAAGAATGTTTCTCAGCAGCTCCAGCGTGAGTATTCCCAAGGATCCATGGTTTCGTGGCTGATACGAGGGGTTTCTTTTTATAACCTTCTCTTTAAAGCCATAATAGCCAGAAACAAGCTGGGATTCTGGAGCACCGCTGCAGAAATCCAAGTGGGATTTCATCCCTACAAAACCCAGGGCTTGGCTAGGCTGGATATGGACCCAAAGAAGGCTCAGGGTGCGTTAACCATCCCAGCACGTGGAGGTTGCTCACCTCCAGAATTCCCTTCCCCTGGCTGTTTGCAGCCAGAGCTGAGCTCTGATTTCACTGGAGTTGTTGTAACACGGGAGTAACTCTGGAGCAGCTACAGCTGATGGGACAAGGTGGCTGCATTAATTCATTAAACCTACTGCAAGGCTTCAGTTCTGCTGGAAAACCAATTGTGAGTTTGAGCCTCATTAGCAGAGAGGATCAAAGGGGGCCACTCAAACCCCTGGCCCAAAACAGCCACTCCATGACACATCAGCCTCTGTGTTTGCTCCCTGGCTCACAAAAGGTTGTGAGGGTGTGACTAAGGGCAGAACTTGGCTCACTCACAATTCCTGCAGGGGTTGCTGCTCACACCACAGCCATGCTTTTGGAACAGAACACGTCTCTTACTCCTTGTTGCTTGGTACAACAGCGTGGTCCTGTCCTGCTGTGCCCCTGACCGAGGCCATGGCAAAAGCAAAGACATTCCCACAGAGATCAGTGCTTAACCACCTCTAAATTCCTCATCTGACAGGACAGAATCATGGAATCGTTCAGGTTGGAAAAGACTCCAAGGTCATCGAGCCCAACCGCTGAAGTTCTGGGTCTGGTGATGAGTGCCCAAAAATTCACAGGTTTTGAGGAACACTTCCTGCAAAGTCACTTGGATTTCCCATCCAGAAATGGATCCAGAGGGATTGGTCCAGGTAAACCACTCACTTTGCTCCCTTGAGCATCCCCACAGAAACCTCCAAAGCGATTTTGGAGAACGGGGGGAATGTCCTGTGTAAACACTCACACGTTTACAGAAAATGCAGACATAATGGGAAAATAGGCTGGGAGAGCTGGGAATGCTCCCCTGGAGAAGGGAAAATTCCAAGGAATCCTCAGAGTCCCTGAAGGGGCTCCAGGAGAGCTGGAGAGGGACTGGGGACAAGGGACAGAGGGACAGGAGCCAGGGAATGGCTCCCACTGGGAAAGGGGAGATTGGGCTGGGATCTTGGCAAGGAATTCCTGGCTGGGAGGGTGGGGAGTGGCTGGGCTGGAATTCCCAGATTTGCTGTGGCTGCCCCTGGATCCCTGGCAGTGCCCAAGGCCAGGCTGGACACTGGGGCTGGAGCAGCCTGGGGCAGTGGGAGGTGTGGCTCTGGTTGGGATTTAGGCTCCCTCCTGATCCCCACCAGTCTGGGCTTCTGTGAGTGATCAGCCCTGGCTGTGTGGAGCCCTGACCCCGCAGTGTGAGCAGATGTGGATCCAGCTGTGCAGGGCTCTCACCCCGTGGAGCAGAGCTGGATCCCACGGGCAGAGCTCAGGGGAGGGCTCCTTTTCCCTGGCAGGGCGCGTGGGCAGCGCACGTCATCCCGTCCGATCCCTAATCAGAGCTGATTCATGTTTACGCTGCTGAGAACATCTCAGCTGCCTTCAGAAGGTCACTCCCGACAACGCCGTCGCTTCCAGGACTGCCTGGAGCCTGCAATCCCAGTATCCCCGGAGGAAAACCACTCCTGAATTTTCCCTGTGGGTTAGAATTCATTCAGCTGCTAAAATCAACGAGATTTTCCCTGCTGGAATATCAGATACTGCACAGGAATTATCTGTCACCCAGAAAGCCACAATTCCAGTGGGAGGAATTGTCCCTGGTCGTGGCAGGAAACGAGAGGTCTTTAATGTCCTTCCTATCCAAACCCTTTTAGAATTCCAGAATCTTGGAGGAACAGTGGCAATGTCTCCTTTGGGATAGCTGAGGTTGGTGGTACCTGCTGTGGTCTTGCTCCCCTGATTATCCTGAAAGATTTTTCCTGGAAACAGGGAGGAAACTGGAAATCTCCAGGAAAAGTGCACCAGGGAAGGCCTAAACTGGATATTAGGAATTCTTTCCAGGAATCCTTCCTGGAAAGGGCAGTCAGGCACTGGAAGGTGCTGCCCTGGGCAGGGGTGCAGTCCCCATCCCTGCAGGGATCTCAGAGCCCTGTGCATGTGACACCTGGGGACAGGGTCAGTGGTGGCCCTGGCAGTGCTGGGGGAGAGCAGCTGGACTCGCTGATCTCAGAGGGCTTTTGCAGCCTTAGAAACTCTCCAATTCCCTGGAAAAGGAGCAGAAGGGATGCAGTGTGCCCCAGCCTCCTTCCCACGGGCCGGCTGGGCGCGCTCCAGGCTCTACCTTGAGCAGGTGCGAGACCTGGCAGCGCTCCCCAGCCTTTCCCAAGGCGAGCCTGGGAGCAGAACTGGGGATCAGGCACAGAGCTGATGGCCTGGAGCTGAGGCTGAGCTCCTGCCAAAAGCACTGCCAGGCTCTGGGGATGCACAGAGCCCAGGAGAGGCAGGGAAATCACATTGCTCCTGCAACTGGGGCTTGTGCGGCTTCTGACTGCAATGCTGTGTCTGCTCCTGATGGAAGGGCTCCAAAAATTATGTTGACTAATTAGAAAAAGTTTAAGGAAGAGCCATATGAATCATTAAAGCTCCAGCAAACACGTCTTTTAGCAAGAGGCTCCAAGACTGAGATAAATTCAGGTTCTTAGAGAGAAGGGACAGTTTTCTCTCAGCCTGGAGACAGCAAGAAGGACAACAGAGAATTCCCAACGTGTTTGTCAGTCAGCACACAAGTGTACAGCAAGATTCCCTGGCTGGAAGTCATGGATAAACCCATCCAGACTGACAAAATATGAATTCACGTGCAGGCAGTGATACAAACCCCTGATCCAGCTGACAGGAAAAGAACCTTGTGAGACAGTCCTTGCTTGACAGAGGTTTTCTGCCTTAGGAATAGAGGCCTTCTCTGGAAATGCACAGCTTTACAACCAGGAAAAGCTCCACTCACCAAAATGAAAGGCTTAAAATAAATCCACCCGAGCAATTTGTTCAATTAAATTGGTCTGAGGGACTGCATTGGTCATTCCCTGTTTCCTTGGTTGGATTTCCTTTGTTCACCCCCAGGCTGGGTCCTCCCAGGAGATGAAAAAGCAAAAGCCTCCAGAGAGGCTCTGGGGAAGAACTTCCCCGTCAAATGGAGGTCCAGGCTCTTGGCCTCATGCACAGAGCTTGGATTCAATATTTTAACTCCAAGGAAACCCCAGTGTGAGGGAGAGGGGCCTTTCCCTGCCTGGTGAAGCTGCGCTGTTCAGGAGAGGAATATTCACAGAATTCACAGAATGGGCTGGAAGAGACCTTCAGGACCATCGAGTCCAGCCCAGCCCCAGCACCTCAACCAAACCCTGGCACCCAGTGCCACACCCAGGCTTTGTTAAACACCCCAGGGATGGGGACTGCACCACCTCCCCGGGCAGCCACTCCAGAACTTTCTCACCCTTTCTGGAAATCACTTTTCCCTCATTTCCAGCCTGTATTTCCCTTGGTGCAGCTCCAGGCTGTGACCTCTGGTTCTGTCAGTTCCTGGAGAAAGAGCCCAAGCCCAGCTGGCCACAGGCACCTCTCAGGAGCTGTGGAGAGTGCTGAGGTCACCCTGAGTCTCCTTTTCTCCAGGCTGAGCCCCCCCAGCTCCCTCAGCCGTTCCTCACAGGGTTTGTGTTCCCAGCCCCTCTCCAGCCTCGCTGCCCCCTCTGGATGAGCTCCAACATCTCCAAGTCCTTCCCAAGCGGAGGGGTCAGAACTGGGCACGGCACTCGAGGTGTGCCCTCACCAGTGCCCAGTGCAGGGGAAGAAAAAGAAACCAACTCCATCCAGGAGTGGAGGAGGACCCCAGGAAGGCAAAGAGGCCGTGGTTTGTCACCCCTGCGAGCCCCCGGACACGCACTGACCTCGGACATCTGCGGGAAGAGGCTGATGGCCAGGGGCAGGGCCAGGCCAAAGGCAGCGAGGCACACGAGGCTTTGGACCGGGAGAACCAGCCGGGGCCGGGACCTCAGCAGCGAAGTTCTGCAAGGGAAAGGCTCCGTTAGAGCATGCCAGGGCCAGGGCAGAGCGAGAGCCCTCAGGAGGCTCCTGAAAATGCAGTTTATTGAATCCAGGACGTTACAGCAGCCGTGGGTCGTGGGTGACAGAGCCACAGCTACAGCTGCCAGCTCCAGCTGCAGACAGGCCTGGAGCCCCTTTAGTTTTGGTTACAACACGTTCTATACTTTTCTTTGCTGAGCATCTTCATACATAACAACCCACCAACACCTTTACTATTACCTGTAGCCTCTCACAACTACCATCATTACCCTATTGTGGTCAATACTATCCAACCACATGAGTTAGTGTGTTGCAGTTCAAGCTTAAAGTTGTTTTTCAGTTTTCTTGCAGTGGAAAATTCTTAGACCTTTTTTCTACTTCCACATCTGCAGGTCTGTTTGCCTGTGGTATCTTTCTGCTTTTCCTAAGGCCTGTTTCTGCTTGGAAAAAAAACATCTTTTTGTTTGTGACCAACACATCCTTTGTTCTAGTCATAAAACCTCCTTCCAAGTCGACTTAACCTTTGCTTTCTTGGTTGTCCAGTAAAGGTCCTGGCTCAGCAATTGTCAATTTACACATCTTTTGTTCTTTTATATAAAAACTTCCACCTCTATCCCGCTCTCAGGTTCTGCATTCAGAGAGCTTTCTGCCAAGCAGAAACTTCCTGGTCAAACTTCCATCCTCCCCAGCTGGGGAGTGCAGGACATCCCTGGATGGACACTGCTGCCCACCTGGCCCCCCTCTCCTCACCGGTGTCAGAGAACCACGGAATGGCTTGGCTTGGAAAGAACCTCAGAGGTGACCCAACTCCTCCTCCTGCCGTGGCAGGGACACCTGCCCCCGTGCCAGGCTCCTCCAAGCCCTGTCCAGCCTGGCCTTGGGCACTGCCAGGGCTGGACACCTCTTCCTCAGCAGGTCACCACCAACTTCCCCCTGCCCCAGCCCCAGTTCCACCCACCCCACCCGGGGTGAGGCAGACGAGGTGAGCCCGCCCCAGGCTGGAGCTGATGCCCAGTGAGCAGAAGGAGATCAGGTCCTGGAGAGGCACTGGGAGCTCTGGGAGCTTTGGGAAAGGCACTGGAGAAGGCACAAACAGCTCCACTGATGGGGCAATAAAGCCACAGCATTGACAATCCCTTAATTTGTTAAAATCCAACATCTGCAGAGGGTGACATGGATGTTTGAACATTTCCTGTTCCTGGGGGATGTTTATGAGTTCAAGATTTGTTAACAGCAAACTCCTGAAGATACCTGCAAGGTCAGGTCCTGGTAATGACCCAAAGGTGACCCTTCTGATGGAATTAACACCGGAAAACTGGGACAGCATTTGGCTGGTAGAAGCTGGTAGATTAAATATATTCCAGGATATGGGGCCTCAGGCAGTTTACCAACGTTAAAGGGGAAAATATAATTTGTGAAGGATTTATTCCAGAGCCATTTACAAAAAGGATCCCTGTCATTCAATTGGGAAAAAAAAAAAAAGGGAATATAAATCAACACCAGGACAGGGAGTTTTACTGGAATGTTCTGTGTGTATGAGCAATGTGGGGAGGGAGTGGATTTGCTGCTGGGCTATTTCGGACACAGAGAGCAGTTGGAGCTGGGCCAGGGCAGGTTTAGGTTTGGATTTTAGGGAAAGGCTCTTCCCCAGAGGGTGCTGGCACTGCCCAGGCTCCCCAGGGAATGGGCACGGCCCCGAGGCTGCCAGAGCTCCAGGAGCCTTTGGACAGCGCTGCCAGGGATGGCCAGGGTGGGATTTTGGGGTGTGTGGGGCTGGGCTGGGTGATCCCTGTGGGTCCAGCTCAGGATATTCCATGATTCCACGATCCCCTTCCCCCTGGGGCGGTCACAGGAGCTCTCCTTGGCCAGGGAAGGCACAAGAGATGGCCCCAAGCCCTGATCATCCATCCCTGTGGTGCCATCACTGGGATGAAACCACTCCCAATCCACAGTGCACCGTTCCCAGGTGCCAGCCAGCCCTTCCCATCCCAGGGCTGCCCCTGCCCTGCCATGGCACGGGGTTGCAGCCAGGTTGGACCCCAGGACACCTCAGCCCCTTGCTCCAGTGCTGGCTCCAGGCACACCTGGGGGATCTGATGAGAGGGAATTGATGCCCTGCTCCTGTCTGGGCACACTCAGCCTCCTCACCCTTGCTGAGAGCTGCCTTCATCTCCAGGAGCTTGGGGAGACGTGAGGAGAGCAAACACCAGAGTTTAACTCCTCCAGGATCTCAGCTCCTCACTAATAAGCTCTCGAGACAGAGTTGATCCTATCAATTTGTGCTGTGAAAATCAAGCTTCTGTTCTCCAATATTGAGCTGCTCCGTGCTGCACAGAGCACGACTGCATCTCACAGACTCTCAGAGAAGCCTGCAAGGCTTCGTCCCAGCAGGAGAGCAGGTCACCTGTCCGAGAAGGACAGCAGGTCACCTGTCTGAGCAGGAGAGCAGGTCACCTGTCTGAGCAGGAGAGCAGGTCACCTGTCCCAGCAGGAAAGGTCACCTGTCCCAGCAGGAGAGGTGACCTGTCCCAAGAGGAAAGGTGACCTGTCCCAGCAGGACAGCAGGTGACCTGTCTGAGCAGGGAAAGTGACCTGTCCAAGAAGGAAAAATTACCTGTCCAAGGAAATGTGGCCTGTCCCAGCAGGAAAGGGGACCCATCCAAGCAGGAAGGGTGACCTGTCCCAGCAGGAGAGGTGACCTGTCCCAAGAGGAAAGGTGACCCATCCCAGCAGGACAGCAGGTGACCCATCCCAGCAGGACAGCAGGTGACCCATCCCAGCAGGACAGCAGGTGACCTGTCCCAGCAGGAGAGGTGACCTGTCCCAAGAGGAAAGGTGACCCATCCCAGCAGGACAGCAGGTGACCCATCCCAGCAGGACAGCAGGTGACCTGTCCCAGCAGGAGAGGTGACCTGTCCCAAGAGGAAAGGTGACCTGTCCAAGCAGGAAAGGTGACCCATCCCAGCAGGACAGCAGGTCACTGTCCCAGCAGGAGAGCCCTGCCCTGCCCCACACCCTGTGACACCTGCCCCGTGCCAGGACCGTGGATAAGCTGTGATCATCCCTGGATGCACCTAGAGCTGGTTTTTGTCCTGCTGAAGCTGCTGTGATCCCTGAGAGCCCTCGCTGGGACAACCCCAGCAGCAGCAGCCTCGCAGCCTCCCTGGGGCTCAGTTTAGAGCCAAGGCATCGCTGCTGACACCACCCCTGACATCTTAATTTGGAACTGCACCCTCTGTAATTACTGCCCTGTGGGGAACCTTATAATCACCCAAGTAAGACCTCAACCAATTTAAAACGATCCCGGGTCCAGCCCCCAGGTGTGACTTCCAGGGGTGCTTCCAGCCCAGGCCAGTTCAAATTACAAGGGCCGACCTCCTAATTAGGAAGAGTTATGGCTCGATTTAAAAAGGAGAGCAGACTAATTAACACATGTAGTGTAATGTCTTAATTGGGATTCAGCTTGGAGAATTTGTGCGGTTCAGAATAAATGACTCATAATGAGCCAAGAGGTCCAGTTTCCTCCTGTCCCTGGGATCCCTGCTCCCGACTCCGAGCCGGGGAGGAAGGGGAGTTAAATATTGCATTTTGTGAGCTGTCAGCTGCAGTGCAAATCCCTCTTTGCACCCATTAACCCCCCATTGGAGGGGAGTGATGAGGAGCTTCCAAAGGGTTTCACTGCAGAGGATCAGCACAGATTGAAAAGAAATCAATAAAATAAAATATCCATGTGGAAATAAAATGAATATCCACGTGGTGAAGAGGGGTTTAGTTCACAGCACTGCCCTGCGTGCTCTGCCAAAGGGTTGGGTCAGGGAATGGGGAGGTCTGGACCTTCAGAGCCCCCAACTCTGGCATCTCCTGGAGCCTAAAAAATCCCAGGGTGAGTAAGGCTGGGAGGGAGGTGACCCAGTCCAGCCTCCCTGCTCGAGCAGGGTCCCCTGGAGCGCAGAACTCAGGATTGTGCCCAGATGCAATCTGAGTATCTCAAAGATACTCAAAATAGAGACATTAAAAACTGAATTGCTGAACATCTCCAGAGATGTTCAAAAAGCAGAGGAAGGAGCCTGATTTGTTCACAAGAGCAAACCCCGTCCCACTGCACCAGAACCCCTGCAGAAATATTGGTGCTGTTTCACAGGAGAACAGGAGTTTTAGGGACCTCACCCCACGAACAGGACAGGAGCAGCTCTGGAATTAAACCCTGGCTCAGATTGTTCAACAAGGGGTGGGAAAGTTTGCACCAAGAGCTCTCACCCTGGAAAGCTGCAGGAGGATGAGAGAACTGTGGAATCATGGAATGGTTGGGGTTGGAAGAGACCTTAAAGCCCATCAGGGACACCTCCCACTGTGCCAGGCTGCTCCAGCCCCAGTGTCCAGCCTGGCCTTGGGCACTGCCAGGGGTCCAGGGGCAGCCACAGCTGCTCTGGGAATTCCAGCCCAGCCCCTCCCCACCCTCCCAGGCAGGAATTCCTTGCCAAGATCTGATCCAAACCTCCCCTGCCTCAGCTTGAGACCATGTCCCCTTGTCCTTCCAGTCCCTGCTCTTGGGAAAAGTCCCTCTCCAGCCTTTCCTAAGCCCTCTTTACCATGTTCATTTTATTGTCCCAAATTTCACAACCCAACACTTCTGCTCTGTCTCTCCACGTTTGTCCCCGACCTTCGGATGGCAAAGAACGGGAAATTTTGCAACACTTCCCTCCTCCTCTTTCTCTTTTTCTTCAAGCTTTGTTCCTTTACCCCTTCAAACCCCGCAATGCCTCTTCTTCCTGCGATTTCCCTTTACAGCCGGGCTGGTTTCAGAGGTGTTTTTGTGCTGAGAAGACGCTGAGAGAGGCAGGAAGAGGCTGGGGATGTTCAGCCGAGGATGCACCGGAGGCAGGCGAGCCCGCGGCTCCCGTGTCCGTAGGTACAAACACACACAGACAGTGCATCTGCTGCACAGACACAGAGTGTTGGAGCTCTTGTAAATACACCTTCATTCAACTTTCATCACAGCGTTCATTAGTGGTTTAAATTTTGCATAATTTGGCAGCTGCCTCTGGCGTTTTTCAGGAGGTGCTGTAATTTATTCCATATGGAAGTCAGGCGCTGCACTCCGAAGGAGTTATCGGGTGCACTGAACCAGGGCTGTATTTGTCTGGGAGGAGGTGTCAGATGCTAAACTAAACATGACAGGAGTGAACCCAAGTCTCCCAGCTGACAGATTCTGTGGGGTTTCTCTGGTGTTTGCTGTAAACAGGTTCAGAGGCAGCGCAGACACCGCGAGACGCCGGCGGCGCCGCGGGGAGCGCCGGGATCCTGAGGGATCCTGAGGGATCCTGAGGGATCCCAGACTCCTCTGATGCGCCAGGGAAGTTTGGGATCCCCAGATCCCCGCCCTGCTCAGCCTGTCAGGTCTCTCCGCCCTGTTCCCCAGCTTTTCTCACCCGTTTTGGGTCATTTTGAGAAATCTGAGCTCCAGCAGCCACCAGCAGCTCTGCTGTCCCACCCAGCCAGGCCCTCACTGTCCTCACCCCGCGGCTCCAGCCCTGAGCCCCTCCAGAGGACACAGCAGACGCAAAACGAGGGCGGCTGGGGTTTTTTTTTTGTGCTTGATTGACACCATTAAAGGAGCAGTTTCCGTGTTTACTCTGGGAACAGCCCCAGCAGTTGAAGGTGTCGCTGCTGGCAGCTGCTGAGCCCAAACAAACTTCACCGAGGGCTGGCCTGGACCCTGGACGGGGCCTTTTGGGGGAAGAGCACCTGTGGGAACACCCTGCACTCAGTGGCAGGGGAATATCTGCAGGAGAAGCCCACGGACACGAGGGCCAGGGAGGCCTCCTGCCTCGCCCCAGTTCTGCAGTGACAAACAAGGCTCAAGCAGAGGAAAATGCCCTTCCTGCACCTCACAGCACTGGCCAGCCCCCAGGAAAATCCATTTTTCCTGGTGCCGCTGGATTCAGCTCAGCCAGAGCGGCTCAGCAGTGCTGATCCAGCCTGAGAGCATCCTGATTTTATGGGATTTACAGGAAAACAGCCCCTGGGAACTGCTGCACGAGGAGGATTTGGAGATGGGGAAGAGCAGAAATGCTCCTCTTCCATGGACACAACTGTTCTGCTCCCATTTCTCCCTCAGCTCCTGCCCACTTCCAGCTTTGTCTCTTCCACAGACACTTCCCAGCCAGCTCCAAGGCCTTTTCCAGTGCCTCCTGACATTCCCAAGCTCTTGAAACCTTCTCAGCCCTGCTCTGTGCTTCAGACCCTCTGAAAGGCCTTCTCTGAGGGCCACAGAGGAGGTTTAAGGCAAGCTGAGGATGCAAGAAGAGCTCAGGTTCCTCACTCTCCGCTCAGAAATCCCTCAAAGTGTCCCCAGCAGGCGCTGGTGGTGGACTGAGCTTCTCCAACTCTTGGCCAGACCACAGGAGCCAAAAATTTGGGCTCTCCCACCACAGAGGTCAGACTGAGGCTGGCCTGCCCCACAGAAACCAGCTGCAGCTCTGCAGGGAGCTGCACCAGGGCTGCTGGAGAGGCCTTGCATGGTGGCTGGGAGCAAACAGCTCCATCTCCCAGATTTCATCGTAACCACCAAACAAAGGATCCACGGAGTAAAGGGAATAAAAGGACATGGGATGAAGAGCCCAACTTCCCCAGTGGATGCTGCTGTCCCCACGCCCGTGTGACACGGAGGCACCACAGAATTCCCACTGTCAGCCTCCCTCATCCCTCAGACAGCGCCAAACCATTATTTTTTCCGCGTCAGAAGTTGCCGGCGCGGATATTATTTATAAAAACCTCAATGAGAATACATCTGCACGAAATAACTGACACCGTGTTCCCTGCGTGGCATATGCAGGCTGAAAATAAACATTGATTCTATATGTTCACTGCTCCAGCAGAGCGTCCAAGCAGCAGGAAATGCATGAAACATGGGGAAGAATGGGAGCGCGGCAGTGGGAGGGAACATGGAATTGCTTGGAGAGCAGAGAGGCGGCCCCGGGAGTTAAAATACACAGCAGGCAGAGAGACGAGAGGAGCCAAGAGAGCTGAAAAAAATGGCACAAGAGACGAGAGAGGCAGCTGGGGGAGTTAAAACATGCAGATGGAGAGATGGCTGGGAGAGAGGAAAGACCTGGATCCGAGCGGAGAGACGGCGGCCGGGAGCTGGCCACTTAAAATAAACTTTGGGAGCAGCGAGGTGCAGACGAGGTGGGGAGAATTCCTGGGATCTGAAACCCTGCTGGGGGCAGGGGCTGGGCCCTGGAGGGGTGGGAGTCCCACTCAGCTGAGCACCATCACCCACCTGCACCCGGGATCACACCGGGCACGGGAATCGTCCCCTCCTTCCCACATCCCAAATTCAGACTACTTGAAGGGGTCACTCCCTTCCTTCCCCACAATCCCAAATGCAAATCCATGGAATAATCATCCCCTCTTTCCCACAATCCCAAATGCAAATCCATTGGAAGAATCATTCCCTCCTTCCCACAATCCCAAATGCAAATCCATTGGAGGAATTGTTCCCTTCCTTCCCCACAATCCCAAATGCAAATCCATTGGAGGAATTGTTCCCTTCCTTCCCCACTTTCCCAAATTCAAAATACTCGGAGGGGTCACTCTCTTCCTTCCCCACAATCCCAAATGCAAATCCATTGGAGGAATTGTTCCCTTCCTTCCCCACTTTCCCAAATTCAAAATACTCGGAGGGGTCACTCTCTTCCTTCCCCACAATCCCAAATGCAAATCCATTGGAAGAATCATCCCCTCCTTCCCACAATCCCAAATATAAATCCATTGGAGGAATTGTTCCCTTCCTTCCCCACATCCCAAATGCAAACGACTGGGAGGAATCGTCCCCTCCTTCCCACAATCCCAAATGCGAATCCATTGGGGGATCCAGATTGTGGCTCCTGATCCCAGAGTGACACCTTCATCCTTCCCATTTACAGCCCCTGTAGGGATTTCTATAAATAAATGGATAATGCCTGCCTGGATCTCACTCCCATTAAAACCATCCTCCTCAAACTCAAATCCTACTACATTTATAAAGTTACACTTTCCCCAAATGCTCCAATTTTTTTTTTTTTTTCCCAAAATGAGCTTTCAGCTCTGACTGAGCCCTTTAGGAAGCAGTTTTAAGATCTGTGAGCTGACTTTAGATCCCTCAGGCACAGACAGGGACACTCCCCGTGTCCCAGGGCTGCTCCAGAGCTGCCACCACCTCCAGCAGCGTGGCCAAGCCACACCTCACTCCCCATCCCTGCTGCTTCTCACTCCCAGCCTTCCAGGAATCCGAGGATATCTGATGGAAAACGAAGCAGGCACAAAGCTCCGGGCAGAATTCAGGCAGGCAAAAGCAGAGCCCGGATATTTTTATACCCATGGAGTTTTGTGGCAGTGAGAAGGAAAATTTTCTCTCACAAACGTGAATTAAAGCTTTCAATAAGTTAAGATGATGTTTTTTTTTTTTTGTTTTTTTTTTTTTGAGGACAATCTCCTGTAAGTTCACAGATAAAATCAGTTTTAGTAAGGCCTGCACTGAGCACAGGTGCATTCAGCAAAACTCGTATCAATCCAAGGATTTATGATGCCCCCGAGGACAAGTAAATGATTTATTGGTTTTATTTTGCTGCAAAGGATGGAGCAAATTTCACCATCAGTTTTATTTTCTCCCCAGGTGCCAATCCAGTTTTACTGTCAGGTTTATTTCACCTTGGGGATGGCCCAGGAGGGGCCCTCAGTGTGTCCTGCTGGAGACAATAATTTATTAATTTAGAAAGGAGTTTACTACAAATGTCTCCAAAGTTTTTGCACATAAAGGGTTTTATCTGTGCATACCCAGCAATAAAATCATTTGAAGCAATAAAATCATTTGTCCTGGATGTTGATTTTTGTTGGATGGTTAAACGGGAACCAGTTAAACCAGTGGGAACACACAAAACCACCTCAGTGCAAAGCCTCAGACTTGGAGTAAGCCCTGAGTAAATTACTCCAGGGTAAGTGACTCCAGAGTAACTTACCACTCCCAGGCAAATTCCAGCAGATCCTGCAGGTAAATCCTGGCTTGGGGACCATGTGGGTGACAAAGGACTTGGAGCAGGGAAGAGGCTGCAGAGATTTTGTCCAGAAGGAGAATGAAATAAAAGCCAAATGTTTTGCACAAAATTGGAGGGGGTTGGAATCTGCTCCTCCTTGGAATTAGATGGCCAAACAATTCCATGATTCCATGATAATGAACAGCAGCCAAGCCCTTTTAATCTCTAATGCTTCCCAAAAGTCAGGGACAGTTTTCCACGGAATTCAGGGGGTTTTGTCTCACGCTGACCTTCCACGAGGGGTTATTCAAACTGCTGGGCTGTCAGGGATGAGCTAAAATAATCACCTCAATATCAAACTTCAACAAGGCGGACATTGGTCCTAAACGATGGGACATGGAAATGTAATAGGCAAAAAAAAAAAAAAAAACATCTGTTTGGTGGATGAAATGTGAGGGGGGACCTTGTGGCTCTGCACAAATCCCTGCCAGGAGGGGACAGCCGGGGGAGGTCGGGCTCTGCTCCCAGGATCAGGGACAGGAGGAGAGGGAATGGGATGGATTTGGGGAAAATTCCTCCATGGAAAGGGTTGTTCAGCATTGGAAGGGGCTGCTCAGGGCAGGGCTGGAGTCCCCATCCCTGGGGGGACTTCAAAGCCCTGTGGGAAATGGATTTATAGAAAATTCTCAAAGCCTGACAGGAGGCTCACCCAGTGTGCATCTATGTGCAAACCTTGAGATAAGAAATGCTGACTTGGAAATGCCAAGGAGTAAGAGAGAAGTTGCTGAGAGAGAAATTAAACTAGGAACAAGCTTCAAAAGGTAACCTTACAAAAAAGACTAGACACTTCAGAGAAATAGAACTAAAAAAGATGCATTGTGGTAAAACCCACAACGGGTAATTTCAAATAATTAGCTTTAAAACATTTTCAACATAGTGGAGCTAAGGCTAATAAGCCAAGAAACACTTATAGTGTGTTATAATTAAGAAACAGTCAGCTTCTGATTGGAATAACACAATTTATAACATCTGTATTATCTCACCCTTCTCATGAGACTAAAAATAAAATAAAAGGTTTTAAAACCCCATCTCTAAACCAGGATAAAACATAATCCAACAAAAGCCCTGTGGATGTGACCCTGGGGGACATGGGACAGCGGTGGCAGTGCCGGGAATGGTTGGACTCAATGACCTTGGAGGACCTTTCCAACCCAAACCAACCCATGATTCCATGAAATGGCTGGACTCAACGACCTTGGAGGACCTTTCCAACCTAAACCATTCCATGATTCTATGAAATGGTTGGACTCAATGACCTTGGAGAACCTTTCCAACCAAACCATTCCATGATTCTATGAAATGGTTGGACTCAATGACCTTGGAGGACCTTTCCAACCATTCCACGATTCCATGAAATGGTTGGACTTGATGACCTTGGAGGACCTTTCCAACCCAAACCATTCCATGATTCCATGAAATGGTTGGACTCGACGACCTTGGAGGACCTTTCCAACCCAAACCATTCCATGATTCCATGAAATGGTTGGACTCATTGACCTTGGAGGACCTTTCCAACCCAAACCATTCCATGATTCCATGAAATGGTTGGACTCAATGACCTTGGAGGACCTTTCCAACCATTCCATGATTCCATGAAATGGCTGGACTCAATGACCTTGGAGGACCTTTCCAACCCAAACCATTCCATGATTCCATGAAATGGCTGGACTTGACGACCTTGGAGGACCTTTCCAACCAAACCATTCCATGATTCCATGAAATGGTTGTACTCAATGATCTTGGAGGACCTTTCCAACCCAAACCATTCCATGATGCCATAAGATATCCATGCCTGGCACCCTCTGAGGCCCCTCCCTCCCTTCCCCTGGGGCAGACTCACTTCTCCAGCACGGACATGATGACGGGAGGTAGAACCAGTATAGGCATGGGCAGGACCACTCTGGTCAGGGCTGTTTCCAGCAGGGCCTGCAGAGCAAACACAAACAAACAAACTCATCCTGGCATCCCAAACAACGCCAGGACGGACCCGCCGGGCTCGGGGTGGCTCTGCTGATGGCACTGAACTGCCATCCCAGAGCCTGCAGCACCTGATCAACCTCAGATCAGCAGAGAACTGGGAAATCAGGCCCGGATAACGATTCTCCAAGCTCACTCTGGAAGGAGGTTCAGCTGTCATGAACACAGGGCCAAATTGCCAAGCCAAAGCACTTGAATGCTTTTTGATGCAGAGAAGATCTGGGTTTATGGTCAGTCATCCCACCCAAGCAGGGCTAGAGCTTGGCCAGAGCCCGAACTCCAATTGGTGCATGTCACCGATGGGAATGAGATGGGAATTTTTTTCCCAAAATGAGCTTTCAGCTCTGACTGAGCCCTTTAGGAAGCAGTTTTAAGATCTGTGAGCTGACTTCAGATCCCTCAGGCACAGACAGGGACACTCCCCGTGTCCCAGGGCTGCTCCAGAGCTGCCACCACCTCCAGCAGCGTGGCCAAGCCACACCTGACTCCCCACGGGAGTGAGAGCAACGTCACTTGAATCACTGCTGGGAATGAGATGGGAATCACTGATAGGAATGAGATGGGAATCACTGGTGGGAGTGAGATGGGAATCATTGGTGGGAATGAGATGGGAATCATTGGTGGGAGTGAGATGGGAATCACTGGTGGGAATGAGATGGGAATCACTGGTGGGAATTAGACGGGAATCACTGGTTGGAATGAGATGGGAATCATTGATGGGAGTGAGATGGGAGTCACTGGTAGGAATGAGATGGAAATCACTGGTAGGAATGAGATGGGAGTCACTGGTGGGAGTGAGATGGGAATCACTGCTGGGAGTGAGATGGGAATCACTGGTGGGAGTGAGATGGGAATCATTGGTTGGAATGAGATGGGAATCATTGGTGGGAGTGAGATGGGAATCATTGGTTGGAATGAGATGGGAATCATTGGTGGGAGTGAGATGGGAATCACTGGTGGGAATGAGATGGGAATCATTGGTGGGAGTGAGATGGGAATCACTGGTGGGAATGAGATGGGAATCACTGGTGGGAATTAGACGGGAATCACTGGTTGGAATGAGATGGGAATCATTGATGGGAGTGAGATGGGAGTCACTGGTAGGAATGAGATGGAAATCACTGGTAGGAATGAGATGGGAGTCACTGGTGGGAGTGAGATGGGAATCACTGCTGGGAGTGAGATGGGAATCACTGGTGGGAGTGAGATGGGAATCACTGCTGGGAATGAGATGGGAATCACTGGTGGGAGTGAGATGGGAATCACTGGTGGGAGTGAGATGGGAATCATTGGTTGGAATGAGATGGGAATCATTGGTGGGAGTGAGATGGGAATCATTGGTGGGAATGAGATGGGAATCACTGGTGGGAATGAGATGGGAATCACTGGTGGGAGTGAGATGGGAATCACTGCTGGGAATGAGATGGGAATCACTGGTGGGAGTGAGAGCAACGTCACTTGAATCACTGCTGGGAATGAGATGGGAATCACTGGTGGGAGTGAGATGGGAATCACTGGTGGGAGTGAGATGGGAATCACTGGTGGGAATGAGATGGGAGTCACTGGTGGGAATGAGATGGGAATCACTGGTGGGAATGAGATGGGAATCACTGGTGGGAGTGAGATGGGAATCACTGGTGGGAGTGAGATGGGAGTCACTGGTGGGAATGAGATGGGAGTCACTGGTGGGAATGAGATGGGAATCATTGGTGGGAGTGAGATGGGAATCACTGGTGGGAATGAGATGGGAATCACTGCTGGGAATGAGATGGGAATCATTGGTGGGAATGAGATGGGAATCACTGCTGGGAATGAGATGGGAATCATTGGTGGGAGTGAGAGCAATGTCACTTATGTCACTGCTGGGAATGAGAGCATCAGCCATACTGCCAGCCCTGCCAGTGGCTGGTTGGTCACAACGTTCTGGGTCACAAACCCAGCAGAATAAACTGAGACACACGGCAGCTTCCCTGATTTCACCCGGGGTGACCAAAAGTGTCCAAATATCCCAGAACATTCCTCCACAGACAGCTCAGGGCTGCTGCAGGGAGAAAGGGATGTGGGACCGCTGCCTGGAGAGGCTGGAGGGGAAATGTTGGAGGGGAGATGTTGTAGGGAAATGTTGTGGGGAAAATTTTGTGAGGGAAATTTTGTGGGGGAAATGTTGTGGGGGAATTGTTGTAGGGGAGATGTGGGGGAAATGTGGGGGAAATTTTGTGGGGGAAATGTTGTAGGGAAGATGTTGTAGGGGAAATGTTGGAAGGGAAATGTTGTGGGGGAAACGTTGTAGGGACGATGTTGTAGGGGAAATGTAGGGGAAATGTTGTAGGGGAAATGTTGTAGGGGAAATGTTGTAGGGGAAATGTTGTAGGAGGGACATTGTGGAGGAAATTATGTAGGTGAAATATCGGAGGAAAACGTTGTGGGGGAAATGTTGTAGGGAAATTAGGGGAGATGTTGTAGGGGAAATATCCCACCACGGGCCGAGCAGCATTGCAGCCCTTCCTGCCTGAGCTGAGCTTTGATCTCAGCCCCGTGCTGGGGGTGCAGCTCCTCACTGCTGCTCCAGGAATTGTTTTCCACCGCTGCTGGTTTATTCCCTGCAGGGATTTGGGACACGCAGGGCTCTCCTCTCCCAGGAAAATCCCAGCCATGGAGCAACATTGTGCCTCCACCGATGCTTCCTTCCTGGCCAGACTCGCCAGAAGGAGCAACCAAAGCAGGGTTTGGAGTCATTGAGGCCCAGAGATCTTCCAGGGCCTGGAGGGGCTCCAGGAGAGCTGGAGAGGCACTGGGGACAAGGGACAGAGGGACAAGAGGCAGGGAATGGCTCCCACTGGGAAAGGGGAGATTGGGCTGGGATCTTGGCAAGGAATTGCTGGCTGGGAGGGTGGGGAGGGGCTGGGCTGGAATTCCCAGATTGGCTGTGGCTGCCCCTGGATCCCTGGCAGTGCCCAAGGCCAGGTTGGACACTGGGCTTGGATCCACCTGGGATCATGGAAGGTGTCCCTGCCATGGATGGGTGGCACTGGATGGGATTTAAGGTCCCTTCCACCCAAAGCATTCCATGATTTTATGTCACAACAAACCCTCACACAGGGACAGCTGTGTCACACTGAGGATCTGCCACATTTCACACGACAAAAACCAGGATTAGCCTCTCCAGGAAGAAGCGCTGGGATTGGATGGCAGCAGAGCAGAAGTTCCCAGAACTCCCAAATTTTATGTTTAAGCTCCACCTACATCTCTCTCACAGCGCCTCCACTTTTAATCTTCATTTTCTCTTTCAACCATCAGGATGGAGAGGGGAAAGCGGGTCCAGGAGCCAGTTAATGGAAGTGAGGAAAACTGGCTCCAAGAAGTGTCTCTGAGCCCTTCAGCAGATTGTTTTAATCCCCCTGTTAACCAACAATATGGAGAGCTATCCGAGATCTCCCCGTTCCTGCCGAGGACTGCGGAGCTGTACATTAATTGCTGTCTCTGGAGTGCCTTGGACAGAAGGAGGGAGGGAAATGCCAAGCATTATATTATTAACTCCTGTGCCTGGGCGTGTGCTCAGCACAGCTCCACATCTCACTGAGAGCCCACTTGGAAACAACAGCTCAGGGGATGCTCAGGAGCCAGAACTGCGCCCAGGGATGGCAAGGGAACAATTCCAGGCAGATGGCACAGAGTGGGTTGCAGGGAAAGCAAACCAGCTGTTAACGAGGTTAAAAACATCTGGCTGCCCTCAGCCAGCTCTGGGTGCAGTTTTTTAGTGCAGGTTTGGCAAGGAGGGGTTGAAAAGCTGCTCAGCTCCGAGCCCGAGTCCTCCTCACTTGGGAGAAGGTGTGAGGGATCTTTGCTGGGTATTCCACGAGGAATTCCTGTGGGATCACCAGGCACAGGATCTGTCCTGTCACTGTGCCCTTCCAAACCACCAGGGCCAGCCCCCGGATTTCCCTGCAGGACACAAATCCGTGTTCTCTGCATCTCCTCCATTCCCAGCTCCTAAAGGCACGGATTCCAGAGGCTGTGGGATGTGCTGGGCCTGGAATCAGCTGTGTCCCAGCTCTCCCAGCTCCTGCTACTCACGTGTTTGGCAGCAACTCTGGAAGAGCCGACAATGTTCCCATTATTGTCCAACACATCGATCCCTTCCTCCAGCTCCGTGTGCCTCATCAGGACCACGTTGCAGATGTTGGCACTGGCTGGGGAGGAGAAAGGCAGGAGGATCAGCCCTGCTCAGTCCCCACTGGCAGCTTCTGTTAGCCCTGACAGCCCTCCAGGTCGCCTTCCCTCGATCTGCTGAGGTGAATCACTCCAACCCCCCAAAAAAAGATGGAATTCTCAAGCAGAATAATAACCAATTTTTTTTTTTTTTCCCCTCTGGGGCAACAAGGGAAGGTCTAGTACAAGGTGTCCTTGCCTGTGGTTGGAACTAGAGGGTCTTTAGGTCCTTTCCAGCCCAAACCATTCCATGATTTCACACATTTTAGGGGAAAAATGGCTCCATCCACCAGGACCTTTTAATCCCTCCTCCTTGCCCAGCCTGTGGCTTTTGAGGCCTCAAGATGACCCCAAATTCCGTCTCCCAAGTCTGACCAAGAGCTGGGGTTGAGCACCACCCTCCCATGTGCAGCCTCTCCCCTCGCTCAGGCACTTCCCAGCTTCTCCCAGAGAAAAGCTGCTCATTCCCACAGAACTTTTGGCATTTTCCAGCACCCCCCACACCACATTTCCCTGCAAACTTTCCACCCAGAACTGAGACAAACCCACTGTTGCTGCAAGTACCAGTGCCTTCCAAAAATGTGTTTCTGCACTGCTTGATGGGTTAATATTCGCTAATTAATCTCAATTCATGTCATATAACAAATGTCTAATTTTTTGAGGGTGGTGGGTGGGTGAGCCCTCTCCGAAGGCAGCTCTGTGCAATCAAGGATGATTTGTGGTGACAAATGCTCCTTCCACTCGAGAGGGAGAGGAACACACACACACGCACACTCTGTCTCTCTCTTTAATATTCCAACTACCAGACCACTCTTCGCATCTATCAAAATATCCGTGTTCCCAACCCTTCAGCTCCTGAATCCCAGATAAAAAAACAAAACAAGGCCTTTCATTTAAAGAAAGTTTAGCCCCTGGGTTTTTTTTTTTTTTTCGTTTTCAACACTCGCCCGCCCCGTCCTTCTCGCTGTCAATCAAAACTGAGCGGCTCAAACAGCCCAGCAGAGCTGCTTTGGCCAGGGATGCCCTGGCACAGAGTTCCTGCCAGACTCAGGATGGGGTGGGCAGCCCTGATGCTCTCAAGATGCTTTCCCGAGGCTCTGGATTCCCTGACCTGGTCCCAAACCCAGAAGCTGCTTCCAGCCCGTCTGTCTGAGAGGAGCCGCTCGCGTAAGCGCTCCCCTTCTGCTCTCTGAGAGAGCAGAAACGCTGCTAATTGTGGCTAAACTTGGATTTCATGGGCGCCTCAAATGCACGAGGGTGGGGGGGGATGAAAAAGAAATAAATATATGTGCAGACAAAGTCATCTGCAGGATTTGGGAAGATATTGTGATAATGGAAAGTGTGGCTGTGAAAGCATTCTGAGGAAACTTGGGCCCCAGACCAAGGCACCATCCCACTCCTGGGTGTTCGTAGGGATTTTTTCTATCCCAGGGTGCTTTCCACACTCTAAATGTGTCCTTGGGCATCACCTAAACACAACAGTTTTAACCACACACACACAAAAAAGCCCAAGGAGAAGAAATCCTTGCTCCTTCTCTCTTCTCTCCATTGAGGATCTTCCCATATCAGCTTCAATTTCCTTCAGATCGGGTTTGGGATGGGATTTTGGGGTTTTCTGAGGTTTTTTAGCCGTGGACATCTCCGGTATAAAGCACACCCTCACCAGTGACACCCTGGCCTTGGGGCCAGCTGTTCACACCCAGTTCTGGGGCAGAAAAGGGTGAATTGGGTTCCTTGAATTCCCCTGGGCACCGAGATCCTTCCCCTCCTCGCCTCTGAGAAAGGATCCAGCCCCTCCCTGCTCAAACTCAGGCTCCAAGACCTCCTTCCCTTCCCTGCTTTTCCACGGGACCCCTTTCACCCCCCGAGGATGCCCCAGCCCTGATCCCAAACCCTTTTTCCAGCGGGGCAGCCCCTGGCTCTGCAGGGCTTTGGCCACCTCCGGGAGCTGCTCCCCTGGCTTGGTTTCCTGGATCCACCCCCTGCTCCCGGGCGGGATTTTTTGGACAATTTGGGGTTTTCAGCTGCTACAAATTAAGCCTGGAGGGGGGTGAGGGCAGGGCCTGACCCAGCAGCGCTGGTGTCAAAGGCGTCCTCCGGGCAGAGCTGCTGCAGGTGGGCGATCACTGGCTGTGCAAACACAACCTTCACACGGCCTGGAGAAGACACAGAGGCACCGAGGCCTTCCCCAGCACCCACCCCAGCTTCCCAGAGCTCCGTGGAGTCCTCAGGAACATCCCTGCTGGAGTTTGGGCTGCCTTCCAGCCCAGCAGCAGCTGCCCCTCCCGTGGTAGCTTGGGATGGGACCCTCAAGCTTGGATGTCCCTCCAGTTTTCCAGCTGCCCCCAACCAGCGCAGCTCTGGAGGTCAGGGCACAGGGAGGCAAGGAGGGGATGGGGAAAACTCTTTAATTTCACACAATCACAGGATTATTAAGGCTGGAAAAGACCTCTGAGATCATCGAGTCCAACCATCAAGCATCACTGCCAGATCCAGCACAGCCCTAAACCCCATCCCTGATGACCACATCCGTGGGGTTTTTGGAGCAAGAGCTTTACCCCAGAGTTTGCCTTTCCATGCAGAAATAGAGAATTTCTGCCTTTCTGCTGGGGGCTGGAGGTTCAAAAGGAATTGGGAGACGCATCTTAATTACGGTTTTGTCCAGGTCTGCAAACCACAAACCAGCAATTAGTGGGAGGTTCCCTGATGTCCTGGCTCATAACGAAGCAAGACAAATAAAACATTAGCTGGAGAATTAATTACAGGCTAAACAAATTAATTACGGGTCCTCAATCAATGCCAGCACAAACACCTTGGTGTGAAAGCAGATCAACCCTGCAGCAAGGATTTCCTGAGTGTCTTTGACTCAAACACCCCTCAGAGCTGCCTCCCGGGGCTGGAACTCATCCCTCGTGCTCTCCTGGTTATAAAAACCCAAGGAAAGCCGAATCCCCCTAAAACAGATCCCAGAAAAGTCCTGGGAAAACAGCAACAATGCCCACGGATCCCTGGTGTACAAGGAAAATGCTCAGTGCAACCCCCAGAGCACAATCCCTGTCCCCCTTGCTCTGCAGGCAGGGCAGGCAGCTCCTTTTGTGGCAGAAAAGAGGGGGAAAAAAATCCAGCAACTCGGGAATTCAGGGCTGGGGGGACACAACAACCAGTGCTCTGTTAAAAAAGGAGTGGAAATGCCAGAGAAAGTGAGAGCAGCACACAGGTAAAGGGGCTCAGCAGAGCTCTGAGGATGTGGCACTAGCACAGCAAGGGAAAAACCTGAAAGGAAAATGTGGCATTGTATGGCTGAAAAAGGAACCTGGAACAGGGAGCAAACCCCATTTTTTAGTGATTTCCTCCATGCCGGGGCAATTTTTGCACCATCTTTGTAAATAAACAAGCTTGCACAAAAATTCACCCCCAAGCCACCGGTGATTTCTTCCGGGCTAAAATAACTCAGCACGTGCTGGAGGGTGGAAGCAGAGGCTGGGTGCAGAGCATCCCTGCCCTCAAACACAGGGCTGATAAAACCCCAATAAAATGCTCCACCGAGCCAGCAGCAGCCTCAGTTCTGCACACACCTTAACCAGTGGCTCTCAGAAATCCGCACATGCGGAGCAGAACCATTTCTCTGCGTTTTATTGTGAAACAACCACAGTGCTGCTGCTTCCTGGAAGGTTTGACCCAGCTCAGCCCGGATCTTGCAAACGAAATGCTCTCAGGATGGAACGGTCGAGGACCACTCAGGGCTGATCACTTCTGACGCTGCCTCAGAGCGCAAAGCGCAGCTGAAAAGCCTGAAGAGCCTTCAGCAGCAGCTTTGCAGCATTTTTCTGCCAAAATTCGGCTCTGCAGAGTCCCATCCCTGCCTGCCCCAGCTCGGGGACCACCACTGAGGGGACACGAGCAGGAAGGGAGGAGTTGTGTCCATCCCCGTGGCTTCTGGCCACCTGCAGGTTGGCAGCCACCACTTGGAAAACAAAGGAAAGGAATTTTTCCTTACCGACAGCAGGGAATGGCACGAACCTCTGGATCAGGAGCCGAGTGGCCGGGGTAAACTTGTTTGCTCTCTGGATCAGAACATTAAGGCCCACCTTGGAATGGAGAAAAACCAACCAGAGAAGCAGTGAGTTAATGAGCAGGAGCAGGGCAGATGGCACAGTTTGGGGTCCCTCCCCATGAAAAGGCGTTTGAGAACTAAACCTCCCCTCGCTGCAGGGTTTGGCTCTGTTGGGCTCAACCCTTTAGTCAATACAAGGTTAAATCCAATTGTTGAGCTTAAAACAAGGGTTGAACTCAACCTCTGGGCTTAAATGAAGAGTTGAACCCAACTTTTGGGTTTAAATGAAGGATAGGTTTAAATGAAGGGTTGAACCCAACTCTTGGGTTTAAAAGAAGGGTTGAACCCAACTCTTGGGTTTAAGTGAAGGACTGAACCCAGCTCTTGGGCTTAAATGAAGGATTAAACCAAACTCCAAGGTTTAAATGAAGGATTAAACCAAACTCCTAGGTTTAAATGAAGGACTGAACACAACTCTTGGGTTTAAATGAAGGATTAAACCAAACTCTTGGGTTTAAATGAAGGACTGAACACAACTCTTGGGTTTAAATGAAGGATTAAACCAAACTCCTAGGTTTAAATGAAGGACTGAACACAACTCTTGGGTTTAAATGAAGGGTTGAACCAAACTCCTAGGTTTAAATGAAGAACTGAGCACAACTCTTGGGTTTAAATGAAGGATTAAACCAAACTCCTAGGTTTAAATGAAGAACTGAACACAACTCTTGGGTTTAAATGAAGGATTAAACCAAACTCCTAGGTTTAAATGAAGGACTGAACATAACTCTTGGGTTTAAATGAAGGATTAAACCAAACTCTTGGGTTTAAATGAAGGACTGAACACAACTCTTGGGTTTAAATGAAAGATTAAACCAAACTCCTAGGTTTAAATGAAGGACTGAACACAACTCTTGGGTTTAAATGAAGGGTTGAACCCAACGGTTTGGTTTATCCAAAGTGCTGAACCCAACCATTGGATTGAACCAATCCATGGGTTTAAATGAAGGGTTGAACTGTTGGGTTTAAATGAAAAGTTGAACCCATCACTGGGTTTAAGTTAAGAACTGAACACAACTATTGGCTTTACACAAAGCGTTGAACCAAACAGTTGGATTTGACCTGGGTTTAAATGAAGGATTGAGCCCAACTGTTGGGTTTTTATGAAGGATTGAACCCAGTGTTGGGTTCATATGAAGGATTGAACCCAGTGTTGGGTTTTTATGAAGGATTGAACCCAGTGTTGGGTTTTTATGAAGGATTGAACCCAGTGTTGGGTTTTTATGAAGGATTGAGCCCAGCTGTTGGGTTCATATGAAGGATTGAACCCAGTGTTGGGTTTTTATGAAGGATTGAGCCCAGCTGTTGGGTTTTTATGAAGGATTGAGCCCAACTGTTGGGTTTTTATGGAAGGTTGAACCCAGCCATTGTGTTTAAACCTTCCCAGCTAAAAGATAAGCCAGAAACCACTCCAACACCATCCAGTCCTTCTGGAATTGCCCTTGGCTGAGTTTTTGCCCAGTTCACCATCATCTTCCCCATCCACCACAAAATCTTTGGGTCTGGCAGTCCTGAGCTAGCTGGGAAAAACCCAAATTTCAGTGGTGGTGGTGGCCCAACACCATTAATTCCTTCTCCAAGGGTCTGGAGTACACAACCCCATCCAGTGCCAACATTTGGGCTGTGAAGTTTATTATAACCATGGATTTATTTTTGTTGCCTTGTCCAACCCTTGAATAATGCAGAGCTCTCCACAGTTTTTCATGGATTTGGGTCGTTGTGGATGTTCACAGAAGCAGCCCAGAGGAGTCGCTGCCTCCTTACCCTCACATTGATAACGCTGAAAGTTGGGAGAAACTCCATCAAAACTGGCTTTGTGCACACGTGGGGTTAAAAATTAACCAAATCTATTCATGGGGAATGACTTTTGTCTTTAAATTACTCTTCCTCGCAATATTTTCTCTTTTTCATCCCCCACAAAAAAACCCCAAAGGCAGAAACTAAACCCAACAGCCCCAACCCAGGAATTTTCAGCTGGAAATGGAAGCCTTGAGCAATATGTGGCTGAAATATTTTTGAGCCCAAAATGCAGCAAAATTAAGGAAAAAAAACCAATTCAGCCAAAACCAAAAAACTGCCAGAAAACATCAATTTTTTTTTTTTTTTTTTGAGGGAGGATTTTAAAAAACAAAGGGAGATCATATTTTGCAGGCTTCTGCATTTCACATGCACATCCCAGCACATCCCAGCGTGCTGGAGCCTGGGAGGAAGATGGGGAGGAGCACAACTGCTGGGTAAGCCCTGCATGAGCACAGGGCTGCTCCTCCAGCCCCAGGAAATATTCCCCAAGGCTGTTTTCACCCAGACCCCAGGCAGGAACTCCTCCTCCTGCCCTCAGCAAACGCAGCCCTAGAGCTGAGCCCAAGAGAGCCGTGGTGATTCTGCTTGGTCTGGGCAGCAGTGAGGGCTTGTCTTGAACTTCTTCCCCCTCAAAAATGGCTGAATGATTTCAGTTTTTTTTTTTTAGTTTTCCAATTGTTAGGATGAGTCTTTTCAAAGTCTGAACACCTCCAGAAACTGTAACACAGTCTAAAATACGTGGCTTTAAGAGAAGCCAGTTTTAAGCCTGGCTTTGCTGGTCTGCCCCATGGATTCTGGTATTCAGTCTGGATATGGTTAATCTTGTGTCCATGACAAATTTTGTTGGGTTTGCAGCCCCTGCTTGGAGGTTTGGTGGAGGATTTGACAATGAAGTGGAGGAGCAGCAGCTTTTGAAAGAGAAAAGCTGAGTCTGGGAGAGCTACCACTGTGAGGGCAGTGAAATAAAAGCATTTTATTTCCAGATTTAATGTGATGAACTCAGCCCCCACTCACTGCAACCCTCCTGCTGGGAACATGAAATTAAATGTTGCTGGAGATTAAATCCCATCTCCCAAATCCTCAACACAAGGGCTGGATATAGGAAACTAATGAGGGTTTGTTTTCTACAGTTTGGAAATTGCTGTAGCTGATCTGTGAACTCCTTCCCACAGGCCATGAGGTGGGATGAGGGTAAACAGGGCAGGAACTGCTCAACCTCAGGCCACCAAAGCAAAAGGGTCATCAAGGAGATGCTGATGAGTTTAATTACTTGGGATTGGCCGGAGGACGCTGTTGAGGCAAATTCATCATTAAAGAGAGCCCAGGTTTATTGCTGTGACCATCACGCAGTCACTGCACAGGACCTGCAGCACTGGTGATGGAAACATGGGAGGGGGGATTCACCTCACCCGACCTGGCACAACCACAGAGTCACTGAGGCTGGGAAAGCCCCCCAAGGTCGAGTCCAACCACCCCCAGCACTGCCAGGGCCACCACTGCCCCATGTCCCCAAGGGCCACATCCACAGGGCTCTGAAATCCCCCCAGGGATGGGGAATCCAGCCCTGCCCTGGGCAGCTGTGTGTGACAACCTCTCGGTGAAGGATTTCTTCCTGGTGTCCAGGCTAAACCTCCCCTGGCACAGCCTGAAGCTGCTTCCTCCTATCCTATGGCTCCCCTTGCAGCTCAGCTTCTCCGGGCAGCCTGCTCCAGAGTTGGACAGAATTCCAGAATGGTTTGGGTGGGAAGGGACCTTAAAGAACATCCAAGGCAGGGACACCTCCCACTGTCCCAGGGTGCTCCAAGCCCCAGTGTCCAGCCTGGCCCTGGACACTGCCAGGGATGAGGAGTTATCCATGGTGCACACTCCCATCCTGTGACCCAGCTCAAATCCAGCTTTTTCCAGTTGCCTGGATGGCTGAGGGTTCCTCCTCCAGAGCGCTCCCTTGGTGTGGCTGAGGGAGCCAGGGGGACACAGGGACACATGGCTGGACACAGGGACACATGAGTGGACACAGGGATACATGGCTGGACACAGGGATATGTGGCAGGACACAGGGACACACAGCTGGACACAGGGATACATGGCTGGACACAGGGCTGGACACAGGGACACATGGCTGGACACAGGGACACATGAGAGCACACACAGACACATGAATGGACACAGGGACACATGGCTGGACACAGGGACACATGTCAGGACACAGGGACACATGGCTGGACACAGGGACACATGAGTGCACATGGAGACACATGAATGGACACAAGGATACATGTCAGGACAGAGGGACACATGGGTGGACACAGGGACACACAGCTGGACACAGGGATACATGTCAGGACACAGGGACACATGAGTGCACACACAGACACATGAATGGACACAAGGACACATGGCTGGACACAGGGACACATGAATGGACACAGGGACACATGAGAGCACACACAGACACATGGCTGGACACAAGGACACATGAATGGACACAAGGGCACAGGGCTGGACACAGGGATACATGAGTGGACACAGGGATACATGAGTGGACACAGGGACACATGTCAGGACACAGGGATACATGAGAGCACACACAGACACATGAATGGAAACAAGGACACACGGCTGGACACAGGGATACATGTCAGGACACAGGGACACAGGGCTGGACACAGGGATACGTGACACCAACACTTCCTAACATCCCTCAACACGAAACCGGGATCAAACACCATCAGTGGGAGGGAAAGCTCACCCAGGGCTCTGCGGTGCCTCTGGCAGCACTCTGCCCTTCCTCCCTCCTTCCCTCCCTCCTCCTCGAGTGCCAGGAATTCCTGCCATGTCTTTAGCTCCCGTTTTGTTTCAGCATCAGCAACGTTCCCTCAGCAGAATGTTGTGACGTCACCGCGCTCTGAAGCAGAACCATCAGGAACTGTCAGAGATCAACATCTTTGATTCCTTTTCTTCTCCCTCTTGTCTCTCAAAGTTCTGACCTCGTGTCTACCAAGACACCAATTCTAAATCCATGAGAATTTTTTTTAAATCCTTGTTTTTTTCTGCCTTTTTATGAAGATTTTTGAAGCCTGACAGATAGTTTTGAATGCCTGATATTTGCAATGGCCAAGCTCACACCTCTTAAACCCGGCCTAGAGCAGTAAATCCATCCAAGGAGTTATGTCACTTCATATTGGGAGGGAATTTTTATAAAATAAAGGAATCTCAGGAGTCCAGCGAGCATTAGCTGGTAGATGACACCACCCAAACATTGCTGAGCCACTCTCCAGACTTCATGGACTGTGCTGGAGAAATCCCCACTGATTTAGGGGGTTTAACTCCAGGGCATCCCTGAGCACTGCAGCTGGAGCTGGCTGTTCAAGGGACCTGGAAAGTCAACTTGGAAAGAGGGACTGGCTCCAAAGGAGGTTATCCCTCATCCCCCCAGTCACCAGATTGGATTAGAACTAATTGGATCTGATGAGTCCCATTCAGCCAAGCTGGAGAAAAGAGCATTAGGAGAAGGAAGGAAAAAACTCATTCATTAGGGCTGGGAGGTGAAGATGGAGGCAGAGAGATGGAAAACTGGGCTCTTTCCCAACTGGAGCTTTCCCAAGCCAAGGAGAACAGAATGGAAGAGTCTAAGGGAAGGGAAAGCAATCAGGATCCAAGTGGGGAAGGAACTTAGAGAGGAGCAAGAGTAAGGGAAGGAGGAAACATCACTCCCGAGGCAATTCCAGCAGGGATGACCACAGCAGCCCCACAGCTGGATGCTTCAAGGGAAGAGAATGGTGCAGTCTGGATCAAGGCTGGAGAAAAGTGGGATTCATGCCGAGAACATGCCAAACTTGGTTTGGGAGGTGGTGGAGCAAGGAGGATGAGGGGCCATGCCCAAGACAAGAGGGTGTTGTCTCGTACCAAGTTTTCCATGCACCTGGAGCCTGTCCAGAGGCAGCAGCATTGCTGGGGTCGTGGGGATGGGCTGGGGCAGAGGGAAAGGAAGGGATGAGAACAAACCTGCTGGAAATGGAGACATCCCAGTGGAATGAGAGAGAAAATGCTGCAGAGAGGCACATGGAGTTTGGGAGGGGACAATCACGGAATCCCAGAGCAAGCTGGGTTGGGAGGAGTCTTAAGGATCATCTGCTTCCAACCCCCTGCCTTGGACACCTTCCATCATCCCAGGCTGCTCCAAGCCCCATCCAGCCTGGCCTGGGACACTCCCAGGGGTGGGCTTGGCAGGACCCAGCAGGTGCCAGGTGCTCCTAACTGCAGGGACAGGATGGTGATGGGCACTGGGAGCATTCCCAGAGAACCCCATGTCCTTGTGCCCCAGTGCAGCCAAGGCTGTGCCTTTGGGAATGGCTGCTCAGCTCCAGCGATTTCTGGGCTCCATGGAAGAACTGCCAGGCTCAGTTTCCAGTCTGAGAGATCCAACCACTCCCTTCTGGGATCTGAGCATGAACAGAGAAAGGGATGTGCAGGAACAGCTTTGGAGCAGAAAGATGCAGGCTTTAGAGCCAGGCATTGCTTCATTTCGAACTTAAACTTCATTTAAAAGAGAAGTTGATCACCAGCTCCTCGGATCCCCTGGGATTTGATTTTCCCCCCGCTCCCATGGAGGAGGGAGCCGGGCCACGCTCCATCCCCTCCCATCCCTCTCCCGGCTTCCTCCAGCCCCTGGATGTGTCTGGCTGCCCCGAGCAGGACAGACCCGAGGCGGTGGGAGGGCTCCAGCTCTCCCGGCTGATTATGGACATCACACCCCATTCACAGGCTGTCAGCACAGCCTCGCAGACAATTATCGGGAACAGGGAGCTGGATTGGAAAAATCCACAGGGGCACCTCCACCTGGAGAGGAGAGCGAGAAATGGTGTGTGAGAGGTCAGCGTGGGAGCGGGGAAGGAGGAGCAGCCCCGGGACGGCGGAGCCCACGGCACGGCAAGGAGTGGGGCTGCTGGAAAGGGAAGGGATGGGATCGATGGGAAGGGAAGGAGTGGGAGTGATGGGAAGGGAAGGAAAGGGATTGATGGAAAGGGAAGAAATGGGATTGCTGGAAAGGGAAGCAATGGGATTGCTGGAATGGGAAGGAAAGGGATTTCTGGAATGGGAAAGGAGTGGGATTTCTGGAAAGGGAAGGAATGAGATTGCTGGAAAGGGAAGGAATGGGATCGATGGGAAGGGAAGGAGTGGGATTGATGGAAAAGGAAGGAATGAGATTGATGGAAAATAAAGAAATGGGATTGCTGGAAAGGGAAGAAATGGGATCGATGGGAAGGGAAGGAGTGGGATTGATGGGAAGGGAAGGAATGGGATTGCTGGAAAGAGAAGGAATGGGATTGATGGAAAAGGAAGGAATAGGATTGATGGAATGGGAAAGAATGGGATTGCTGGAATGGGAAGGAAAGGGATTTCTGGAATGGGAAAGGAGTGGGATTTCTGGAAAGGGAAGGAATGAGATTGCTGGAAAGGGAAGGAATGGGATTGCTGGAGTGGGAAGGAATGGGATTTCTGGAATGGGAAGGAATGAGATTGCTGGCTGAGCCCCTGTCCCAGCTCCCTCAGCTGCTCCAGGTGCTCCAGCCCCAGGATCCAAGCAGACCAGGACACTCAAACATTCCTGCTCCTCTCCAGCTTTCACTGCTTTGGTTCTGAACACACTCAGGTGCAGGTGCCCAGCCTGGCACAGTGGTGCCCGCTGGGATAGCCCAGAGCAGCAGGAAATCCCACGGGCAGCAATGGGATTTGGCTTTTGTTCCCCACCTCCAGTGGCTGGTGCAGAGGCGGGATCTGGGGTCAGGAAGCAAGAAAGCAATTCCAAAATGAAGAGCTCTGGGTCTGCCCATGAAGAGCTGCTTTCAACCCTCTCCTGGGGGGCCAGCAGTGAGTCCAAGGTGGGTCATTAGCAAAATGCCATTATCATTACTGCCATTATCATTAATGCCATATTAATGGCATTAATCACCTGAATTTTAACCCCGTGAGGTAAAGGAAAAGGAGCATCGGGGTGCTGAGCAGGGACACTGAAGTGCAGGGATGACCCCAAACCTGGCTGCAGCCATGGTTACGTGGCACTGCTGCTCCCTCTCACCCAGGAGAGCACACAACACCTACTTCTGTCAGAACTCAGCTCAGGCTGCTGCCTGAGAGCCAAGTATTTACTTGTCTCTGTGCTGACAGGCCCTTAAACCCCAAACCTGCGCTGAAATAAACCTTGTTGGGAGTGACAAACCCTGGTGTGCTGGGCAGGAGGGGAAGGGGGGAACCTGGGAACTGGGGCAAAGCCCCAGCCCTGCGCATCAGAGGGGCTGAGCTCACACCTGCCTGGGCTCCCTTTTTTGGGGGACAGCTGTCCCACAGGAAGCTCAGTGTCACCGTGGCTGTCACCAAGGGCTTTCCTGGCTGAGCTCTGCTGCATTAAGCCCTTTTCTGACTCAGAGATGGGGCAGCTGAGGGGAGTTTTAAAAACTTTTATTCTAGTTTTAGTCTCATGTGAAGGGTAAAACAATACAGATATTATAATTACTATCAGAAACTATTTCTTAATTATAATACATTACAATATTTTTTAACCTATTAGCTTTTATTACACCATACTATGAATACTTTAATCATCTAAAATTACTCCTCATAAGTCCTACTACAACACATCTTTCATAGTTCTATTTCTCTAAAGCATCTAATCTTATTTACAAAACCACCTTTTAAAACTTGTTTCCAATTCCATTTCTCTCCCAACAAGGTCTGTCCTATTCCATGGCATTTCTAAACCAATATTTCTAATTTGAAAGTTTAGGTTTCTTTTGCCCAGGGTAATTGGGCAATCCCTGGAAGTGTCCACGGGCAGCTTGGAGCACCCTGGCCCAGTGGAAGGTCTCCCTGCCATGGCAGGGGTGGGTGAGAGGGGATTTAAGCTCTTTCCAATTCCTGATTTCAGATCCCAGCTCCATTTGCTCTGGAATCGCTGATCCCTTTTAGTTCTGGCTCAGCTCTTCAGGACTTTGGCCTTAGATCAAATTCTCCGTGGGTCAGAAGTGACTCTTGGGGCCACAAATACACACCGTGCGAACCTTCTGCCAAACTTCAAGAATTTTCTACAAATCCGTTTCCCACAAGCTGCAGGCCCTGTGCCCTGCCAGGGCCCATCAGAGCCCGGCCTGTCCCAGGGAGGGGACAGCAGCCATGGCCAGGGTCCCTCCAGGGCACACGGAGTGGCACCAGATGCACAAGGAGGGGCTGACCCGAGCACAGCTGCCGGGAAACGTGGACAGAGAGAGAAAAAAACCCTTGCAGGGTCCCCACAAGGTCTCCAGCAGCACAAGGAGCAGGATTTGGAGCTGCTCTTGGCAGAACTTGAAGCCGTGATCAGGGAAATTGAAAAGCTGATGGAGAAAGCTCCAATCCCACAGCAAAACTGAGAATGCTTCAAGGTGCAGAGGGACCCAAAAAATGACCCCAGAGGGTTCCAGAGTGTCCTGGCTTGTAAGAGAAGCACATATTCTATTTGCCATCAGTTGGAGGTGGGGCAGGTATCTTCTGTTAAGTCGGGCAGTTTTCTTATCTCTTCCAAGAACAATGTCTCCCCCGGGGAGATATCTTCTGTTAATGGGCTATTGAATGGCTCACTGCATGACTGATAAAGTTACATCATCCCCTTGTGAGATGCTCCACCCAGAGGGAGGAGCCAAGCATCCCTACCTGCATAAAATCAGCATTTCTTGAGACAGCAGCTCAGCCTCTTCACTGGATTCCCAGAGGAAGACCAGGCCCATCTACTCTATCACCAGACCTTCAGAGAAAACTACACCCTTCTACGGGATCATCGCTTCAGCAGCATTTCATCTGCCACTCCAGGAGCAGGAGGAGCAGCCACCATTTAACTGGACTATCCCCAACACCCTGACTCCTCAGGGTGTCAGCTTTCTGACTCTGTCAGTAGTTTTGTTTGTACTAATTACATTTTTCTTTTAGTTTTTTCCTAGTAAAGAACTGTTATTCCCATTCCCATATCTTTGCCTGAGAGCCTTTTTATTTTGAAATTGTGGTAATTTGGAGGGAGGGCATTTACCTTTTCCATTTCACGGGAGGCCCTTGCCTTCCTTCACAGACTCCTGTCTTTTCAAACGAAGGCACAGAGGAGTCAACCCAGGTTAACCCCAGCAGCCACCAACCCAAAGATTCCGGCACCAGTGGCAATGCAGGAAAGAGGCAATGGCTGCTCACGGGCCTTGGCTGGGGCTGATTTAATTTCAGGCCTTTCAGCACAGCCCCAAGAGTCACTTCTGACCCACAGAGAAGTTTGATCTAAGGCCAAAGTCCTGAAGAGCTGAGCCAGAACCGAAAGGGATCAGCAATGCCAGAGCAAATGGAGCTGGGATCTGAAATCAGGAATTGGAAGATCCTGGAATGCGTTGGGTTGGGTTGGAAGGAGCTTAAATCCCCTCTCACCCACCCCTGCCATGGCAGGGACACCTCCCACTGGGCCAGGGTGCTCCAAGCTGCCCTTGGACACTTCCAGGGATTGCCCAATTTCCCTGGGCAAAAGAAACTTACTTCCACATAGAAATAATAAAATTGTTATTAATAACTATTATCTATATAAAATTGTAATATCTAAAAAGCAATTGTTGCCAATAAAATTGGCTCCACGCAGCTTTTTTAATCTTCTAAATTGTGAAAAATAGCAGAGTAAGAGTGTGTGTGTCAGCTGGAAAGAGTTTCTGTCTAATCACAGCCCCCCTGATCTGTGCAGCTCTTGGCACTGGAATACTGGGGGAATAAAAAATTCCAAACATTTAAAACACGCTTGGTCTTTCTCAAGTCTTTTTACTTCTCCCTGCCTTTGTTTGCCTTGTTTAGGAAAACCAGCTGGTGTTAATTGCACTTCATGCACCACCAGCATGAGCAGCAGCCAGATATCAGGAACTGGAGCCTAATCCCAGGAATCCACTCAATTGTTTGGGGAAAAAAAAAAATTACATTATCACTCTTCAGAAGAGCTATAAAATGAGGGAGCAAAAGAAAAGGCAGGGAAGAGGCTGGTGGGGGGAGAATGGGATTAAAATAAACTACAGTCATAGAAAGAGAAATGGAGATGTTAGAGGATGGAATTCCCAGATTTGCTGTACGGATCTCCGGAATGTCCAGGGCCAGGTTGGACACTGGGGCTTGGATCCACCTGGGACAGTGGGAGGTGCCCCTGCCATGGCAGGGGTGGAATGGGATGGGATTTGGGATCTGTTCCAGCCCAAACACCTTTCCCAGCCTTATTTCAAGTGATTCCTTCACCTGAGTCAGGAGAAGGGATGGAATTCTGGACCTGGCACAGCTCTGTGCTGTGACTTGGGTTGGGATGGGAGACGGAGAGAAATGGAAATATGGGGAGAAAAATATGGAATAAAAGAATATTGATTTCCTCACCCGGTAGGGCTGAAAATCAGGAGTTGTGGTTGTAGCAACTCCTCTCTCTCTATAAATGGAAGAAAATCAGGATATTTGCAAAGATTTCCCATTTAACTGCAGGACAATGAGGCCAAAATCTGCTCACCCAGCCCCTGATGGAGCAGCGTGCTTGCCCCTGGTGTGAGGACACAGAGTCTGCTCTGTCCTCTCGGGACCTCTCCAGGCCCTTTTCCCCCTGCAGACAGGGAAGGGTCTCCCCCTAATGCCTGACCCCACATCCCAAAGCCTCCCTGCTCTGCAGGGCTTCCTCCAGGCTGGTGGGAGCTGTGAGGGGTTTCAGGACACAGCAACACAGCTTCAGGAGTGTTCCCAGCTGGGATGTCTGTGGGGACACAGAAACCTCACTGCACACTCCCTGTGCCATCCCTGCTCCGCTGGGAAGCTTTTCTTCCAACATCAGAGAGAAGAACCTCTAAAGGCTGCTGCCCTTCACGTGGAGAAAACCTCCTTCCAAGATCAGGGAAAAACACCTGTGCAGGCGGCTGCTCGCCGTGCTCTGCCTGGAGGGAAACCTCCCGACATCCAGAAGGAGAAGAACCTCTGAAGAAGAACCCCACATGCTGCTCTTCCTGCTCCATGTGGGGGAAAACATCCCCACATCCAGAAGGAGAACCTCTAAAGGCTGTTTCCATTCATGCTCCATGTGGAGGAAAAACCTCCTTCCAACATCAGGATAGAAGAAGAATCCCTGAAGGTTTTTGCCCTTCATATTTCACAAGGAGGAAAAGCTCCTTCCAACATCAGGATAGAAGAACTCCTGAAGATTTTTTGCCCTTCCTGTTCCACGTGGAGAAAATCCCAACATCCAAAAGGAGAAGAATCTCTAAAGGTTGCTGCCCTTTGTGCTCCACGTGGAGGAACGGCTCCTTCCAACATCAGGATAGAAGAAGAACCCCTAAAGGTTTTTGCCCTTCATTCTTCACGTGGAAGAAAATATCCCAACACCAGGATAGAAGAACCGCTGAAGGTTTTTGCCCTTCCTGCTCCACATGGAGAAAAACATCCCAACATCCAAAAGGAGAAGAACCTCTAAAGGCTGCTGCCCTTCATGTTTCACGTGGAGGAAAAGCTCCTTCCAACCTCAGGATAAAAGAACTCCTGAAGATTTTTGCCCTTCATTCCCCACGTAGAAGAAAATATCCCAACATCAGGAAGGAGAAGAACCCCTGAAGGTGGTTGCCCTTCCTGCTCCACCTGGAGAAAAACATCCCAACATCCAAAAGGAGAAGAACCTCTAAAGGCTGCTTCTGTTCATGCTCCATGTGGAGGAAAACCTCCCAACATCAGGATAGAAGAAGAATCCCTGAAGGTTTTTGACCTTCATGCTCCATGTGGAGAAAAACATCCCAACATCAGGAAGGAGAAGAACCTGTGAAGGTTTTTGCCCTTCATGCTCCATGTGGAGAAAAACATCCCAGTATCCAGGAGAAGAACCTCTAAAGGCTGCTGCCCTTATATTTCACGAGGAGGAAAAGCTCCTTCCAACATCCAACAGGATAGAAGAAGAACCTCAAAAAGATTTTTCCCTTCAGCTCCATGTGGAAGAAAACCTCCCAAACATTAGGAAGGAGAAGAACCTGTGAAAGTTTTTGCCCTTCAGCTCCACATGGAAGAAAACCTCCCAAACATCAGGAAGGAGAAGAACCCCTGAAGGTTTTTGCCCTTCAGCTGCACGTGGAGGAAAATCTCCCAAACATCAGGAAGGAGAAGAACCTCTGAAGGTTTCTGTTCTTCATGCTCCACATAGAAGAAAACATCCCAACATTAGGAAGGAGAAGAACCTCTGAAGGTTTTTGCCCTTCTCCACCCCGGACCATCCACACAGAAAGCTCCTGGCTTGGGGCACTGCTCTGACCCCCGAGCTCTGAGCCAGCACTATTCCACACACCCGGGGCATGCCGGTGGGATGCCAGCCTGGGGGACACGCTGGCACTGCCCGGGAGGCAGCAGCTCCCCCCTGCACGGAGATCTCTGCTTGCACGAGGCTGAAACGCCCCGATTTCATTCCCTGCACATCTCAGGGAGCTTTCCACAGGGCCTCTTTGCACCGGGGTGTTTCCCACAGCACCCCCACGGCCCCTCCTGCACTCTGGAGCTGCCCTTGTGCTCCGGCTGCTCTGCAGGCTCTGAGCAGCCCAAGGAATGACAGATTCCCAAGCCCTGCCAGCACGGACACCTCCACCCTCCACGGGCTCCTTACCAAAGCCTCCCAGCTGCTTGGGGGACAAAGCTCTGCCAAGATCCTTGTCCGTGTGTCCTGTCCCTCTAATCTGCCCCTGTTCCAAGAGGGAGAGGAGCATTAATGCCAAAACCACGGGATCAGCAGCGCCGGGGCTGGAAGGGGGGGTGTGAGTGGCAGCAGCACGTTCAGCTGGGGACTGTCACCTCAGGGACTCACAAGGTGACAAAATTGCTGGCCTAAGCACTGAGGAGCTATGGGAAACCATGCCACGCTTCCCCAGGAAGCTGTGGATGGAAAACCGAAGCCTTGAGGTTGTTAGGATGGGGATTAGGGTTAAAGTTGAGCTGGAAAAGTGGGCACGGCTCCTGGGTGATGGAGGTGGGGGCTCAGGTGAGGCAGGCTGGGCTGGGGGCTCAGGTGAGCCAGGCTGGGGGCTCAGGTGAGCCAGGCTGGGCGCTCAGGTGAACCAGGCTGGGGGCTCAGGTGAGCCAGGCTGGGCTGGGGGCTCAGGTGAGCCAGGCTGTGAGCTCAGGTGAGCCAGGCTGGGGGCTCAGGTGAGCCAAGCTGGGGGCTCAGGTGAGCTCTGCAGGAGGGGACAGGAGCAGCAGTGCCCAGCACACGGACTGAGACGTGGCAAACCATCCAGCACAGGGGTACCCAACAAAATGGAGTTTTCCCTCAAAGCCTCGAGGCACTTCAACAACTCCACGCCCTTTGGAAAATGGTCTGGCAGCTGCACAAGGAGAAAAAGTAAATTCTCTGTGACCTGAAAAAATGGGGAAAGGTCTTGGCCAGAGGGAAAAATACCAACTGCTGTGGATCTTTAATGTTCCAAAGGAAAATGTACAACCACTCAGTCTGGGGTTTATTTGAAACACCAGTGTAAGGAATAACTTTCCCAAGCTGCTCCTCAAAACTGTTCCTGTCCCTTTGGGAAGAGCTGATCCTGCTCCTGATGTCAACCTGTGCTCCTGGGAATGCATTAAAAGCCACAAGAGCTTGATTTTAGGAATCTTAAAAGCTCCTCTCTCACAGATTATTTCACACAGAACTGCAGAGGAGGCCCCGGAGCTGCTGCAGGGCTGGAGCCAGGCTGGGAGAGCTGGGAATGTTCCCCTGGAGAAGGGAAAAATCCAGGCAGAGCTCAGAGCCCCTTGCAGGGCCTGGAGGGGCTCCAGGAGAGCTGGAGAGGGACTGGGGACAAGGGACAGAGGGACAGGAGCCAGGGAATGGCTCCCACTGGGAAAGGGGAGATTGGGCTGGGATCTTGGCAAGGAATTCCTGGCTGGGAGGGTGGGGAGGGGCTGGGCTGGAATTCCCAGAGCAGCTGTGGCTGCCCCTGGATCCCTGGCAGTGCCCAAGGCCAGGTTGGACACTGGGCTTGGAGCAGCCTGGGACAGTGGGAGGTGTCCCTGCCGTGGCAGGAGTGGCTCTGGGTGGGATTTGAGGTCCCTTCCCACCCAAACCATTCCAGGGTTCCACACCGTGACCTGAACTGCAGCTCCAGCTTGAAACACATCCACAGGGGAAGAGGTAATTCCATCCCCAGGAGAACATTCCAGAACTCTGCCTCTCCTCTCCTGCCACCCAGGGCCCTCCAGCCTCGAGGTGTCTAAATTAGCCTGGTTAATGAATTCCCCACCAATTAATGCACGAGGGGGAGTGGGAGTTCACAGAGCAGCCAAGGCACAGCGCAGGAGGTGCTGGACTCTGGTTCTGCTGGAAAGCTGGGGCATGCAGGGCCAGCCACATCCCAGGGGACAGCATTTGCTGGTTATCAGGACGGGGTTGAGTCAGTTAAAAGATATAAACATGCTCAGCAATCCAAAAAACATCTCCCAGGCAGCTCCTTAGTCATGAAATCCAGAGATATAAAGAGTTACCCACTGCTATTGAGACAGCACTTATGACAGCTCCCAAGTAGCCCTGGATGAACTTGGATGTCGGAGAAGGCTTTGGAAAGAAAAACAAAACATATTTTCAATGAACAAACTTCTGGTTATTAATATTCAACCCATTTTTTTCCCCCATTTTTGTTTGTTTGTTTGTTTTGGTGTATTTGTTTCAGAGCAGAGACAGGTTTAATTTCGTCATATTGTTCTGTGACACATGGGCTGTCATCCCAAGAGGCAAGAGCGAGGAAATCGTGGCCTCCTGAGCAAGGTTACAGGGAATGGAAAATTAATTGGCATCAGAAAATTATAATAATAGCAGCTCAAAGGAAGGATGTGAGTGAAATTCAGCACATGGCACCAAATTAGCATTTCTAGGCTCCAGTGCTGAACCCCAAACTCGCCACAGTCAATATTTTATCTGTGAAATGTTCTCTCAGTGAGCTGGATGGATTCCAGCTCAGCTTCCCACATCCCAGCACGGGATGAATGGAGGCTGAGGAGAAGGAAGGGAGCAGGGACAGCCCCACCAAAGAAGGGAACAGGGACAGCCCCACCAGGTTGGAACAGGGACAGCCCCACCAAGGAAGGGAACAGGGACAGTCCTACCAAGGAAGGGAACGGGGACAGCCCCACCAAGGATGGAACAGGGACAGCCCCACCAAGGATGGAACAGGGACAACCCCACCAAGGATGGAGCAGGGACAGCCCCACCAAGGAAGGGAGCAGGGACAGCTCCACCAAGGATGGAACAGGGACAGCCACCCCAAGGATGGAGCAGGGACAGCCCCACAAGGATGGAGCAGGGACAGCCCCACCAAGGAAGGAGCAGGGGCAGCCCCACAAGGTTGGAGCAGGGACAGCCCCAGCACTTCCCTGGGACAGCCCCAGCACTTCCCACTGGCACCAGCACAAACAAAATCCTTCGTTTTGGGATGGGATCATGGAGCTTCCTCCTGCTCCCCCAACCCAGGCACCATTCTGCTCTGTGCTCCTTCAGATCCCAGTTAAACCATTCCAGACCAGTTGGGACCATGGACTGGTTCAGCTCCAGGGCCCTGAGCCTCATTTCTGTGCCTGGAGTGATTCCCAGATCCTCGTGCTGGTTACACCGAGTTCAAACACGGGACAGTGGCCAGTCTAGAGATCCCCCAGTGGCCACCCCGGAGGTTTCATGGCCAGGGAAGAGGCAGGATTGGCGTTTCCACGTGGGAAGGCCCCGGGGCAGGCCCACAGCTGCCTCGTGGCTGTGTGTGGGAATTAGCCAAGCTGTGACTGAAAGTCAGCCAGATTTTACCCCAAAAGAACCAGGCGTGAGTTCCAAGCCCTGGGAGTCATTTGTTTAACTTAGGGTGAGCCTGAGAGCTCCCCCAAAAGCCTTTGGTGCTGTTAGGCTGAGCTGCCCGAGTCCTGCTCCCCTATTGGCCGTGCCCTGTTGTGTATCCCCTATATGTTATGCCAAGTCCTGCTCCCCTATTGGTCGCTTGTTTCCCTATGTGGTTTCTGTTCTAGAGGTTTCCACCCCCAAGTTCTCCTTTCTCTCGGGTCTCTGGATCCTGCCCCTTGTACTGTGCTCGACTTCTCCACGTTTGTTGTTTTTAAACAACGAGAACGTTATTGTTATTGTTAGTAAAGTTCTTTTTGGGCAACTTCATCGAACCCGCTCCTTTTCATTTGCACCACTGTGGCAGGCACGTTCTTCTCTCTCTCAGGACTTTTTTTATAGAGGAGCACAGAGAGAAGAAAGAGAAAATTCCTAATTTTACTTTTTGTTTTTCTCATGTGGAATGTCTTTAGAGAATTGTTTACCTGGGGCGATTACTTAATTGAATTCTAGTGAACATTGTTTGAGCTTGATGGCTAGTTAGATCTACCTGTGTTTAGACTCTCAAAAGAAGGTCACGAGTTGTGAGTTAGTTAGATATGCTTGTTAGAAAAAGTGGGCATGTAGTTTTAATTCCTTTTAAATAATATAGGAATGTATTATAATAGAGTTATAATAAAGAAATCAACTTTCTAAATTAGAGTCCATTTCTTCCCACCAAGTTCACCTACATTTACAATACACCACCCTCACTGCCTGGAGTCAGGGACCAGGGAGGTTTGTCACAGTCACCCTCACTGCCTGGAGTCAGGGACCAGGGAGGTTTGTCACAGTCACCCTCACTGCCTGGAGTCAGGGACCAGGGGGGTTTGTCACAGTCACCCTCACTGCCTGGAGTCAGGGACCAGGGGGGTTTGTCACAGTCACCCTCACTGCCTGGAGTCAGGGACCAGGGGGGTTTGTCACAGTCACCCTCACTGCCTGGAGTCAGGGACCAGGGGGGTTTGTCACAGAAGTCAGGACCAGGGGGGTTTGTCACAGTCATCCTCACTGCCCTGAAGCCAGGGACCAGGGAGGTTTGTCACAGAAGTCAGGACCAGGGAGGTTTGTCACGGCCACCCTCACCCTGGAGTCAGGGACCAGGGAGGTTTGTCACAGAAGCCAGGGACCAGGGAGGTTTGTCACAGAAGCCAGGGACCAGGGGGGTTTGTCACAGAAGCCAGGACCAGGGAGGTTTGTCACAGTCACCCTCACCCTGGAGTCAAGAACCAGGGAGGTTTGTCACAGAAGCCAGTGACCAGGGAGGTTTGTCACAGAAGTCAGGGACCAGGGAGGTTTGTCACAGAAGTCAGGACCAGGGAGGTTTGTCACAGAAGCCAGGGACCAGGGAGGTTTGTCACGGAAGCCAGGGACCAGGGAGGTTTGTCACGGCCACCCTCACGGTGACAGCTGGCTCACCTTGCTCGCGTTGCGGTTTGCATAGTTCACACACGCGTTGTGGCTCTGGTTCAACCACTGCAGGACAGAGAGACACAACATCAGCACAAACCCAACAAAATCCGGCCTTCTGGCACTTCTGAGGGAAATCCCATCTGCCCTGGGGCTGCTCCCAGCTCAGCACCTCGCTGGTGCAGGGTCTAGACATGATTTGATGCCCTTCAAATGGAAGGATGGAAATTCCAGTGCCCCGAGGGCAGCTCTGCTTCCCTGGATGCTGGATGGGCAACTCCTCTCCTGGCCCCATCTCCCTCACTGTTGGGTTTTAATCCCACAGAATCCCAGGATCACTGAGGCTGGAAAATCCCCCCAGGGTCACCGAGCCCAAGCTGTGCCCGATGCCACCTTGTCCCCAGCCCAGAGCTCTGAGTGCCATGTCCAGGCCTGTCGTGCTGCTCTTTTAAAAGTTTTAAAGTTCTTTTAAAAGTTTTCCATGCCTTCTGATGTTTACATATTTCTGCTGGACTTCTCGGGCATGTTCATGTCAATAATGATTGTTTTGCATTCTTCTTTGTGGGAGGAGAGAATTGATGGGCTGTTGGTTTGACCAGTGTGGTTGGAGAGGTGGCAGTTCCATCCTCCAATCCACTGTCACTTTTGGAATTCTGTATATTGAGAGGTCAGAAATAAAACCTCCTGCTTTTCCTTCTTTTAGATTTTAGAGTGAGTGCGTGAGTTATTTCGTGCCATCTTAACACAGGCCTTCCTCAGACATCTCCAGGGATGGGGTCTCCACCACCTCCCTGGGCAGCCCCTTCCAATAATCCAACTGTGTGAAGAAATTCCTCCTGCTGTCCTGGCCAAATCCATGTGCAGTCAGGATGCAGCAGGAAGCCCAGTGCCTTTCCAGCAGGCACTTCCTGAGCTCCAAAGGCTCCCAGAGGGTCACAGGAGGCTTCTGAGGAGCAGGAGATGAGCAGATGGCCCAGCTAATGGACACACGTGGCATTAAACTGGCTGGAACAGAGCAGCTGTGGCTGCCCCTGAATCCCTGGAGTGTCCAAGGCCAGGCTGGACAGGGCTTGGAGCAGCCTGGGATAGTGGGAGGTGTCCTTGCCCACCTGGGGTGGAATGGGATGTGTGAGTTTGCTGCCTCAAGTTGGGCAACTCCTGGAGCAGTTCTGTGTCAGGAACGAGAGACACATTGGACTTTTTCAGTCTCCAGCTTCTGTTTGTTGTTATCTTATCAAAACTTCAGCACTGTCTGCACCAGACTGCGTGCAGGAAAAACAGCACAAAAATGGCCAACAGTCTCTTGGTCCAAGGCCTTTTAAGTCTAATCAAAAACTAAGCTGCCCAATTAAGAAGTGACACCTAGATTATTTTCCTTTCTAACCCAATAACTGACCCCTAAAAACCCACAACGCAGATTTTTCTGCCCAATTACAAGATACCACCCAAACCCAAGAAGAAGAAGGAAGAAGAAAAGAGAAGAAAGGAACTCGAGACAACACCCTGTACCCTCCATCTTAAACCCATCTATAACATACTAAAAATCCTAAAACCTAAATTTCTCACCCATGTGACACACTACACTACTCTCTACAATCTATTTCACACTTTTGTGGTCTCTGATTTACTTTGAAGCTTTGGAGGCCTTCTCCATGAATGAGGGTCAGTGTCAGTATTTTCCTGGGAGTCAGAGCCCCCCAGGGCAGACAGGGGGATGTTCCCCCTGCCCTGGGTTCCCACAGGGATGGGATTTAAGGTCCCTTCCCACCCAAACCAGCCTGGGATTCCATCCCAGATGTCCCTAAACAGGGCAGGTGAGCGGCCTCCAAAGCCCTGAGTGCCTCAGGATGTCCCAGCCCTCTCCTCCTCTGGGACAGCTCCCAGCCAAAGCCACCAGACCCCGAATTCCTGGCGCGGCTGTCCCGCCGTGCTCCCGGCTTCGCCGCCTTCCCCACGCTCCAGGCAGATCCCACTCTGCTCGGAGCCTTCCTGACTGCACAGCTCCCTCCCCACTCACAGTGCAGACAATAAAAAAGACATTTGCCACAGAAAGGAGGCTGAAAATAACTCGTTCCTTCCTTTCAGCTGGCGACGGAATCGCACTTGTGGTGTGTTTACTATGGATCTCTCCTTCCCGTGCCTGCTTCCTCCCCTTACTCTTAATTCCCAGAACTTTAACGGGAAATCACACCAGCACCTCCCTACACACAGATTGTTTCCCCCCAAAGCTCCTGCAGCAGACTCAGTGCAGGAGTCCTGGGCTTTGCTATGCACACCCATCCCCAAAATTCCTGGCCACAGGGCCTCCCATCATCCCCAGCCCTCCCAACATCCTTCCCCAAGGAAAATCCCAACTCCTTGTCCTCCCAAAGGCAGAGGGGTGAGTTTAGGGAGAACACCTCCATGGAAGAACCATTTACACGCAGACAAAACGGCTCCAAAAAGCTGATTTTTGCTGCTGGCCTGTTCTGCCTCTTCCTTGCCATGGCACAGGAAGGTGTGGGATGAAAAGGGGAGCCCAGATTTGTTTCCAGCCCCTTGCAGGCCTTTCCCTGAATGCATCCAGGCACATCCTGTCCCTAAAGCACAGCCTTGTAGGACATGTGTGTATTCTGTTCCCACCTGTCAGGGCTGGGGCAGTTCTCTGCTGTTCACTGGGCAGTTTTTTCTTTATCTCTCCCACAACCCATCCTCCCTCCAGGAGATCTCTGCTGTTAACAGGCCATTAATTATTAATTTTCTTCTGTTCATGGGCCATTGAGTCACAGTGATAAAATTCCATCATCCCATGGGGAGATGCTGTGCCCAGGGGAGGAGCCAAGCGTTCCTACCTGGATACAATCTGAGGCTTTGGGACACCACAGCAGCCTTTGCCCACTGCATTCCCAGAGGAGCAGCTTTCTGCCCCACTGCATTCCCAGAGGAGCAGCTTTCTTCCCCTCTGCATTCCCAGAGGAGCAGCTTTCTGCCCCACTGCATTCCCAGAGGAGCAGCTTTCTGCCCCACTGCATTCCCAGAGGAGCAGCTTTCTGCCCCACTGCATTCCCAGAGGAAGCCCAGGCCCATCTCCAGCAGCCCTGGAGCTCCAGAGGAAAACTCCAGCCTTGTCCAGGATCCTGCTCCAGCAGAAGCACAGCTGGCACTGCAGGAGGGCTGAGCCCCCATGGAATGGCACTGCTGCCACCAGCCTGACCCACAGCCTGCCAGGGCCTGCTCTGACTCTGGCAGGGTTGTTTTCATTTGTTTGTACTATTGCATTTGTATTTTTAATTTTCCTAGTAAAGAACTGTTATTCCTGCTCTCGCATCTTTGCCTGACAGCCTCCTAATTTCACATTATAATAATTCAGATGGAGAGGGGTTCCATTTTCCATTCCAGGGGAGGCTCCTGCCTTCCCTAGGAGACACCTGGCTTCTCAAACCAAGAGACCTCCCCACATTCCCACCCTTCCCAAGGAGCCTCACCTGCCAAAACACAGTGGAGGCCAGGGTCTGGTTGGGCAGGAGGAGACCAACAACCTGCAAGAGGAGAGATTCTCTCATTATTAAAGCATCCCTGGTTTGGTCTCCGTGCTTTTCCAGGCACGCAAACAGCCAAGCTGATTTCCAGGGACTTGAATAAATTATCCTCATTTCTGGCTTTATTTCATTCCCGTTATTTTTGTCATCCCAGTCGTTATCAGCCTCCTGTCTCTCCGTTCTCCAGGGGTGGAACTGGCTGATGTCGCTGCCCCTGGAAGCTCTGCACCTTTAATTACTGCTCGTGATACACCCTGAAAATCCCCTGGCAGCTGACCCTGCCCGAAGATCCCATTAAAACCCAAACAATTCCCCAATCCAGGTATTTCTGGAAGGAAACACAAACCCTGCACGGAGGCAAGAGTTCAAAGCTGTCACTACTGGCAGTGAACGGGGGGTTCTCCTCTTCCTTGGGCACATTCCCTGTTTGGGGCACCAGCAGAAAATCCCACTGGAACATCTGGGGACAGCAGAGCCACCTGGGAGCACTTTGCTCCTGTTTGGGAGCCCGGGATTTATTTTTAATCAAATTTATTTTAATTAATTAATCTTTTTTTGGCGTGTCACCGTCCCCCCGAGGCTCGGGGCAGCCCGGCCCAGCACATCTGGCCAGATGTTCGCTGCTGGGGCCTGCACTGGGATGCCAGAGGCCCTGCAAGGTCACCCCTGGCAGGACCTGAGGCCACACAGGTGTGTCCTGGGCCCGAGGTGTCCTTGGGCCATGCCTCAGGGCACCACGAGGACACTGCTCTGCAAATCCCACCTCTGACACACAAAACACCTGCCTTAGGGCCAGCCTTCCTGCTTTCAGGCAGTTTTTCTTGTTTTAGGGCCATTTTTCCTGGTTTAAGGCAGTTTTTCTTTTTTAGGACCATCTTTCCTGCTTTAGGGACATTTTTCCTCCTTTAGGGACATTTTTCCTGTTCTAGGGACATTTTTCACATTTTAGAGCTTTTTTTTTTTTTTTGTTTTAGGGCCATTTTTTACTGGTTTAGGGCAATTTTCCTGTTTTAGGGTAATTTTTCCTGGTTTAAGGCAGTTTTTCTTGTTTTAGGGCCATTTTTCCTGGTTTCAGGCCATTTCTCCTGCTTTAGGGCCAATTTTTCCTGGTTTAGACCATAAGAAGCTGAAGAAGAGGAAAGGGATGCAGGCAAGGGGATCCCAAGGGCCAGCCCAACAAACAGAGCCAGGACAAAGAATTCCCAGCAGGAATCAGGCAGGATAAGAGAGCCCTGCCATCCTTCCCTCCCTCCCTGTGCCCTGGACACCCCACAGTTCTGGAGGCGCTTTCTGGTTGCGAAACCCCACGGAATCAAAAGGTTGAGCAACTCCTTAACTCCGTCCATTTACTCCCCGGCCACTCGTGCCTCCGAAAGCCGCGAGCTCACCCCCCCCGCCCCCAGACCTTTCCCGGCGTTTCCACTCCGTTCATCCCCGGGAATTTGGGAAGGAATGGAAAGGAATGGAATCCTGTCCCGGGGCTGAGCCGGGGCCATCCCCACGGGCAGATCTCCACCGGGGACGCGGAGAAACGACACCAAACAAAAGGGGACGGCGCTTGGGCGGCCTCGTTCCATTCCCATCTCCTCTCCCTTCTCCTCCTCCTCCTCCAGCTTTTCCTCCCACTCTCGTGGAGTTGCAGGGACTTTGTTCTCTGGCCCGGAGCCAGCTCCCACTAATTTACGTCTCCGTTCCCCCACGCGGAGCTCGGCATTAATTAACGCAGCCCCAAACGAAGCCCCCCTAACCCCAACCCTAACCCTAACCCCCGGCGCCCCAAAACCAGCGGGATGACGAGGCTGGGGAGGAACAGGGCCAGGCAGAGGCTGGGGCTGAGCGCCGGGGGAAAATTCCGGCGGGAAAATAAATAAATAAAGAAAAAAAAGAGCACCCAAAATCTGTATGACTGAAAGAGGCACGTTTAAATGCAAACTCTCCATATGTGCAAGAGTCTGTCAAGAAATGTACAATTTCACTTTTAATTACTGTCAGGGGAAAAAATAACTAAAAAGGAAAACAAAATAAAAAAAAATTTAAAAAGAGCTCCTAAACACTGGCGAAAGCGTCAGCGACAGAATTTAATTGGTGGTCAGGTGTGAAGGGCCCTTGGTGGCCCCAAAGCCACCCCGTGGACATCAGGGAGCTCTGAGTGGCCCCAGCTCAACGCCCAAATCCTGCCTGAGGTGGGACGGTCACCCGCAGCCCCAAATTCCCACCCGGCTCTTCAGAGGGTCTCTAAAAGCTCACCCAGCCCCCGATTTTGGATGGCTGGGGGACATCAGGTACTGAAAGCTGAGGTGGCAGCAGGACTCTGCCCTCAAGGCCAGCTTTGAGCTGAATTTCCTAAAGGTGGATAAATCTTCCCCCACCCAGAGGAGGAAGCACCAGCCTGCTCCAGCTTTGCAGGGCAAGAATTCCAGGGGCTGGATCCTCTCCCTCCCGGGCTGGAAATGGGGAAAAGGGCAACGCCAAGCCCCGAGCACTCCCACAGAGCCCAGCCTGTCCCTCCCTGTGGCGGGGTCGGCCCCAAACCCGGCTCACAAGGGATGGAGAGGCCAAGCCCAGGGCAGGGCCACGGTGGGGAAGGAACGTTCCCGGGATTTGGGATTTGGAGGTGTCAGGGGAGCTGGCTGCCAAGATCCCATTCTTTCCCCAAAGCCTTAATCCCCAGCACAATGAGCTGCCCCGGACTGGATTATTCTGCAGGGGCTGCAGAGGGAAATACCCCGGGGAGGGGGGTGGCCCTAAACTGCTCATCCCCACCCCGCTCACGGCTCGGGGCGTGCGGCTGACCCCAAATCCCACCTGGGGACAGCGACAAATCCTCCTCGGGGACAAGGACGGCCCAGCCCGAGCCTCTCTTGAGGAAATCCCATCCCCCTTTGTGGAATACAAGACTCAAACTGTTTTTATGCTGGAGCAGGCTGCCAATTTTGTCACTAAATTTCACAGATCGATTGGCATAAATGTTACATTTTAATTTTAACATTTGAAACGTTTGGGGTTTTTTTTCTTTTTTTTTTTTTTTCTAAATGACAAGAGGTTCCAGTTTATCCTTTACAGCTCCTGAAATTGGGCTCATCTGACAGCTCTCGGCTCCTCTGACAGCTCTGGATTGGGGCCGATTTCATTGTCAATTTGATCGTTAACTCGTTTTTGTTTAACCTTTTCTTTTAAAATGCCCCACACAAAGTTCCCACCGAAGCTTTGCCCACCACAACAAACAGCAGCAGCCCCGCTGATCCCCCCCTTTGGGGTCACCAGCCCCCTTTGGGGTCACCAGCCCCCTTTGGGAAGGGTGACAACCCTGAGCCAGGCCTAGAGCGCCGCTGGGTTTAAGGAGATTAAATTTAGTGTATTCCTAACCATTTTAATGAACCAATAAGTTGAACCAGGAGCTGGTGGCTTTGAGGATAAAGTGACTCTTGACTCCAATTTTTTTTTGGGGGAAAGCGTGCCTCAGTTTCCCACAAAGCTGGGCTAAATTAATCCTTCCTGTTTGGATGAGGTGACGATGCAGCAGGAGGAGAACAGGCAGAATTCTCTCCCTTCTGCCTTTGGCCATGGAGAGCACCCAAACACTCCCAAAATTCCCAAAAACAAGGAGAAACCCGCCTCAGCCACAACCTCAGGAGGTTAATTAACCCAACCCCTATTCGAGGGTATTCATCTACTATTGAGGTTATTTATCTATTAATATATGGAGGTTATTTTTTATTAAATATCAGGTTATTGATGAATTAACCCAACCTCTGTCTGAGGTTATTTATCTACTATTGAGGTTATTTATTTATTCATATGGAGAGGTTATTTTTTATTATCTATCAGGTTATTATGAATTAACCCAGCCTCTGTTTAATTATCTACTATTGAGGTTATTTATTTATTTATTCATCTAGAGAGGTTATTTTTTATTAAATATCAGGTTATTGATGATAACCTCTGTTTGAGGTTATTTATCCATTTAACATCGTTCCCGCAGCCTCCTTCAGCACCTTCATCCTTCCCCTTTCCTCTTCATCTTTTTTGGGTTAATTAACCCAAACGAGGGCACACAGCACTGCCTGGCTGAGCTGGAGCTCCTCACGTTGGGAAGAGACCCTTAAACCACAGAAATGCAAAATAAAAGTGTCCAAAAATGAAATCTGAGGGTCGCAGGAGTTGCATTTTGCCAGCAACGAGTTCAGCTTTGCAGAGGGAAAGATGAAGGTGCTGAAGGAGGCTGTGGGAACGATGTTAAATGGATAAATAACCTCAAACAGAGGCTGGGTTCATTCATCCACAACCTGATATTTAATACAAAATAACCTCTCCATATGAATAAATAAATAACCTCAATAGTAGATAAATAACCTCGAGTAGGGGTTGGATTGATTCATCAATAACCTGATAGATAACAGATAAATAACCTCAATATATTAAAAAAATAAATAACCTCAATAGTAGACAATTAACCTCAAACAAAGGCTGGGTTAATTCATCAGTAAGCTGATATTTAATAAAAAATAACCTCAATATATTGATAGAGAAATAACCTCGATAATAGATAATTAACTCAAAGAGAGGCTGGGTTAATTCATCAATAACCCGATAGATAACAGATAAATAACCTCAATATATTAATAAATAAATAAATAACCTTGATAATAGATAATTAACTCAAAGAGAGGCTGGGTTAATTCATCAATAACCTGATAGATAACAGATAAATAACCTCAATATATTAATAAATAAATAAATAACCTCGATAATAGATAATTAACTCAAACAGAGGCTGGGTTAATTCATCAATAACCTGATACTTAATAAAAAATAACCTCTCTGTATGATTAAATAAATAACCTCAATAGCAGCTAAATAACCTCAAACAGAGGCTGGGTTAATTAATCAGTAAGCTGATATTTAATAAAAAATAACCTCTCTATATGATTAAATAAATAACCTCAATAGCAGCTAAATAACCTCAAACAGAGGCTGGGTTAATTCATCAATAACCTGATAGATAACAGATAAATAACCTCAATATATTAATAAATAAATAAATAACCTCGATAACAGATAAATAACCTGGAATAGGGGTTGGATTAATTCATCAATAACCTCAATAGATATAATAGATAATAACAGATAAATAACCTCAATATATTGATAGAAAAATAACCTCAATAATACATAAATAACTTATAAATACATAAATATCCTCAATACTAAATAAATATATAACCTCAGAGGTTGTGTTAATTCCTAAATAAATAAATAAATAGATAAATAACCTTAATATATTAATGGATAAAGCCCCCTTAATAACAGATAAATGCCCTCAACCAGAGGCTGGGATAATTCATCAATATTCTCATAGAGAATGGATAAATAACATCAATATTTGAACAGATAGACAACCTCAACAGCAGATCACCACCCTCAAATAGAGGTTGGGTTAATTCACCAATAACCTGATATTTAATAAAATAGATAAAAGCCCCTCAAGAACAGGAAATGGGGAAGGGGGGAATGCTGGGGGAATGGCACGAGCTGGAGTGTGCAGAATTGTGCTCAGAAATCATTTCCTGCTGCCCACAACCAAATACTTACGATGGGGGTTCCAAAGGGGATGTAACCTGTGGGGAAAAAAAAAAATAAATTAATGGATTTGAATAAATGTCCCAGTCTGGGGACTCCTGGCACAACCAGGTGCCCTCACACCCTGGGACATCCTGGAGCTCCACCTGATGCTCCAGCATCCTCCTGGTTTTCCCATCCTTTATTTGCTTTTCAAGCTCTCCAAAGTCTTTTCCTCAAATTTTATTGAGCACCACAGAAATCAGACGCTTCACATTTCCCCCCTGCTGCTGCTGCCAATTCCTGTGCTAATTATAATTCATCTCTCTGACTTCCACGAGAAGGTCTCAGAGCTTCTTCCCAATATTACAGAATTCACTTCCTGGATCCAATTTACCACCAAAAAGGGCAAAGACCTGAGAGGAGGCAAAATTTGGGAGTCAAATACAGGAGGGTCCTGGCTTCTCTCTGCCCCTTCACCCTGAGCATCATCCCCCAAAGCACTGAGCACAAACCCCCAACCCTGACAGCTTTCCCTGTGCCCAAATCAGGTGAAGATGTTGCACCCAAATCCATGGGAAAGGTCCTGTTTGTTTAAATAAATCCATTTATTTAAAGAGAAAAGCAGCAGGGCTGCACTGGCATTCCCAGAAGAGCTGCTGGGGACCTGAGCACAGGGGGGAAACCCCAAAGAGGGTTTTTTAATTTAATTTTTCATCATTAAACAGCTCATTAAGGCACAGAGAAGCTGATCCTCCCCAGAATCCCAGTGCTGGGGCTATAAGATATCATAACCCATGGAAAAACAGGGATCATCCCATTCTTTCCTGGGGAATGAACCCCCCCAGCCCCCTCCTCTTCATCCAGTGGGGATGGGTCACTGCTGACCTGTATTTTACACCCCTGGAGTTGTGGGCAGCAAGTTTTGCCATTTAGTGCAAAATCAAAATGCTCCCAATAGTGACAGATCCCTCAAAAATTCCAGAACAGGCTCTGGCTGGGATCCAGTTAAAATAGGAAGTGTCTGTCACCTCCATGAGGAAGGGAAAGAGAAAGGAGAAAGGAAAGGGGGAAGGAAAGGGGAAAAAAAGGAAGGAAAAAGGAGAAAGGAAAAAGGGAAAAGGGAAAGGAAAATGAAGGGGGAAAAGGGAAAAAAGGAAAAGGGAAAAGGGAAAAGGGAAAAGGGAAAAGGGAAAAGGGAAAAGGGAAAAGGGAAAGGAAAATAAAGGGGGAAAAGGGAAAAAAGGAAAAGGAAAAAGGGAAAAGGGAAAAGGGAAAAGGGAAAAGGAAAAGGAAAAGGAAAATGAAAAGGAAAAAGATGGAAAGGAAAAGGAAAAGGAAAAGGAAAAGGAAAAGGAAAAGGAAAAGGAAAAGGAAAAGGAAAAGGAAAAAGGAAAGGGGAATATTAAGCACTAAATCTCACAGTGGAATTTAGGATCCTCCTTTTCCTCTCCTGCAAAGGGATTTTGGTGTTGGAATTCCTTCCTGATCTTGGTCTAAATGTTGACAAGATTCAGTTCAAAAAGAGGAGACCCCCCCTCCCCGGTGTTTTATCCAAACCCAGGAGAAACGGGCGGGAGGAAGCGTACCTGACATTCGGAAAGGCATGAAGATGGTCTCGTTAGTGTCGGGGTGGATGATGGCCTGGAAGTGTCACCAGAGAGTCACCGCGAGGGCACGGGGCACAGCAGAGCCACCCCTCGCTCCCAACACCCCCCGAGACCACGGGGTCCCTGGAATTCCACCTGGGACCCTCCTCGCTTTCACCGAGGGCACTTTGGGCTCAGCAGCCCCCACAGAACCCCTCCCCAGCACTGCTTTCCCCTCTCCTGCAGTAATTAATGAAATGAAATTTAAAATTTACATTCAAGAGCATCAGTTAATCGTTTGGGAGGAAATCATTGACCCTCACATACAAAGAGTGGCTTTTTCTTGGCTCTGTGTCCCCAGAAGCCGCCCACAGCTGTACCTGAGCCCCAGGAAAGGCAGACGGAGGAGGGAAAAGGAAAATCATTTTCTGTCCCTGCCTTTTTTCCAGCACCTCCACTGAGGCTGAAATGTCCTGGGTAGGAAAAACGGGAAAAGCCCTGGCTCTGCCAGAGGGATGGGGAGGATGAGGAGAAAAACCCCTTTATCCTGCAGGGATAAAATCCCTTTATCCTGCAGGGAAAGCAAAGGGGTCACAGCGGAAACCCCGAACCCCCCGAGGCCCAAACACAGTGGGGGAATTCAGGTCAGAACCTTCTCCCCATCTCCAGGGGTGGATCCCATTCCAGAACCTTCTCCCCATCTCTATGTGTGGATCCCATTCCAGAACCTTCTCCCCATCTCTATGTGTGGATCCCATTCCAGAACCTTCTCCCCATCTCCAGGTGTGGATCCCATTCCAGAACCTTCTCCCCATCTCTATGTGTGGATCCCATTCCAGAACCTTCTCCCCCCTTCAGGTGTGGATCCCATTCCAGAACCTTCTCCCCATCTCCAGGTGTGGATCCCATTCCAGAACCTTCTCCCCATCTCCAGGCGTGGATCCCATTCCAGAACCTTCTCCCCATCTCCAGGTGTGGATCCCATTCCAGAACCTTCTCCCCATCTCCAGGTGTGGGTCCCATTCCAGAACCTTCTCCCCATCTCCAGGTGTGGATCCCATTCCAGAACCTTCTCCCCATCTCCAGGTGTGGGTCCCATTCCAGAACCTTCTCCCCATCTCTAGGTGTGGGTCCCATTCCAGAACCTTCTCCCCATCTCTATGTGTGGACCCCATTCCAGAACCATCTCCCCATCTCCAGGTGTGGATCCCATTCCAGAACCTTCTCCCCATCTCCAGGTGTGGGTCCCATTCCAGAACCTTCTCCCCATCTCCAGGCGTGGGTCCCATTCCAGAACCTTCTCCCCATCTCCAGGTGTGGATCCCATTCCAGAACCTTCTCCCCATCTCTATGTGTGGACCCCATTCCAGAACCATCTCCCCATCTCCAGGTGTGGATCCCATTCCAGAACCTTCTCCCCATCTCCAGGTGTGGGTCCCATTCCAGAACCTTCTCCCCATCTCCAGGTGTGGGTCCCATTCCAGAACCTTCTCCCCATCTCCAGGCGTGGGTCCCATTCCAGAACCTTCTCCCCATCTCCAGGTGTGGATCCCATTCCAGAACCTTCTCCCCCCTGCACGTGTGGATCCCATTCCAGAACCTTCTTACTGCACGTGTGGATCCCATTCCAGAACCTTCTCCCCATCTCCAGGTGTGGATCCCATTCCAGAACCTTCTCCCCATCTCCAGGTGTGGATCCCATTCCAGAACCTTCTCCCCTGCTGCTCCAGCTGGGACACCAACAGGCAGGTCCAGCCCTCCCTGGGTGGCCCCACAAGGGACACCCAAAAACCCCCACACAGGACCTGGATTTTCCAGGAATTCCAAGCTTGATGTGCCCCCACCGCTCCTCAGCCAGCCCTGGTGCCTCTGGAGACCCCAAGCTCCCTAAAAACCCTAAATCTGCTTTACTGTCAACAGCAGCAAAGCTCACTGCGCCCATTTTCACCACATTTCCCCCCAAATTTTCTGACAAGCCCAGGAGGCTGCACTGGAATGAACTGGGAAGGAGAAATCCATTCCCAAGGGATCTGGGACTGCAGGCAGGAAGGTACAGCACAGGCACAAACCTTCCCAAGGAACTGTCAAACTATTTGCAAAAAACTGGAGACAAGAAAGCTCTTGACTAGACAGGAAGGAGAAAATGAAGACATCAAAATATATAAATATATATATATATAAAAAAAAAAATCAGGCTCTTTGGTGGCAGAGTGTTCTCTGCATTTACATTTCCATGGGAAGGCAAAACAGCAACTGGCAAAGGGAATGAGGGAGGACAGGGAAAAGCAGCAACACTTGAAAATAATAAGGAAAATTGAAAGTATTTTTTAAAGTGTATTACCTGTTTGATTTTTTGAGCTCCCCACAGCTGGAAAAACAAAAGAGAACATTAAACGTGAAAAAAAAACAACCCAGTGTAGTTTTATCCCAAATATTAATCTTTTAGCTGCTGTTATAAACAAACTCAGGGGATTGGGACAAAAATCTCATTTTCTGCAGCCCACCAGGATGGATTTAAAGACATTTACACACCTGAGCTCCCTCACACCTGCGTGGGCAGCGAGGCCAGCAAGAGACGACATTAAACTTGTATTAAATGGGAAGAAAGAACAAGAGCAGCCAGACTTCAGAGCTTTACCAACCCCGAATTCTCTGCTGCACGCTGATCTCAAGGTAAATTTAGCACAGCCTCTCCCTGGATGAGCTTCCTGCGGAAATCCAGGAACAAAGGTGGGGCAAGCCCTGCAGGGAACGCGAGGAGCTCTTCAAATAAACCCTGGCCTTCCAAAAAAAAAAATGGAATAAACAGCCACCAGTTCTCGTTCGTAAATGCACCGAGGAATGCTCACGGGGAGGAAAAATCTCGCTTAAAACTCTCACTGTTGCCTCCTGACAGCTTCAAAACCCCCCAAATCTGGCTCCAAGTGCGGGGTTGGAGGAGGAAACATCCTCTGGGAGGTGCAGGAGCGGACGAGGAGGAGACGCCGAGCCCAGAGACAGCCCCGGGGTTCGCCCTTCCTTCTCCAAGGCAGAGGGGTTTCCTCCACAAGTGACACCTAAACCCAAATGATCACCTCCAGAGCACCCAAACGCTGGTGTGCACCACTCCAGGGAGGGGTGGGAAGCCAGGGCTCTGAAGTGCCCCAGCAGATGCTGGGTTTTGCTGTTACAAACCCGCGTTCAGCCCCGGCACCTCTGTCCGGGTTTGTTCTCCCCTCAAGGAGCTGCACAGCCACCCTTTAAGGTCCATTTCCATTCCAAACCCCACAAATTTCCTGCGAGCCAGGAGCCTGGCTGCTTCCCTGGCTGCTTCCCTTTGCCAATCTCTCCCCACCCTCGTGGCTCCTCTACTTCTCTCCAATTTGTCAACATCCTCTTGAGTGGAGGCCGCCAGGAAGCAGGGGAATTATTCCAAGGAGAGTTGTGCCGGAGCCAATCCCGGGGCAGGAGAACCTGGGGAGTTCTGCTCCTGCTGCTGCCACATCCCAGGATGGTGATGGCTCTTTTTGGCTCTTTTTGGCTCACGGTTCCCCCACCAAAACCCTCCCAGGTGCTGGGGCACAGCCTGCACGTCAGGTGTTCACCCTGCTGAGCTCAGCGTGTGAATCAAGCCTCGTCCTTCACCCCAGGGTTGTTGCCAATCCCAAATATAAATCCACTGAAATGCTGTTGGAATAAGGTAATTAATCTGCTAGAAATTGCATTAATTGACCCAGTGACACCAACAACCCCAAATTTCACTCCCAGCTCATCCCACGCTCCAAAATGAAGCTCTGTGATGAGGAACTGAAGATCTAAATGTCACACTCACACAGGAGCTGTCCTGAGGAAAACTTCCCTTCCTAAGGAAAATCACCATTCCCCCTTTCCCAGGTGGGAAACAGGCTGGGGCCTGAATCCCAGAACGCAAAGGGAAGGAGGCTCCACGCCCAGCCAGCCAGCAGCTCTGCCTGCCCACCAGCTGGAGAACTTCCACGGGGTACAGGGGGAATTCCTGGGGCTCCGGGAGCCTCCCCAGCACATCCCAGTGACCCCAGGGCCGCCCAGAGCTCCTTTGTGCGGGGTGGGAAACAGAACTGCGGGGTTTTCCTCTCCAACTGCAGGCACTGACACCAGCAAAAAGGAAGAGGGATGGTTTCTGAGCCAGCACGAGGGCTTTTTTGGTCAAATTCTCTAATTTCATTAATTGATCCCAATATTTATGCCTTTCCCCGCTGCAGTGCAAATATTGTTAGAACACGCGGTTTCATTACTTCTCCAAAGAGACTTCACAAGATGCACCTGATGAGTCACCTCAGGATTCTGCCAGCTCATTTTCACTTCTTTCTCCTCTAATTCCTGTTCTGTCTGCAGTGTTTTCCAGCAGCTCCACTCCCCTGACAGTCCTGCCAGCCCGGGGCTGCTTTGGAGAGCAGTCCGTGGTTTTGCTGGGATTTCATTCCCGCCCTCTCCGGCCCTCCTGGAGGAACAGCCACGCTCCCACCTCATCCACCCCGCTGGGAAACACCGGGGAATCTGCTCTGGAGCACAGGGAGCCACTCCAGATCCGTGCTGGGGTTTAGATTTCAGCCCAGGACGGCTGGGTGTGAGCAGCCTGGATCAGGAGGCTCTCCTGGCGTGGAGCATTTCCCTTGGGCGGCTCAGAGCCCCGCAGGGGGGCTTTGCCTCCGTTCAGTTCTGGGTGCTCAGGGGTGGGATTGCACCAGGGAAGACCAGAGGGCTGGAGCAGTGTTCTCCCAACGTTCCACTCTCCACCCAAGCAGGCAGGAGTGGCCACTTTTCTCCAGCCTGTGGCCACTGCAGCTGTCCCCTAGGTCAGATCAGGGGGAGACCACACGGGTCAGGTCGGGCTCTGCTTCCAGGAGAGCTCCCTCATGGACGGGCAGGAATCAGCTCCAGGCTGTTCACAAGTGCTCTCAGACCCACCTTTTCAGGACTCATGGAAGAGATTTCCACCCGTCCTTTCCCGGATTCTGATTTTTCTACAGTTTTTTTTTTTGAGGGAGAGTCACCACTTTTGCCACCACCTGTAGCAGATTGAAAGCCCTGAGCCCGGGGGTGCCAGCACAGGGAGGAGCTGGAGAGAGCCCAGAGGAGGCTCCAGGATGATCCCAGGGATGGAGCAGCTCTGCTGGGAGGAAAGGCTGGCAGAGCTGGGAATGTTCCCCTGGAGAAGGGAAGGCTCCAGGCAGAGCTCAGAGCCCCTTGCAGGGCCTGGAGGGGCTCCAGGAGAGCTGGAGAGGGACTGGGGACAAGGGACAGAGGGACAGGAGCCAGGGAATGGCTCCCACTGGGAAAGGGGAGATTGGGCTGGGATCTTTTGAAGGAATTGCTGGCTGGGAGGGTGGGGAGGGGCTGGGCTGGAATTCCCAGAGCAGCTGTGGCTGGCCCTGCATCCCTGGCAGTGCCCAAGGCCAGGCTGGACACTGGGGCTTGGATCCACCTGGGACAGTGGGAGGTGTCCCTGCCGTGGCAGGGTGGCTCTGGGTGGGATTGAGGTCCCTCCCACCCAAACCATTCCAGCATTCTGGGATTTTATGAACTCAGGAGCTGAGTTCAGTTATCCAGAAACATCACCTTAAATACCATGATGATGTTTAAGGCAGGGTCTCAAAGACCACCAGAATCTGAAGAGAACCAAAGCTGCGGTGAGGAGATGGAGACTGGAATAAATCTTGGGAATGGATGTGATCTTTGCTTGTCAGGACATTCATTAGCAATCCTTATTTAGCTGCAGAATTGCAGCTTAGATATAGTTAAAAAAAAAAAAAAAAAGAATTTATTTAAAGAATCCATCCAGCCCCAATCTCTTCTTCACCAACACCTGTCACTATAAAAACAGCACGGAGGGTTCCAGTTCTCCTTAATGGATGAACCTCCTCCTATTAAACACGGGAACATCCCACAGTCCTGCACTCAGAGACAGGAATTTATTTGTCACCCCCTCCATAAAAACCTCCTGCCTTATTTCGAATCCAAACGAATCCTCCTTCAGCTTAAAAGCACCTGGTGCCACCCTTTGAGAACTGCTGCTAAATCCATGGGTGCCTGCTCCAGCTATGCCAGCCAGGAATAAGTGCCTGGAGAAAAGCCCTTATTGATTAATCACTCATTAACCACTCAGAATGACAAGGCACAATTATAGACAAAGAACTAATTAGGAGTCACGGGGTAGATGAGCCCAACGAGGAGAGGCAAACCCAGGGGTGGAAGTCCTGCAGAGAGCCTTTAGCGGGCTCTGCCCGGGCTGGACTTTGCCCCGTTACACAACGAAACCCCTTTGTGAGGACGGGCTTGAAGAGGAAATCACTGCAAAACGACTATTTTGAGTTAATTGATTTCGCCCGTCCAGCCAGCTCCATTTCAAAAGCCGTTCCCTTCCTGCTCCACCAGCGATGTTCTCACCTTCCAGCAGGCCCCGCCCGCACCCAGGAAATGCAGATTTTAACGAGGTAACAGCCTGGAGTTTGCACCCCGTCAGGAGCTGCCAGTGGTTTCACACTCCGGGGCTGGTGAGGTTTATTAAAGCACAGCTCGGATCACCCAGCCCACGCTGAATTCCAAATATTGGGTGGTGCAGAACGTGGGATGCAGCCAGGCTCCTCCTGGAGCACACCATCTCCCTTCGCTGGGAGGGCAGCCTCCAATCCAGATGTGCTCCCCCAATAATCCCAGTTGTTTCATTGATTGAAATAAGGGGGGGGAAAAACCAGCCCAACTCCAGCTGCTCACAGATATGGAGCAGTCTGGCATTCCTGATAAACCTGGAAAACCAGATAACACCGTCCTATGGCTCTTCTTGTTCCTCACAGGAAACCTCCCCAGCGGAGATTTTGCAGCCCTGCTCCTAAAATCCTGGCATTAGGGAGGTTTTGGTTCTTCAGGACACGAAGCTCAACAGAGCTCACGAGTGGGATAAATCTCAAAGTTCATTTCTGCCCCTCCTGACACTGAAATGAGGCAGCACAGGGGGCACCTGAAGCCCCTCCTGGGTGCCAAAACTCCTTTGCCATTGTGAGCATTGTTGAGTCACCGAGCGGAATCAGAGAATCAGGGAATTGTTCAGGTTGGGAAAGATTTCAGACAATCACACCCAACCATCCCCAGCCCTGCCAGGGCCACCACTGCCCAGGTCCCCAAGTGCCACATGCACAGGGCTTTGAAATCCCTCTAGAGATGGGCACTCCAAACCTCCCTGGGCACTTCCAATGTTTCACCACCTCTTCCAGGAGGAATTTCCCCAGTGCCCACCCCGAGGCTCCCCTGAGGCCGTTCCCTCTCCTCCTGTCCCTGTTCCCTGTTCCCAGCCCAACCCCCCGGCTGTCCCCTCCTGGCAGGAGCTGTGCAGAGCCACAAGGTCCCCCCTGAGCCTCCTTTGCTCCAGGCTGAGCCCCTTCCCAGCTCCCTCAGGAATTCTCCAGCCCCTTCCCAGCTCCCTCAGGAACTCTCCAGCCCCTTCCCAGCTCCGTTCCCTGCCCTGGCCATGCTCCAGCTCCTCCAGGGCTCTCCAGAGCTGCCCCAGCACTGGAGGTGCCCCAGCAGTGCCAGCACAGGGATGGGCACTGCCCCGGCCCTGCTGATTCCCAGCACCAGGAGCTGCTGCCAGATCCCAAACCAAGAGTGGGTGGAACCAGAATCGAGTCCCCACGGATAAAATCAGCTCTGAAATAACACGGTGCAGCCTCCCAGCACTCAATAAACATTAACTAATTAATCCTCCCAGCACTCTCCTGGAAAGGCTTCAGCAGAGTGAGAATCATTCACTGAAAGCCATCGTTGCACCAGGTCTGGAGGAGGACGTGGATAGCACTGGAATCATGGGCTGGTTTGGGTTGGATGGCACCTTTGGAGGTGCCCAACCTCTCCCTGGGCTCCCTGATCCAGCTCAGGTTGCTCCAGATCAGATTTGATTCATCTCATTTTAGCCACACCAAGCTGGCAGGTGTAATCAGCTCTGTCACCGGGACGTGACTTGGGATGAGCTCCCTAAATCCCGGGCTGGTGGGACCAGACAAAGCCGGTCTGAGGCTGAGGAGGAGCAGCAGGAGCAGCACCCGGGGACCAGGGAGGCTCCTTTGAGGTGCCTTTGCAGCTCCCTCCGTGCCTTTTGTCCTACAGTGACGCCTGAACCCCGCTCACCTCGGTGACACCGAGAATACTCCCACGGCAGAGGGTGGAAAACCCAAGCCCAACCCTTGGCCAAAAAAGGGGCACTTTCCTGCCAAGAAAAGGGAGCAGCAGGACAAGGACACATCCCGGGTCTATCGCATCCTGCGGGAGACCAGAGGGGGGGAAAATTACAGTTTACTGCAAATGGACCTCTTCGCTCTTCATCAACACTGTCAGGAAAAGCCATTATTCCCCAAAAGGGAGGCTCTTAGTCCCTGATGGATTCATTGTCCTCTGCTGCGGCTGCGGCGGCGTGAGCGGCTCTCCCCGCTGCTAACCTGATTGAGGCAAGAACACAGCAATAAATACGTGCCCATTAAGCCGCCGAGCCTCTTTTCACTTCACCGATCCTAATGGGGGAGAAACGAGACAGTTTCAAAACAGCGAGTTGCCAAGAGTGCGCTCGGAGCGGCTGAGGAGTGAGAAGTCACAAGTGACACAGCACGGCTCAGGCTCCGCCAACGCGCGCAGGAAGGGGCTGGCTGGAGAACAGCGAGTGTCTGTCTCCAAGGGACCTCTGCACAAAGCTGCCTGCTTCACATCGCCCGCGGGGCGGCTATTTTTAATTTTTTTCCCGTTTTTTTTTTTTTTGTTTTTTTCCTCCTCTCCCCCTGATGCCGAGGGGTGAAGCTGAGGGTACAAAGCGATGGAGCTGGGTCGCCGCTCGTGTTCGCTCACAAATGGGTGCTCTTGCATTTTTGGCAGGAGGCGCGGGTAAACACGCACCGAAATGACCGGGCAGGATCCCAGCAGCAAAGCCGGGGAGCTGTGACCTCCCCAGGTCCCTCTCCAGCCCATGATCCTACAGCAAGGAAGGAGAGGTGGATCAAAAACCCTAAACCCGGTGTCTGGTGGCTGCAAGGATTTTAGTCAGCCAAGATCCGCAGCTCAGGGTGTTTATTGCTGGTTTTATGATCCCTGGATCAATTTCCAGCCTCCACTTCAGGTTTATTGTTGATTATTTACCAATAAAAATTGTATCTAAATAGAAATTTCACAGAAATAAATAGAAATTTGATAGAATTTTATCTTTTATCCCCCCTTCAGCAGCTCCAGCTGGTTCCTGTTCGGGCACCACAGCCCCACCAGCCCTGATCCCCCGTCCCATCCCTCACCCTGCACGGAGAGCAGGCAAAACACGAGGCAGAAAAGGAAGGATTTTGGGAAGAGGGGGGAAGGGAGCCGAGTTTTTATTAAGCTCAGCTCCCTGAAGCAGCCAGCTGTGCCAGTGCAAGGCTCGGGAGGTGGGAACACATGGCCGGGAGAAGGAGGCAGAGCCGTGGCACTGCTGGCACTGCCAGGGCTTCACACCTCCCTCCCCATAGTCTGGGCACGGAGCAAAGCCGTGCCAGCTCACATCTGAACTCCGGCGGGGAAAAGAGACAGGGGCAGGCAGCACCTTCCTCTGCCCGAGCACCGGCACCTCTGCCACACCGAGGGGAGCCCCTCGCTAATGAGCTGCATTCCGTTAATCAGCTGCTTGTTGTGATACACGAGGAATGCCATGGCCGACTCTCACAATTAAAAGGCAAATGTCATGTACATGTTCAAGAGAGAATTAATAGAGAGAAGTATATATATGTTTAATAGAAAATTAATAGAGAAGTAAATACATGTTCAATTGAGAATTAATAGAGAGAAGTATATATATATATGTATATGTTCAATAGAGAGAAATATATATATATGTAAATGTTTACAGAGAATTAATAGAGAGAAGTATATATATATATGTATATGTTCAATAGAGAATTAATAGAGAGAAGTATATATATATGTAAATGTTTACAGAGAATTAATAGAGAGAAGTATATATATATATATGTATATGTTCAATAGAGAATTAATAGAGAGAAGTATATATATGTTTAATAGAAAATTAATAGAGAAGTAAATCCATGTTCAATAGATAATTAATAGAGAGAAGTATATATATGCATATGTTTAATAGAGAATTAATAGAGAGAAGTATATATATATGTATATGTTCAATAGAGAATTAATAGAGAGAAGTATATCTATGTGTATATATTTAATAGAGAAATAATAGAGAGAAATATATATATGTTTAATAGAAAATTAATAGAGAAGTATACATATATGTATATATGTTTAATAGACAATTAATAGAGAAGTATATATATGTTTAATAGAGAATTAATAGAGAGAAGTATATATATGTATATATGCTTAATAGAGAATTAATAGAGAGAAATATATATATATAAACATATATATATGTATATATGTTTAATAGAGGATTAATAGAGAAAAGTCTATATATATATGTTTAATAGACAATTAATAAAGAGAAGCCTATATATGTATATATGTTTAATAGAGAATTTATAGAGAAGTCTATATATATATGTTTAATAGACAATTAATAGAGATAAGTATATATATGTATATATATTTAATAGAGGATTAATAGAGAAAAGTCTATATATATTTATATATGTTTAATAGAGAATTAATAGCGAGAAGTCTATATATATATATATGTATATACGTTTAATAGAGAATTAATAGAAGTTTTACAGATTTATAGTTGGGATTTACCCCCCTTGCATTGTTCTCAGGGGTGGCCTGGGTTTGGGACATTCGGGAGGACATTTGGTTTGTTACTATGGCAACAGCTGACCGCCAATCAAGATTTAAGGAAGTAAACTCCAGCACTGGACAACAACGAGGAGTCCATGGACAGAACTTTGGGAGGGGCTAAAGGGTTAAAAGGCAAAACCTCCATTGTGTGTCTGAGCACATGGTGGGGAAAAGTCCTTTGCTCCCAGCGCTGTAACATTTTCTCTACTCCGCGTATTTTTTATCAGGTTTTAATAAAGCTTTTAATTTTTTTTGCAAGCGAGTAGCATTTCTCACAACTTCATTAACGAGCTGCGCCTTTAAACCTCTCGCTGGCATTAAAAAAAACCCCAAAGCTCGCAGGGGAAAAGCTTCTCTCCCCCTGCAGAGCCCCCCCAGCCGCCGCTGCTGTGCGGCTCTTTGCCTCTCTCTGCTGGCAGCAGCACCGAGAGGAGCCAGCCCGGCATGGGGACAGGGACAGGGGGCGAGGGACCTCACTCTGCATTCCCTGCACTGCGCCCCACTGCTTGCTGAGGTGCTACAGTTACAGGGTGGGGCGGCAGGAACCTGCGAGCGGGGGAAATCAGGGCTCTGATGCCAATTCCCGGCAGCTTTCCAGCATCCTGGGCTGCTGCTGGGCGAGACTCGGAGCACTGGTATTAAACCAGGAGCTCGGCAGCTCTTCCTACCCTTTCCTACAATTTCTGAGGCCAAAATTCAGCCTGCAAGGGGAAGGAAGCGCAGTTCAAACGCGGAATGACTGCAGGGAACTCTAAGAAAATGAAAGTATTCCGGGGGAAGAAGTGATGAACAAACCTGAAGTTCATCACGAAACCCCCCCAGTGCTGATACCCACCTGCAAATCTCCCAGGGCAGATCTTCGGCGCCCAAACCCTGAGCACACACCCAAGGTTCCTCAGCCTTGCAAAGGGTTTTTCTGGAGCACAAAACCCCAGGAGAAGCAGCTGTGCCATGAAGAGGAAGGATTTCAGTCCCTCTGGGGCTGGTAGCCACCGAGTGCTGCTTCCCTCAACCTTCACCAGTGCTGCCCAGCCAGCACCAGTCTGCTCCCCCAGTCTGTGCTGGGCTCTGGGATGGGGTGGGAGAGGGACTCACACACTCAGAGGACTCAGATGCAACCCCACAAATTCGTGGGATAAAGGACAAAAGCCACATCATCACGCCCTGCAGTTGGCACAGCCTTTTGGTTTGAGGCTAAACACCAAGGTGCCCAAAACAGGGAAAAGGCCGCGTTCAAGCAAGCTGGCTCTTGCTCCTTGCTCACCTGGTGTTTTACAGCCCCTGCTTCCAGGGCAGAAACCATTGCCTGAAATGAAAGCTTTTCCCTCCAGCGGAGATTCCCTCCAGGAGGCACTTTGGGAATTGCCTGCCCTGCCTGCACTTGGAATTGGATCTGTTACAGTCTCCACCTTCTGCTGCAAATTGGCTCCCAGAGCCCTCGCGTGTGTCATTTGCACCTTCCCACTCGCAGCAGCCACCGGGGCTCTGGGGACAGATCCTGCCAGCCCCGGGAGCGGCCACGGAGCGGCGGGAACGGGCCTGGCATGGGGACAGCGGGACAGGGACAGGGACAGGGACAGGGACAGGACAGCGGGACAGGACAGCAGGGACAGGGACAGCGGGACAGGGACAGTGGGACAGGGACAGGACAGCAGGGACAGGGACAGGACAGCAGGGACAGCAGGACAGGGACAGGGACAGGGACAGCGGGGACAGGGACAGGGACAGCGGGGACAGGGACAGGACAGCAGGGACAGCAGGACAGGGACAGGGACAGCGGGACAGGGACAGGACAGCAGGGACAGGGACAGGACAGTGGGACAGGGTCAGGAAGCAGGGACAGGGACAGGGACAGCGGGACAGGGACAGCGGGACAGGGACAGCGGGGACAGGGACAGGACAGCAGGACAGGGACAGGACAGCAGGGACAGCAGGACAGGGACAGGGACAGGACAGCGGGACAGGGACAGGACAGCAGGACAGGGACAGGGACAGGACAGCGGGACAGGGACAGGAGGACAGGGACAGCAGGACAGCGGGGACAGGGACAGGACAGCAGGAACAGCGGGACAGGGACAGCAGGACAGGGACAGCGGGACAGGGACAGGACAGCAGGGACAGGGACAGGACAGTGGGACAGGGACAGCGGGACAGGAACAGGGACAGCGGGACAGGGACAGGGACAGCAGGACAGGGAGGGACCCTCAGCACATCCCAGTCCCAGTCCCTGCGGAATTCTGGCTGAGGTGCCCTGGGACCACTTAAAGGAGCAGCCTGGGACAGCGGGAGGTGTCCCTGCCATGGCAGGGGTGGCACTGGGTGGTCCTTAAGGTCCCTTCCAGGGAAACCTTCAAGGATTCCGGGATTCCGTGGTGAAATGAGGAGCACAAAGTACAAAGAATGGAGGGATCTTTATGGAAGGGCAATAACAGGGCCAGGAGCTGCTCCAGGGCTGGAGCCAGGCTGGGAGAGCTGGGAATGTTTCCCTGGAGAAGGGAAAAATCCAGGGAATGCTCAGAGTCCCTGAAGGGGCTCCAGGAGAGCTGGAGAGGGACTGGGGACAAGGGACAGAGGGACAGGAGGCAGGGAATGGCTCCCACTGGGAAAGGGGAGATTGGGCTGGGATCTTGGCAAGGAATTGCTGGCTGGGAGGGTGGGGAGGGGCTGGGCTGGAATTCCCAGAGCAGCTGTGGCTGCCCCTGGATCCCTGGCAGTGCCCAAGGCCAGGTTGGACACTGGGGCTGGGAGCAGGCTGGGATGGTGGGAGGTGGCTCTGGGTGGGATTTGAGGTCCCTTCCCACCCAAACCATTCCATGAATCAATACCTGCAGAGCTGGAACAGGTGGTGCACAAATGACAACTGGAGCAGCTTCTCCATCAGCACAAATCCTCCACATTTCCTTTCCCTCCTCACCTCCCCCCTCAGGACCCTGTTTTTGGGACAGGAGGATGGGAGGGGACGCAGGGAGCAGCAGCTGCCACTGCACCTCACCCTCTGCAGGAGCCCCAGGGGGACAGACAGGAGCAGGGAGGAGGAATTTCACCAAGCCCCACCATTCTCTTGGGCTTCCCACAGCAAAAATTTCTAAATGTCTAAAACTTCCCAGCCCTGCTAACAAACAGATGTTGGTTCCACCAAACATTTCTGGATCCACAGAGTTCCATCACCCAAATTCACCTCCCCAAGGCCATCAGGGGCTTTCTCCCCTGAACAGCTTCTCTAATCCTCCTCAAATATTTAACCCAAACAACCAAGAGAGCAGAAAACCACCCCAAGCAGGTGCAACTACCAAAGACAACTTTTCATTTCAAGAAAAATTAGGAAATCCTAAGAGCCTGCTGTAGAGGGGCATTAATGACAGTGTGGGGTATTCCCACTGCACAGAATGTTTGGGGTTGGGGGCATTTTAACAAACACTCAGCTGCATATTTCATTTAAAAAAAAGCCTGGCTTTTAAATATTTGAATAAAAACTCGAGGAAATAAGCTCAGCTGAAGAAATGGAGTGTGTTTTCTTGCTCCCCTGAATAAATACTGATCAAGCAGCTCTTTCTCCTCTGTTTTGCTGACCACATAGTTGATACAGGCAGGCTGAAAATCCTGTTTTTAAAACGTCTTTCTAATGTAGGAATAAGCCCCACAGCCCCCCTCAACAAGGAGCTCTCAGCAGTGCAGCAGCTATCGACAGGTGGAGAGATCAATTCTTCATTTTTGCTAATGAGGCCCCAGAAATGGCTTTTTCCCACCTTGAGTTAATGGGCACTTGGCCGAGCAGTGAAATCCAGTTCAGGAGGAAGAACGGGAGCCTCTGGGAGGGTGGAGAGGCTTGGAAGGGGCAGAGCTGCAGGAGCTGGCACTGCTGCTGTCCAGTGCTCCAGCATTTCTTCTGGAAACCGCCTCAGAGACGGTCCTGGGCAAGCGCCGCGAGCACAATCGCAGCTCTTGAGAGGTTTTTTTTAATCTTTAGATAGCCCATAACTGTTCCATTCCAGCTCATTTGGAAAAATCTGCCTGGGAAACGCAGCAGAGCAAGGCTGGTTCCACCAGAACCCTGTCAAGAAGCTGCGTGTGGAGGAGCTGCTTGCTGTGACATAGCTTTAGGCTCTGTGTTTTCCACTCCTCATGTGGTGAAACCATCCCAGGCGGCTGGGATGCTGCAGCTCCTGCCACCCTCGCCGTGGATTTCTGAATGAGCGGCGCAGGGATTCGAGCTCTGTCAAACGCTGCTCCACCAGGGAGCCTGAGCCGGGAGCTTGCTGAAGAGCTCTGTCAAAACAACTCGTCTGCCTCATCTCCGAGCTGCTTCCTCACGGGGCTGGGGCGGGGGGGGAGCGCTGGTTTTTTGGAGAATTAAGGTGCCTCAAGCCCGCCCAGGTGGTTTTGGAGCCTTTGAGGGGATCGTGGCCCTCGCTCAGCCCGCTCGGGGGGCTCTGTGTGCCCCCAGGGCAGCGGTTCTGAGCGGGACACAGCAGCCACGAGCTGCTTGGCTCTCACAGTTAAAGGCAAAGCCTCCATTGTGTGCATCAGCACAGGGTGGGAAAGAGCCCTCTGCTCCCTCCGCCTTCCGCCGTGTTTTTGACCAGGTTTCGCCAAAGCTTTTACATTTTTGAAAGTGGGCAGCGTTTCTCACACGAGGGGTTCAAGCAACCAAGCAGGAAGCAGTTCTTGAAGGAGATAAAGCCAATTCTGCCTGGAGATCAGTGAAGAGCCACCCAGCCTTTCTGACAAGCAACTACTGCGGTTTATCCTGGCTCAGACTCCGTGTTCCTGGGTCACAGCTCCAACATCCACTCCTTGCCCACGGGGCACAAAGGGATCAGCTCAGATCCCAGTCAGAGAGGGGTAAACCCCCCCCCAAAATCAGTCCAAAACCAGATTTGCCTCCATCTGCCGGTGTCCTGCCGCACGTGGCCACCTCAGCAGTGCAGCAGAGGAGTGGCACGCTCGGCTGTCACACAGGATGTGGCTCAGTCCCTTCTTCCAGCACCAATCCCTGCAGGTGTGCCACAAACCAGGCTCCTCTCCAGAGCACCAGAGCTCCCCTTCCCCAGATTAGCACCAGAAAACTGCAAATTGTTACTGCCTCTCAGCCAGAGCCCATCCTGCAGAGAGTGGTGCATGGAAAAGCGAGGAAATCTGTCAGTCTCAGCTCCAGGAAAGCAAAAATGCATTTTCCAGGTGGCTTTGGATCAAATTTGGGTTGGGGACGATGGGAGTGAGAGGCCCAGGAACAGGAGGAGAGGGATCAGCCTCAGGGGAGAATTCCACTGGGAGAATTCCATCCTGGGAAGGGCAGAAGGGCAGAATCCCTGGGGGGATTTCAGAGCGCTGTGGATGTGGCCCTTGGGGACAAGGGGCAGTGGTGGCAGTGCTGGGGATGGTTGGACTCTGTGACCTCCAAGGGATTTTCCAACCTGAACAGTTCCATGACTCCACTGCCCAATTTCCCTCCTGTTCCACAGACCCAGGCAGCCCCAGGGGCACAGAAGGACCAGCCCTGCTGCTCCAGGGATCCTTCCCCAGGTCACCAAGGCAGCTGCAGCCAGCCCAGAGCCATGGCTCTGTGTGTCCCACAGCAGCCCGGGCTCCCTGAGGTCACCTGCAGCCTGTCCCTCCATCCTCACCCCCCTTACAGTGGCTGTGGCACCTCGGGACAACATTCCAGCCCCACAGCCTGGGACCTGCCCGTGGACTCTGGGATGGTTTGGGTTGGAGGGACCTTAGGGTTGTTCCAGCCCTGCCATGGCAGGGACACCTCCCACTGTCCCAGGGGGCTCCCATCCCTGCCCAGCTGGCCTGGGACACTCCAGGGGTGCAGGTGCTCACTCAGGCCCTGCTGTGCTTTGGTTTAATTAATGCAGTTATTGAACACAAGCAGCTCTTGCTGCGATCCCACCCAAACCCCTGACACCAAGGGGGGCTGGGCACAGCTTCACCACACACCCACTGTCCCTCTGACAGAGCATTTCCCAGCAGAGGCCTTTTCCCAGCATTTCCTTCCCCTCCCTCACCTGGATTCCCTCCCAGGAGGCCTCTGCTGCCTCCCCCCCACTGGAGTTCTGAATGAACTCTGGCAAGAGCCTGCCTTTGTGGCTCTGTGAAATGTAGGTCAAAAGTCTGCGTGGTTTGTCACCGAGAGAGGCTGTGTGTCATCTGCCTCGGGCAGATGGGGCTGAGTCACTGCTGCTGCCTCCCTCCTGCCTCCTTCCCTCCCTCCCTCCCTCCTTCCCATCTTTCCTGCTTCCCAGTCCTTCCTCCTTCCCATCCTTCCCTCCGTCCCATCCCTTCTTCTTCCCAGTCCCTCCCTCCTTCCCTCCCTCCCTCCCAGCCCCTTTTCCTCCCCAATCCTTCCCTCCTTCCCAACCACTTCTCCCTTTCATCGCTTCTCCTTCCCAATCCCTTCTTCCTATCCCTCCCTCCTTCTTATCCCTTCTCCTTCCCAATCCCTTCTCCTCCCCAAACCCTTCTCCTTCCCAATCCCTTCCTCCCAACCCTCGCTCCTTCCCATCCCAATCCCTTCTTCCCATCCCTCCCTCCCAGCCCCTTTTCTTTCTTTCTTTCTTTCTTTCTTTCTTTCTTTCCTTCCTTCCTTCCTTCCTTCCTTCCTTCCTTCCTTCCTTCCTTCCTTCCTTCCTTCCTTCCTTCCTTCCTTCCTTCCTTCCTTCCTTCCTTCCTTCCTTCCTTCCTTCCTTCCTTCCTTCCTTCCTTCCTTCCTTCCTTCCTTCCTTCCTTCCTTCCTTCCTTCCTTCCTTCCTTCCTTCCTTCCTTCCTTCCTTCCTTCCTTCCTTCCTTCCTTCCTTCCTTCCTTCCTTCCTTCCTTCCTTCCTTCCTTCTCCTTCCCATCCTTTCTCCATCCCAATCCCCCCCTCCCTCCCAGCCCTTTCTACTCCCCAATCCTTCCCTCCTTCCCAATCCCTTCTTCCTTTCATCCCTTCTCCTCCCCAGCCCCTTCTCCTTCCCATCAGTTGCTGCTGGGAAGAGCACAGTGACATCAGGAGAGCAGCAGGCCACTGCCTGTGACAATTTCCCATTTATTCTTTGTGGAAGCTGTTCCTCTTCCCCAGCACAGCACCTTCCACACCAGCTGCCCCTTTCTGAACTGAACAGGAATTTTAATTTCCTTCATTTACCTCCTGTATTTGTCTTTGATGAGAAGAAATTGTCACTTGTGAACAAGGAAAAAAGGTAAAAGAGGTTTTTTTGACCTACAGGGTGTGGGTGGAAAGCTCCCCAGCACTTCCATCCACACTTTATTTGGGAGTGCACTGGAACTGCTGCTCCTTGCATCCCCTCAGGCAGCCCTGACATCAATTCACCTTTATAGGACATTAAATCACACAGAACTGATTCCTTTTGTGCTGGATGCACAAACAGAGCCATAGAAAATCCCCCGGGTTGGTGTCAAGGTCAGGAGGCTCCACATGGACAGGAATGGGGAAGAGTTTGAGGTAACACCCACCAAAAAAATGATGTTTTTTGTTTCATGGCACTGACTTGGAGGTAAAATACTCCAAAGCAGTTTGATTCCTCTGAAATCCTCATCGCTGCTTCCACAGGTTCCATGTGCAATATTGGGAAGAAGTCCAGGGAACGGGACTGATGCGGTCTTGGAGAGATCACCCAGCCCACCCCTCCGTCCCAAAGTCCCAGAAACGACCCTTTCCTCAGGAACCCCAAACCCCACGAGGAGCTGCCCATGCCTGGACATTGCACAACCTCCTGCTCCCATCCCAAAGTCCCAAAAATGACCCTTTCCTCAGGAACCCCAAACCCCACGAGGAGCTGCCCATGCCTGGACATTGCACAACCTCCTGCTCCCATCCCAAAGTCCCAAAAATGACCCTTTCCTCAGGAACCCCAAACCCCACGAGGAGCTGCCCATGCCTGGACATTGCACAACCTCCTGTTCCCATCCCAAAGTCCCAAAAATGACCCTTTCCTCAGGAACCCCAAACCCCACAAGGAGCTGCCCATGCCTGGACATTGCACAACCTCCTGCTCCCATCCCGGGGGCAGGAACGTCCCTGCTCCAGCTGCAGCTCCAGCAGGGGCTGGTGCAGCCCAAACGAGGGCGGCATCTGGGCAGAAATGGAAATTATGTCACAGGAATAATAATAATAATAATAATAATAATAATAATAATAATAATAATAACAACAACAGCAACAGGGGCTGAGGCCACACAGCTGCTGCTAAAGAACCCACAGGGGCGACAAAAAGCTTTCATCCACCTAAAAAAAAGGACTTTTTTTTTCCCCCTTGAATTGTGTGAGCAGTGGGTATTTGGCCACAGGAACACCAGAAATGCCCTCCAGCAGTGCCCTCCCCGCTGAGCTGCAGGAAGAAGCAGAAACGGAAGAGTTTTCCCCTCTGACCTCTTTGTTGGTGACTCCCGGGGGCAGGGTGCCGTGTTTGTAATCCTCCAGCAGCTGCACGGCTTCCTTCAGGCGGCTCTGCAAGGGAACAGCAGGAGCGGAGCTGAGCATCAGAGCGCGGACTGCCCGGGGCCGTGCAGGGACAGCACCCCATGGGAGCAGGGCGGGAAAGCACCGGGGAGCGCGGGCAGGGACACGGGACAGCTCCCGCGGCCCCAGGCGCTCCACATTCGGATCGTCTTATGTTGGATTGGATTGGATTGGATTGGATTGGATTGGATTGGAATGGATTGGATTGGAATGGATTGGATTGGATTGTACTGTATTGTATTGTATTACATTGTATTACATTGTATTATATTGTATAATATTGTACTGTGTTATATTACATTATATTGTATTATAGTATATTGTATTACATTATATTACATTATATTATATTATATTATATTATATTATATTATATTATATTATATTATATTATATTATATATTACATTATACTACATTACATTACATGGTATAGTATATATTATATACTATATATTATATAATAGTTATATTATATAATATATATTCTATTCTATTCTATTAATTATACTAGATTATACCATATTATATTATACTATATTATATTACATTACATTATAATATTTAATTATAATATAAATATACATTATAATATATAATATATTAATACATATATAATATATAATATATAATATATAATATATAATATACAATATACATTATATATTATATATATATTATATACATATATAATATATAATACATAATAATATAGAATACATTAAATTACAATATATTGCATTATATTACACTATATTACATTACATTATATTCCATATAATATGGAAATATATATTTTAATATGTTTATTATATATTTATATATAAGTAATATATCCACATACAATAATATAATAGAGAATATATACATATATAATATAGATAATATATATATAATTAATATAATAAATAAGAAATAATATAAAAGAAATGCAATATATCTTTATTATTATCTGCGGATATAATATATCAGATGATAATAATAAATAATATATATCCACATATAAATAATATATCCATATTATTAAATAATATTTCCATATTATAAATATCAATAAATAATATATCCACATATAAATAAATAATATATGCACATAATATATTATTATTTATAATTATATTGTATTAATATAATAATACATTATAATTATACACATATTATATTACTTTATCTATTATATATATTGCATTTTATTATACTAGCTACTATTTATATTCATAATAAAAATATATTATATATAATCAAATGTAGAATATATATTATTATATTATTGTATTTATATTTATTAATATAATGATAATTATATATACATATATATTATTAAATATTTTACCATACATATTATATGTCTTTTTAATACACAACTGCATTATATTGTCTATTATATTTAGTATATATAGTGCCTATAATAGCTACTATCTACATGCTACATCATATACAGAATATATCAAATATACACATATGTGCATATCAACAGATACTCCTTTTCTTAAAATAATGTATATTTCCCTAGAATATATGTATTTACTGAAGTACAGAAGTGAGGGACACGCACTTTGCACCCCCACTTCGGCCCCAGCAGCTGTTCCCACACTGGTGCCACCGGCCATCCCCGAAACACGGGATCTTGTCCCCGCAGCTGCCTGGGCTGGGCAGCTCCTCCGAGGGCTCCTGGGTGTGGAGCCTTTGCTTCTTTCTGCCCGGGTCGGGATTAAATCACGAGATGCTATTTCGTGTTCGGACTCAGGTGTTTATCAGTGCTTATCTCTGGCACACTCTCACAAACCCTGGGTTCTGCTGCCCTTCAACAAACTAAAAATGCAGCCCCATCTCTCTCTCTGCAAGGCCTTTAAGGATAAACTGTCCAATTAACAAATGAGACCTCGATTATTTTCACTTTTAACCCAATAACCAAACACCCGTGCCTGCAATGGGGACTTTTTATCCAATTACACAAAACCACCCAAACCTGTGGGGAAGGAGAAGGAGGAGGAGGAGGAGGAGGAAGGAGGAGGAGGAGGAGGAGGAGGAGGAGAAGGAGGAGGAGGAGGAGGAGGAGAAGGAGAAGGAGAAGGAGAAGGAGAAGGAGAAGGAGAAGGAGAAGGAGAAGGAGAAGGAGAAGGAGAAGGAGAAGGAGAAGGAGAAGGAGAAGGAGAAGGAGAAGGAGAAGGAGAAGGAGAAGGAGAAGGAGAAGGAGAAGGAGAAGGAGAAGGAGAAGGAGAAGGAGAAGAATGACCAGCCTCTGCTCTAAAACCTCCATCTTGTTTTATTACTACATTCTAAACCCTTAAACTCTGAGATTTCCACCCTGTGATATCACACTCTTCTATCCAAACTCCACCCCACAATCCCAGTTCTGCCATTCCAGTCTGGAAGCTTCTCCACAGGCCCAGGTCAATGCAGAGTTCTCCTGGGGTCAGAGCCTGGAATGCTCAGCAGCTCCAAGCCCTGCATGCCTCCCCAGGCTCCATCCCGAGTTCCCGGGCCATCAGGAGCTCACATGCAGCATCCGTGGATCCAGGGAAGCTCCCGCCCTCCCCTGCAGCCCAGTCGAAGGGGACTTGGCTGTTTCCTTGGAAGCCCAACCCGAAAGCAGCGATGAGCGACCGACCCTTGTCCCACAAACATTCCAGACACACGGAGCAGGGGAACGGCAGCAAAGGGCAGCTGTGCAGGACCAGGGAGCACCAGGGTGGAAGCTGCCAGCCTGCAGCCCCAGGGAGGAGCAGCCTCCTGCCTCCAGAGCTGGCAGAGAGCCGGCGAGTGCCAGCAGCACATCCTGGAGAGCCGTTTGTGCCCATGGCATCACAGCACGGGACCGTGGCACGGCTTGGCATGGAAAGGACCTGAAGGATCTCCACCTGGATGGGCAGGGACACCTCCCACTGCCCCAGGGTGCTCCACATATTCTATTCTATTCTATTCTATTCTATTCTATTCTATTCTATTCTATTCTATTCTATTCTATTCTATTCTAAATTACATCATATATTATATTACATTATATATTCTATTCTATATTATATATTATATTACATTATATATTCTATTCTATATTATATATTATATTACATTTTATATTATATCCTATTACATATTATATTACATGTTATAATATAATGTAATATAATATAGAATATATTATATTATATTATATTATATTATATTATATTATATTACATTGTATTTCATTATCTATTATATTACATTATATTACATTACATTAACTACACTACATTATACAATATTACATTATTACATACTATATTATATTATTATATTATTCATCTATTTTATATATTGCATATATATAATACATATTATATTGCATTTTATATATTCATCTATTTTACATATTGCATACTAACCATTATTTATATTACATTATATTACATTATCTACTATTTCTACCTATAAATATAACTATACACGACGATGCACAATTCAATATAAATAATTACGTGTTATATAACTGTGCTCATTAGGGGGATGTGGTTTTGTCCCTGAAATCACCGAAACCACTGAAATCACCTCCCCTCTCCCAGAGCTCTCTGAATGGAGAGCTGCAGCAAGGCATGAATGGGGCCCGCTGCTATTTTTTCCCCCTTCTCTTGAGGAAATCTTAGTAGTTACTATAACAACCCTGGCCAGATCCCATCTTGTTTAGAATGGTAACAAACAGCAAACAAAAAAGCTCGGGCCGGCTTTTAAAAATCGCAGTCTCCACAAATCCCCTCTCCCAGCTCTGCGGGGACAGAGGGGAACTGTGGGAAACAGATTTGTAAAAAAAAAATGTTCAGAACTTAACAGAAAGTCCACATCGTATACATCTGTAGGCAAACTTTAAGATAAGAAAGACTAACTTAAAAATATATAGAATAAGGCAGACACTGTTGAGAGAAAAAACATATATATCTGTATGCAAACCTTAAGATAAGAAAGACTAACTTAAAAATATATAGAATAGGACAGACGTTGTTGAGAGAAAAATAGAACTAGAAATAAGTCTCAAAAGATGGCTTTACAAATAAGACTAAATACTTCAAAAAATAGAACTGTGAGAAATGTATTGTAATATCTCCAACAGGGAGCTTCTGCAGGGAAAGGAGCTGCTGCAGCAGCACTGCCAGTGAGGGGGACAAAGGAGTGGCACGGAAAGTGAACAGAAGTGTTAAACCGAGCTCAGGAGATCCTTCCACACAGCTCTGAGCTGCTCAGGCACCTCCAGCAAACACCCCCAGCCTCCAAATTCAGGGAAAATTTAGGGTTGCCTCCTGTTTCCTTCTGGAAAAGTCAAGCACGTTCTTTTACCGAGAACCTCCGAGGAAAAGCCAGGAGCAAACTTTGCCACGTGCAGCAGCTCCCAAGGCCAAGCACTCCCAGCTCCCCTCGCCGCTTGCAGCTCCATCAGCTCCCCTCCATCGCTGCTCATGCCTGAGATTACACTTCCAACAGCAAAAACCAGCTCTGTCGGCAAGGTTGTGCCACTGTTTCAATATTTGTTGTTGCTTGCTTTCTCTGCTGCTGTCTGTGGGATGAAGTGTCACTCGAGATTTTACAGCATCCCCGATTAAATTAAAAAAAAAAAGCCAAACCACAACCATGGGTTTTTTTAGCGCCTGGTTCCTTCCTTACCCCCTCTCCTCGGAGGAAAAAACCTCGAGCACTTCTAGTGGTGGCTGCTGGGGTCTCAGCTCTCACAATAGGGTGCCAGACAGACCATCTGCAGCGGGATGTTCTCCGAGCTCAGCCCTGCCAGCACCCAGCGAGCTCCAGCAGCGCCGGGACAGCACCCGGCACAGCCGGGGCAGGAGCAGCACAGCTGGAAACAGCAGGATAGGGAGCCAGCTGGGAATAGCAGGGCTGGGGATCCAGCTGGAACACCAGGGCTGGGGATCCAGCTGGAAACAGCAGGATAGGGAACCAGCTGGGAATACCAGGGCTGGGGATCCAGCTGGGAATACCAGGGATAGGGATCCAGCTGGAACAACAGGGCTGGGGATCCAGCTGGAAACAGCAGGGCTGGGGATCCAGCTGGAAACAGTAGGGATGGGAATCCAGCTGGAAACAACAGGGATAGGGATCCAGCTGGGAATACCAGGGCTGGGGATCCAGCTGGGAATACCAGGGCTGGGGATCCAGCTGGAAACACCAGCGATAGGGATCCAGCGGGGAATACCAGGGATAGGGATCCAACTGGGAATAGCAGGGATGGGGATACAGCTGGAACACCAGGGATGGGGATCCAGCTGGAACAACAGGGCTGGGGATCCAGCTGGAAACAGCAGGATAGGGATCCAGCTGGGAATACCAGGGCTGGGGATCCAGCTGGGAATACCAGGGATAGGGATCCAGCTGGAAACAGCAGGATAGGGAACCAGCTGGGAATACCAGGGCTGGGGATCCAGCTGGAACACCAGGGATGGGGATCCAGGTGGAAACAGTAGGGATGGGGATCCAGCTGGAAACAACAGGGATAGGGATCCAGCTGGGAATACCAGGGCTGGGGATCCAGCTGGGAATACCAGGGCTGGGGATCCAGCTGGAAACAGCAGGATAGGGAACCAGCTGGGAATACCAGGGCTGGGGATCCAGCTGGAAACAGCAGGATAGGGAACCAGCTGGGAATACCAGGGCTGGGGATCCAGCTGGGAATACCAGGGATAGGGATCCAGCTGGGAATACCAGGGATAGGGATCCAGCTGGAAACAGCAGGATAGGGAGCCAGCTGGGAATACCAGGGATAGGGATCCAGCTGGAACAACAGGGCTGGGGATCCAGCTGGAAACAGCAGGATAGGGATCCAGCTGGGAATACCAGGGCTGGGGATCCAGCTGGGAATACCAGGGATAGGGATCCAGCTGGAAACAGCAGGGCTGGGGATCCAGCTGGGAATACCAGGGCTGGGGATCCAGCTGGAACACCAGGGCTTGGGATCCAGCTGGGAATACCAGGGATGGGGATCCAGCTGGAACACCAGGGCTGGGGATCCAGCTGGAAACAGTAGGGATGGGAATCCAGCTGGAAACAACAGGGATAGGGATCCAGCTGGGAATAACAGGGCTGGGGATCCAGCTGGAAACACCAGCGATAGGGATCCAGGTGGAAACAGTAGGGATGGGGATCCAGCTGGAAACAGCAGGGATGGGGATCCAGCTGGGAATACCAGGGCTGGGGATCCAGCTAGGAATGGGCAGGGAATGGGGCAGGAAATGAGACAGGGAATTGGATTCCAGCTGGGAATGGGGCAGGGAATGGGATTGGAGCTCTGAAAAGAGCAGGGAATGGGCCAGTGTTGGGATTCCAGCTGGGATGGAGCAGGGAATGGGATTCCAGCTGGGATGGAGCAGGGAATGGGATTGCAGCTGGGAATGGAGCAGGGAATGGGACAGGGCTGGGATTGCAGTTGGGATGGGACAGGGAATGGGCCAGGGCTGGTCCCTCAGCCTCAGGAGTGGCTGTGCATGTGCCACGACAGCTGGGATGAGCCTCCACCCATGGGATCTCTGGTGGGGCTTGGATCCGAGCCCTCCAGCCCTGTGCCAAGGGGCTCCTGGGCACAGACTGGAGTCACTGGGGGCCAGGACAGCACCTCCAGGGACCTTCTGGAGAGGAGGGCATGGAACAAGCCCTGCCAGCTGCTGCACCCTCACCCAGCCCCTGAGCAGTGTGAGGGACAGACCCACACAATCCCAGAGCTGCTCAGGCTGGAAAAGCCCTCTGAGACCAGCCCAAACATCCCCAGCACTGCCAGGGCCACCACTGCCCCGTGTCCCCAAGGGCCACATCCACAGGGTGTGAAATCCCTGCAGGGGTGGGCACTCCAGCCCTGCCCTGGGCAATCCCAATTCCTGACCCCCCTTTCCACGAGGAAATTCTGGCTGATGCCCACCCCGAGGCTCCCCTGAGGCCGTTCCCTCTCCTCCTGTCCCTGTTCCCTGGGAGCACATCCCAAGTCCCACCCGGTTCCAACCTTCCAGGGGGTTGTGCAGAGCCCGAAATTCCCCCTGAGCCTCCTTTTCCCCAGGCTGGTGCTCAGGAGGAGAAAGAACGCCAGCAGGAGATCAGCCCCAGCCCTGGGCTGGTGGCCAGCACCTGAACGTGCACCTGAGCTGTGCCCTCGTCCCCTGGCTGCAGGGCTGTCCCTGCCTGGCAGAGCCCAGCCGTGTGTCCCCCATGGGTCCCACCCGGCCGGAGCAGCCTGCGGAGCCCATCTGTGGCACAGAGAGCCAGGCAGGTGCCTGTGCCAGCAGCGCCAGCGCCAGGGCCGGGCAGGCACGGGGCTCTGGGGGACCCCCACGGGACAGCCTGGCCGTCACTCGGGGCTCACAGTGGCATTTTGGGCGTGATGGCAGCGTGCCCCGAGCCCCGCGGGCTCCACCTCCGGCCCAGCCGCGGCTCGGGGGATGTCGCCCAGCCCCAGGGTGGCCACCAGCAGCACAGCTGTGGCCGTGGAGATGCAGCTGTGGCCAGAGCCCCGTTCGGGGCGGTGTCTCCCTGCTCCCCGGGATGGCACGCACGGCAGACTCGACTCCAGCTGGCCCCATTGTATCGGATCCACGGCGACAGACAACGGGAGCCAGAAACTTTTTGTTCGAGTGGAGCCAGCAGATGTGACACTGAATAAACACAGACAGTCAATCTGCTGAGTAAGAAGGTATGGCTCGTATAAATAACATACATCTAATCCTGCTTCCATTTCAGCCCCAAATATGGGAATGCAAGATGCTCTGCAGAGCCGGGCTGGGAACAATGAGATGGAGCAGAAGCAGAGAACAGGCAGCCCCTCGGAGCTCTCCTGGGTTCTGATTTCACCAGGAGCTCCTGGCGCTCCCCACAGCGTTAACAGTGTGGCCAGGCTGATGTCAGACGGGCTGAGTGCACCTGGTCACAGCATCTGCTGCCCCCGATGGACCTTCTCCATGGCACTCAATTAAAAGTATGATTCCAATCATCTGACCCTCCCTCGCCCCCAGGCAGGCCCTGCACCCCCACCCTGGGCACAGCAGTGCCATGAGACATTTCCCACCTCTTGGAGGAGTGCGCTCGTGTGCAGCTGCCAAGGGATGGTTTCCTTGGAGGGGCAGCCCCCAGACCTCGTGCCCAGAGGTGGCTGCAGTGTCACTGCAGCACACGAGGGAGCACGGGGCCAGCTGCTGCTATTGGCACGGTAAAGAGACTAATTTATCTCCTCTGACTCCAGCATTTATGGTTTTCCAAAGGTGCCAGTGGATTGGGAGGTGAAGGTGCCACCTCTCCAACGACACTGCACAAACCACCAGTCCATCAAATCTCTCCCCATCTGTGAAGGAATGCAAACCAATAAGTTATTTACAGAAAGCTGTCTGAGAAAGTTTGCTACAAGAACGTAAACTCAGAATGCTTTAGAGAATCTTAAAAAATCAGGGTGACACTGCAGCACTGCCACGAGGCCAGGGCCGTGCTGAGCCCCTCTGCCCTCAGCTGTGCCCAGTGCCACGGGGGCAGGTGGACAAAGGCTCAGGTACAGCAGAGCCCGGTGCCATCCCCCCAGGATTCCCTCCTCAAGAGCCCCTGGAACACGAGGAAGTTTCTAATTTGAGGAGTCCGTGTCGCTCTTGGACACGAAATGAGCACCCAGAAGTTTGGGAAGTTTAAAGGAGAAAAAGAGTTAGTTTTATTTGAACATCTGGTATTTATAGAATTCCAAAGGTGACCGTGGGTTGCAGGATGGAATTGCCACCTCTCCAACCACACTGGTCCAAAGATCAATCCATCATTTCTCTGTACTCACAGAGAAATATGGAAACTATTCTATTTATGCATGAAATTGTGTGGGACCTCTGACTCTCAAACATGTAAACATTATCAGAAGGCTAAAGAAGCTTTATGAGAACTTTAACACTTCCAAAAGAACTATAAAAGAAAACACTTTTTAAAATCAGGGCAACAGAATCTGCTTTAGAAAAAACTACATGACCCCTCCACCCCTCCCTGCTCACCACACAGCCACCAAAAACAGGATGGAGAAAAATTAAACATCACCACCTGTGGCAGGCACATTCTTCTCTCTCTCAGGATTTTTTCATAGAAGAAAAAAAAGAGAAAACTATTTCTATTTCTGCTCCTTGTTTTCCCATGTGGAATGTGTTTGGAGAATCTAATCAAGTAATTACTTGATTAGATTCTAGGAAAGATTGTTTGAACCTAATAACCAATCTGATCCACCTCTGTCTGGACTCCAGAGAGAGGGTCACAAGTTGTTTGTTAGTTAGAAAAGATAAGTATATAATTTTAATATCTCCTTTAAACAATATATTAATGCATTATAGTATAGTTATAATAAAGAAATCATTCAACCTCCTAAACTAAAATCAAACATCATCATTTCTTCCCACCAAAGCCACCTACATTTACAATAACCACACTTCCCAGCATTTGCCATGGGGTTCACCTCCACTCCTGGTAGACACTCATTTATCTCCTCAGTTTTTTTTTGCCAGCAAGCTCCTCCAAGGCAGGCAGGGATTTGTCTGTTCCCTGGGAGCCCCGGGCCTGGGAGCTGCAGCCATCTGTCAGAGGGAAGGAGCTGCCTTCTGGGGCTCAGCAAACCCTTCCTGCCTTTCATTTGCCCCCTCAGTTACCAAAGGAAAGCAAAAAAAAAAAAAACCCTCGGAGTTCTACATCTGCACGCCCAAATTATGGAAAACACACAGAGCAGAGTGGGCAGGACGAGCCAAAAGCAGATTTTGGGCCCCGAGAAGTCACCCGGGTGATTGTTTTGCCAAGAGGCTTGTCCAGGCAAAGGGAACTCGTGGGGACATCCCCAGGGATGTTCAGGTGTCCCGAGGCATCCCTGCCATGGAATTCAACCCCCCAGAGGAAAGGACAGAGGGCATTTCCCTCCCTGCAATGCCCCCTGGCCATTCCTGACGTTCAGCCCTGTCCTTCCCAGCCCCAGAGATGGACACCACACCTGCCTGCTTTGTTGAGGTTCACTCTGGGACCCAAAACTGCTCAGTTCTGACCCAGGATAAAACTGGGCCACTCAGACTTTGTTCTTTTTATTCCCTGGGTTTCACCTTCCTGGAAGAACCTCATCAGAAGCTGTCTGGAAAAACAGAGTTACACCAACTGATCCCTCTGAATCCACACCCTTGCCAACCTCCCAAAACCCTGGAAAGGTTTGAAAAGGTGACCAGGGGAAGGTGGAGAAGAGTGTGGCTGAGCCAGGGGTCACCCCAAGGGGTTCAGAGCAGGAACTGAGCTCAGAGCTCACCCAGGAGCCCAAACTCCCTCTGCACCCATGGAGAGCCACGAGCAGAAGAATTCCCCCCAGGGCCAGAGAGATTCAGCCCTTAAAAAGTGCTGGGAAGGGAATGGAGCACCAGGAGGGGCTGAGGGAGCTGGGAAGGGGCTGGAGAGTTCCTGAGGGAGCTGGGAAGGGGCTGGAGAATTCCTGAGGGAGCTGGGAAGGGGCTGGAGAGTTCCTGAGGGAGCTGGGAAGGGGCTCAGCCTGGAGCAAAGGAGGCTCAGGGGGGACCTTGTGGCTCTGCACAGCTCCTGCCAGGAGGGGACAGCCGGGGGGTCGGGCTGGGAACAGGGAACAGGGACAGGAGGTTCAGGGTGGATATTGGGGGGGAAAGATACAATAAAAAGGGAAAAGCAGCTGTCCTTCACTGAAATGCCAAAGTTTTCTGGCCAAAGGGCAGAGCTCCAGAGCAGGAGCAGAACTGTTCCTTCCCCAGGGCTCCCCGTCAGCCTCAGTCATTGTCTGATGGAGGCACAGAGCTGCAGTAAAGCTGGACAAGACTAAATGGAAATAAAGGGGCAGGATCCCCAAATCCTGCTACAAGCAGGGCAAGAACTGAGGAAGAACCACAGCCAAGATCTTCTGGAGTGCAGCCCCTGCAGAGCTGCACCACAACCCACCCCGTTCACTCCCCCATGGAATTCAAATTTGCTCTCTCATCCCCCCACCTGCATTCTTGCCATGAAAACCTGCAGGAGTTTTCCCCCTGAGAAGACAAAATCAGTGGCAATTTTGCCAAAAAACAGGGGGCAGAGGGAGCTGGGGGTGTGGATTCACTGGTGCCTGGTGCAGGGCAAGTTCCTGTTCCAGATTTAACAGCGCTCCTTGGGGCAATCAATCACCTGTGAGACACAAACCCACTGGAAACACAGCTTCATTACTTCTGCTGTTCACAGGAGAGATTGCTTTTCATCTCCAGCTGTCTAATGAGCAGCCCAGTCCAAAACAGAGGTGTGCACACATTACCTCAGTCACAAAGAGAGTGCGGGGGTCGATGATGTCCAGGAAGTGCCTGAATCTGCCATAAAATGAAGTCTGGAAAACAGGAGACAAGAAAAAAACCAAACCATGTTCAGTGAGAAACTGCCTTTCAGGGCTCATTTCCTTTGCAGAATGAAGCATCAACTGAAAATAAATAATACAGGAGGTGATAATATGAAAATAAATAATACAGGAGGTCTGTAATTTGAAAATAAATAATACAGGAGTCTGTAATCTACTGGTACTTTGGGGTAGGAAAGCCAAAGCACTCCAGGATTCCCGGATCCCTCCTTTTGCTCCCAGCAAAAGCCTCTTCAGGCTCTTTTCAGCTTTTCCATCCCTACACAAACACAGCCAGGCTGGATTGTTCCCTAAGTGCCACCAAGAACCAGCCCAGGCTGCTCAGGGCTCCACCCTGAGCACCTCCAGAGCCAGGGAAAGAGCCTGAAAGGAGGGGAAAGGATCAGTGAAACAGCAGGGGACAGCTCCAGAGGCAAGGACACAACATGAGTCAGCCTTTAGAGAGTGAAAACAAAAATATCAGCGGGGTTTGTGCCAACTCCAAGCACCAGAGCACGAAATCCTGAGGGACTGGGAGCCCTTGGGACACATGAACATCATCACTCCTGCACCAGCTGGATGCCAGGCTCCAGAGGCAGGTGAATTCCAGAGCCTCGGGCCCAGTGGGCTCTCCCCATCACCCAGAGCCCAGCAGGGATGTGGATCGTGGCCAGGGACATCACGGAGCTCTGGGACCCTGGGAATTCTCCATCCCCACGTGGCCCATCTCCTGCTGCCTTCCTTCTGCAGGGATGGGCTATAAATAAAGGCCTGGAGCGTGGATGGAGCAGCGGGAAGGGCGTTTAGTCACTGCTGGCACCTCTTCCCACAACGTGCTGCTGCTGCTTCCCTGCTCATCCAGGGATCCCAGCCCTGATTCCTGCAGGAATCCCTCTCCAAGGGCCCCGTCCAGGACACTGCTGACCACCCACTGCAACCTGACCTCACAAAACTCTGTCATTCTTCCACGTTCTGCACAAAAAAAAAAAAAAAAAAAAAAAAAAAAAAAGAAAAGAAAAGAAAAAAGAACCCCCCCAATGGAACGAAACAGCTTCACACAACTCCAGGAAAAAAGCACAGCGGTTCTTAATTAGCATGGATCTAATTAATGCTAATTTCTGGTACTTTCGAGCAGTTTTGAGCTTGACATTTTGCTGCCTCCCTTTTATTTTGGGTTTGGGATCCCTGCAGATGGCAGCACCCCCCCCCAACACGTGCCAGGGGTGGGGGGACTGAGCAATTCCTGACTCATCCAGCCCTGAGAATCCCACAGAGCAGCAGCCCCAGCCCACAGCACCCCCAGGCAGCTGGAACTGCTGCCAAACAAACATTGGAATTGCTGATAACCAGCTGGAATTGCTGCTGACCAGCTGGAATTGCTGGTAACCAGCTGGAATAACTGATAACCAGCTGGAATTACTGATAACCAGCTGGAATTGCTGCTAACCAGCTGGAATTGCTGATAACCAGCTGGAATTACTGATAACCAGCTGGAATAACTGATAACCAGCTGGAAATGCTGATAACCAGCTGGAAATGCTGATAACCAGCTGGAAATGCTGATAACCAGCTGGAAATGCTGATAACCAGCTGGAATTGCTGCCAACCAGCTGGAATTGCTGGTAACCAGCTGGAATAACTGCTAACCAGCTGGAATTACTGATAACCAGCTGGAATTGCTGCTAACCAGCTGGAATTGCTGATAACCAGCTGGAATTACTGATAACCAGCTGGAATTACTGATAACCAGCTGGAATTGCTGCTAACCAGCTGGAATTACTGATAACCAGCTGGAATTGCTGCTAACCAGCTGGAATTGCTGATAACCAGCTGGAATTGCTGCTAACCAGCTGGAATTGCTGCCAACCAGCTGGAATTGCTGCTAACCAGCTGGAAATGCTGCTAACCAGATGGAATTGCTGCTAACCAGCTGGAATTGCTGCCAACCAGCTGGAATTGCTGGTAACCAGCTGGAATTACTGGTAACCAGCTGGAATTACTGGTAACCAGCTGGAATTGCTGATAACCAGCTGGAATCACTGCTAACCAGCTGGAATTGCTGGTAACCAGCTGGAATTGCTGGTAACCAGCTGGAATTGCTGCCTCCATCAACAGCAGGATGGGGGGATTCTAAACCTGAGTGGCCTTGGCTTCCCCACTGCCTTTATCTCTGTGCCACACTGAGAAAAGCAACCCCAAGTGGAATTCAATGAAATTGAGTGGAATTCAGTGGAATAAAATGGAATAAAATGGAATAAAATGGAATTCAATGGAACATCAGTGTTTTACACCCACTGGACCAAGCAGTGAATGACAAGGGAGGGGGAAGGAGACCTCAGGTTCCAAGGGGCAGCACAGAAATGTCATTGGGAATTACCAATTCCCTTTCCCCAGCTGCCCAGGCTCTCGGGAGGCTGGTCCCACACCCCAGCCTAGGCTTTGGCTGGCGCTGAGCTCAGCAAGGCCCAGCTCAAGGACAGGTTTGAGCAGCTCAGCCCCTCCCTGGTGCTATCCCAGTCTCTCACTCCCTGCTCCTCTCCTGCCCATTGCTGACTCACACCTGGGGAGCTGAGAGCGCCCAAATCCCAAAATCAGGGGATGGTTGGGATGGAGGGACCCCAAACCCCCCCAGTGCCACCCTGCCATGGCAGGGACACCTCCCACTGCCCCAGGGGGCTCCAAGCCCAGTGTCCAGCCTGGCCTGGGGCATCCCAGGGATCCAGGGCAGGCCCAGCTGCTCTGGGAATTCCTGTGCCAGGGCAGGCAGCAGTGAGGGATTTGTTTGGAGCTGCTGCTGCCTGAACTTGTCCATCCCGTGGTCAGAGAACCCCAAAACCACCAGGGAATCTGGGTCTGAGCAGGTTTTGTGGAACTCTGATGAGTCAGGGCCTCATTTCCCCACAGCAAGAGTCCTCTGAGAGCCAGGCTCAAACCAGAGCCAGGCTCAAACCAAGGCCAGGCTCAAACCAGAGCCAGGCTCAAACCAGGGCCAGGCTCAAACCAGGGCCAGGCTCAAACCCAGGGCCAGGCTCAAACCAGAGCCAGGCTCAAACCAGGGCCAGGCTCAAACCCAGGGCCAGGCTCAAACCAGGGCCAGGCTCAAACCAGGGCCAGGCTCAAACCCAGGGCCAGGCTCAAACCAGAGCCAGGCTCAAACCAGGGCCAGGCTCAAACCAGGGCCAGGCTCAAACCAGAGCCAGGCTCAAACCCAGAGCCAGGCTCAAACCAGGGCCAGGCTCAAACCAGGGCCAGGCTCAAACCCAGAGCCAGGCTCAAACCCAGAGCCAGGCTCAAACCAGGGCCAGGCTCAAACCCAGGGCCAGGCTCAACCCAGAGCCAGGCTCAAACCCAGGGCCAGGCTCAAACCCAGGGCCAGGCTCAAACCAGAGCCAGGCTCAAACCCAGAGCCAGGCTCAAACCCAGAGCCAGGCTCAAACCCAGAGCAGCAGGGCTTCTTGGGCCTCATTCACCCAGAGCCAGGCTCAACCCCGAGCCAGGCTCAACCCCAAGCCAGGCTCAACGCAGACCAGCAGGGTTCCCTTGGGCCCCACCTCACCCAGAGCCAGGCTCAAACCCAGGGCCAGGCTCAAACCCAGAACCACCAAGGCTCCTTGGGCCCCACCTCACCCAGGGCCAGGCTCAAACCAGAGCCATGCTCAACCAGAGCCAGGCTCAAACCAGAGCCAGGCGCAAACCCAGGGCCAGGCTCAACCAGAGCCAGGCTCAAACCCAGGGCCAGGCTCAACCAGAGCCAGGCTCAAACCCAGGGCCAGGCTCAAACCCAGAGCAGCAGGGCTCCTCGGGCTCCACTCACCCAGAGCCAGGCTCAAACCCAAGGCCAGGCTCAACCCAGGGCCAGGCTCAACCAGAGCAGCCCCAGCTCTCCAGGCCGGTGCTGGCCCTGCCCTGCAGCGCCCTGGCCTCGGCTGCATTCCTGCACTAGAAGCAGCCTTTGTGCTGCTGCCCAGCCCTGGCACTCCGTGCTGCCCTTTCAGAGGATGTGGAGAGCTGCCTCAGTGCCTGGCATCCCATCATCCAGGTCATTCCCTGCTTCCCAGTTTATTCTCCTCACTGGAAGCCAAATGAAGGCTTTTCAATTCAAGGTTGGTTTTCACGGAGCTGCATACAAAACAGAAGGAAAAAAAAAAGAAAAAAAAAAGAACAAACAAAAAAACCCATTAAAAAAAAAGAAAGAAAAAAAAAAAAAAAAGCCCCAGCAATTCCAATCCCCAGCCCCAGCAATTCCCCCCAAATTCAGAAATTTTGGGGAAATTCTTCCCTGGGAGGGTGGGGAGGGGCTGGGCTGGAATTCCCAGATTTGCTGTGGCTGCCCCAGGATCCCTGGCAGTGCCCAAGGCCAGGCTGGACACTGGGCTGGAGCAGCCTGGGACAGTGGGAGGTGTCCCCATGGCAGGGGTGGCTCTGGATGGGATTTAGGGTCCTTCCCAACCCCAGCCAGGCTGGGATTCCGTGATCCAGCAAACCAGAAGCCATCAGGAGATGGGAATGGGATGAGAGGCCGCAGGCCCCAGACACAGAACAGCCCCGTGCCCTCACTGCCAGCCCAGCCTAAACCTCCCTGAGAACTGGAGGTGGGTCCGTGCCCAGGCTCCTTTCCCTGCTCTCACCCTCGTGCACAGAGCCCTGACCTCCCTCTCCCAAATATCCACCCCTGGGCTCCTGCCCCCTTTGATTCCTGGAGCAGCTGCTGGAGCAAAGCGAATATCTCCAATTTCCTGTGATTTATCGGGGCTATTTTGGGACCTCTTCTCGGCAGCCTGCGAGCTCCAGGAGGTGGTTGGGAATATTAATTCCCTTCCAGGGCACGGCAGCCCGGGAGCAGCCTGGATCCGGGCCCTGATCCCAAAAACCACAAGGAAACGGCTGCAGGGATCTGGGAGAGGCGAGGGGCCATTAGCGAGCTGTTCATCACCTCCAGGAGGAGAAGAATTCCAAGGAGCCCGTGCTGGGCAGCCCTGGGAAGAGCAGAGGCACAGGCAACTTCATCACTTTAAAGTACAGCCCGATTTTAACCAGGATCTCATTAAGCCAGAGCAAAAAGCATGCAGGCCTGGGGTGGGGTTGAGCTCAAAACCAGGCTCATGTCAGCTGTGCATTAATTAGGAGAGATTTAAGCTAAAGAAAGCAAAATGAAGACAATTGAAGGCACAGAACAACGGGGCTGTGACAAGGCACGGCCAGGCTGCTGTCACTCGTGGGCTTGTCCAGCCCACTGCACGTTTGGGCTAAAACTGTGGGATCCCTTTGATGGCTTTAATTTGGTTTTCCTGCATTAAGGAGCCAAGATTCCAGTGGGAGAAGCTCCTGCACCACGGGCAGGGCCAGGACAGGGCACAGGAACCTCTCAGGAGCAGGAGCTGGGGGTTAAAACCCTTAACACGGGACACAAACCAACAAAGTCCCCTTTAAATCCAGTCCTGGGTGATGGAGATGGAAAACAGCAACAGCAGGAGGACGTGGAGCTGCTGGAATAAATCCAGAGGAGACCCCAGGGCTGGAACCAGAGCTGGGAATGTTCCCCTGGAGAAGGGAAAAATCCAGGGAATCCTCAGAGCCCCTGAAGGGGCTCCAGGAGAGCTGGAGAGGGACTGGGGACAAGGGACAGAGGGACAGGAGCCAGGGAATGGCTCCCACTGGGAAAGGGGAGATTGGGCTGGGATCTTGGCAAGGAATTGCTGGCTGGGAGGGTGGGGAGGGGCTGGGCTGGAATTCCCAGAGCGGCTGTGGCTGCCCCTGGATCCCTGGCAGTGCCCAAGGCCAGGTTGGACACTGGGGCTTGGATCCACCTGGGACAGGGAAAGGTGTCCCCATGGCAGGGGTGGCTCTGGGTGGGATTTAGGGTCCCTCCCAACCCCAGCCAGGCTGGGGTTGGGTGGGAAGGGACCCTAAAGCTCCTCCAGTGCCACCCCTGCCGTGGGCAGGGACGGATCCCAGTGGATTTTGCCCAGGATCAATGTCTGGGCTCCAGGCTCGGACCCGGAGCAGCCTTTGGGAGAGGGAGCGCCCAGCAAGGGCTCCTCACAGGAGAAGGAATGAAATAAGGAAATAAAGAAGAGGGGGGGGGAAAAGGGAGCATTTCCAACAAATTAGCCCCACTTGTCAGAAAATGAAGTCTTTATCACACATTCTGCAGCCCAACGTCCTCATTTCTTCTTTCACCTAAAAATAGCCGCGTTCCCGGCGGGAGCCGGAGCCTTTCCGGCAGGGAGCTGGGAAAGGTGACTCGGCAGAACCGTGCTGGAGAGGAGGAGAGCAGGGAGCAGGGATTCCAGAGCTGCTCCGGCCCGGAGCTGTCCCTCCTGCTGCCCCAGATTCTGCCCGGAGCTGGGGCTCAGGCCGGGAAGGGAATTCCCCAGGGAATGCTCTGCTCCGGGGCTTTTGTTCCAGCCCAGCACTGGGAATTTGTTCTCCTCGTTCCCCTGCAGGGATGGGGGTGCCCTGTGCCCGTCCCAGCCCCTGTCCCCCTGCACAGCCCCAGAGCTGCCATCCCACCGGGGTACGGCTGCAATTTGGGATTCCAGCTCCCTGATCCTGCCCGGAACAGCGAGGAGGCTCAACTAAAGCTGAGATCAGCTAAAGCCGAGATCAGCTAAAGCCGAGATCAGCTAAAGCCGAGCTCTCCGAAGCTGAACCAAACCTGGGGAGGGCAGGCAGAGGCAGGGAGGGGTGGGGAAAGCACAGAACAGCCGGCAGGGAAGGTTTGGGAACGCCCTGGGGGCTCCTCCAGCACAGAGTCTGGAAGGAAACACCGAGGTCAGGATGGGGGAAATAAAGAACTGGGAGAGTTTGGAACAGGGATGGAGGGGCTGGGCTCTCCATGGAACACTCTGGAACAGGGATGGAGGGGCTGGGCTGTCCATGGAACACTCTAGAACAGGGATGGAGGGGCTGGGCTGTCCATGGAACACTCTGGAACAGGGATGGAGGGGCTGGGCTCTCCATGGATGGTTCTGGAACAGGGATGGAGGGGCTGGGCTGTCCATGGAACACTCTAGAACAGGGATGGAGGGGCTGGGCTCTCCATGGAACACTCTGGAACAAGGATGGAGGGGCTGGGCTCTCCATGGAACACTCTGGAACAGGGATGGAGGGGCTGGGCTGTCCATGGAACACTCTGGAACAGGGATGGAGGGGCTGGGCTCTCCATGGAACACTCTGGAACAGGGATGGAGGGGCTGGGCTGTCCATGGAACACTCTGGAACAGGGATGGAGGGGCTGGGCTCTCCATGGAACACTCTGGAACAGGGATGGAGGGGCTGGGCTCTCCATGGAACACTCTGGAACAGGGATGGAGGGGCTGGGCTCTCCATGGATGGTTCTGGAACAGGGATGGAGGGGCTGGGCTCTCCATGGATGGTTCTGGAACAGGGATGGAGGGGCTGGGCTCTCCCCAGCCGTGCTGGGAGCAGGAATGTGACTGGTGCTGCATCCCAAAGAGAGCAGAGCCAAGGCAGGATCCATCGACCCTGGAAACATTCCCAGCCCTCCTCTGTGCCCCCACAGTGCTGTTGGCTTCCAGCCTGGGCTGGAAGGGAGCAGAGAGCAGGGAATGTGGGATGGAGCCCACGGGACAGCAGCACAAGCCCTCCCAGAGCTCCCTGAGCCGCACAGGACAGGGACAAAGCCCGGAGCGGCCCCTGGCACAGCATTCCCAAAGAATCCCTTCCCGAGGGCCCCCCCAGCACAGGGTGACCCCCGCTCCGGGCCCAGCAGCCAGGAGCAGCCTGCCACAGCCCCTGGAACGCTTCCTCAGGTCTGCCACGGCGCCAGCCGCTCCTTAGGGAGCAGAACACACGGGCTCCGTGCTGAGCCAAGCCTGCCTGCCGCCCTCTGTGGTGTCTGGAAGGGAGGAGGAAGCGTCTCCTCCTCCTCCTCCTCACTGAAAAGCTGCCCAGCTGGAGAGTCCCCCCCCTCCCCGTGGCTCTGAGGATGTGCCCCGTGGCTTGTGGGACCCCGAAGCCCTTCCCATTCCCGAGGGCAGGGATGGCTGCGCTGTCCCAGGGCGCTCCCAGCCCCGCAGGGGAATGGGCTGTGGGAGATCCTCCGTGGAATGGCTCCCTGGGAAAGCCATGGCCCGGCCCAAAGGGTGGCTGGGGCAAGCCAAGCACAGGTGTCGAGAGAGACTGGGGTTAAACAGGGGCTCTGGATTGCTGTGGAGAGTGGGAATGGTCCCCTCATGGGGATTGTCCCACTGGTGGGACACACTCCCACGCCCAAGGTAAGGAGCAGCTTCTCCAGGGAGTCCTGCCCAGCTCAGGAGCGACTGACGGAGGTTTTGTGGGCCTTTTTACCAGCCTAAACGGTTCCACCAGCACAAGAAGTCCTCTCTGGTCAGCCACACTGGGTGGTGTCAACAAGGAGCACCTGCCCTGCTCACCTGGGGACAGGTGTGTGACTGAGCAAGGGCTGCTCTCCCCATCCCCGGATGTCAGGCGTGGAGGACAGTCACAACCTGTTGTAGTATTCATCGCCCTGGGTGGGCACAACCACCCCTGCACCCCTTGGCACCACAGCCGGGCATCGCCTGGTGGGGCTGGCAAAGCGCCCCCCTGAGCACGCCTGGCTGCTGGGAGCCGCGCTGCGTGCCAGGGCTGCTCTGGCCCTCCCAAGCACCTCGGCCAGAGCCCATTCGCTCGCAGCAGCCCCTCGGGGGGAAGGAACCGCCCGCGCCGTGCGACCCCGCGACCCTGCCCGTCCCCGCCGCGCCCGCGGGGCTCGAACCCGCGACCCTCGGGCCCCGCGCCCGCCGCGCTGCGCCCCGCGCCACAGGGGCGCGCGGGGCCGCGCCAGCGCCCGCCGCCGCGGGACCCGCCGCGGGCAGGGGGCGGCGGCTCTGACTGACAGCTCGGCCGGCCAATGGCGCGGGGGCTGCGGGCCAATCAGCGCGCGGCGCCGCGGGAGGGGCGGGGCGGAGCGGCGAGCGGGGGGCTCCGCTGGCGGGGTGGGGGGGGGCGATGCCGCGCGCGGGGCGGGGGCGGCTCCCGCCGCCGCTCCCGGTGTCCCCCCCGCCGCCTCCCGCCGCCGGCCGTACCTGCTCGAAGCGGGGCTTCCCCAGCTGGAACGGGGGATAGTCCGCCGGCTCCGCCATCCCGCAAGCGCCACTTTAAACAGCCTCCCCCGCCGCCGGGCCCCGCCCCCCGGCCGGCCCCGCGCTGATTGGCTGCGCCCAACCGCAGCTGCCGCGGGGCACGCCGGGACATGCAGTCCGCCGGCCGCTGCCGGGGGCGGGGCCGCGCCGGCTCCGCCGGCCAATGGGGAGCGCGCCGGCCGCGGGGCACCATGGGAAATGTAGTCGCGGCGGGGGCGTGGGGAGCCGCGGGAGCGAGCGGGGAAAGGGGGGATCCGGAGAGGGGGGGCGGGGAGCGGGACACGGAGAGGAGAGTTTCACCTTAACTGTGCAATGGTGAAAGCCAAAAAACGTCCGCAAAACCACCCCCAGAGCTACTGAATGGCATCCACGGCAAAAGGGACACGAAAGGGCTGGAGCGCGGCCACGGCAGGGAACGGAGCTGGGAAGGGGCTGGAGAGTTCCTGAGGGAGCTGGGAAGAGGCTGGAGAGCTCCTGAGGGAGCTGGGAAGGGGCTGGAGAATTCCTGAGGGAGCTGGGAAGGGGCTCAGCCTGGAGCAAAGGAGGCTCAGGGGGGACCTTGTGGCTCTGCACAGCTCCTGCCAGGAGGGGACAGCCGGGGGGTCGGGCTGGGAACAGGGAACAGGGACAGGAGGAGAGGGAACGGCCTCAGGGGAGCCTCGGGGTGGATATTGGGAATATTCCTACATGGGAAGGGTGCTCTGGCAGTGCCCAGGGAGGGTTGGGGTGCCCATCCCTGGGGGGATTTCACACCCTGTGGCTGTGGGGACACGGTCAGTGTCCCCCGGCAGTGCTGCCGGTGGCCGGACCGGAGGCTTTTCCCATCCCCAGCAATTCCCTGTTTCTCGGTGGAAGTGCAGACCCTGCCGCGGTGGCGGTGACCCTTGCGGGGCCGGTGCGGAATGCGGGACGGGAGCCGCGCTATCGATCCGGGCCGATAACGCCGAGGTCGCCGTGGCCGGGGCACCGCGGGCGCCCGAGCCCTGCGCCGCATCCCCTCGCCCAGATTAGCGCCGGAGGAAGCGTGCGGACCTTCGAATGCCGGCGAAATCGTTTGGAGGATTAGGATCGATTCCGCAGGAAGAGCACGGGGACAGCAAACAGAGGGAATGTGGCTGGAGCAGGGAGGGAGGCAGGGCAGGGTTGGAATGGAAAGGCAGCGGGGGAAATCCAGGAGCAGGGTTAAAAAAATACACATGAAACAAAAGAATCCCGTGTTTTTGCCGCCCAGGGAAAAGTGTGAATGTTCCATGCTGCTGTGCCTCGTGGCTGCAGAGCCCATCAGTTCCTGCTTTCCTCTTTTCTTCCCTCCTGCAAAAGCAGTTTCTGATTTTGGGCTAGCTCAGCACTGATCCCGTTCAGCGAACCCCAAATCTGCAGCTCCGGGGGGGGGGGGAAGGGATGGAAAAGGGGCTCTGAGGGGTGAGAAGTGGAACAAGAGAGAGCAGGGAAATGGTATTTTATCATTTCTGTTCGCTTTCCCTTGCAGCCGTCCCTGCCGCCTCGGGGTGACAGCTCCGTGTCCCTGCCGGGCTGGGGGACAGGGACAGGGCATGAGGAGCAGGACCCTGCTCCCACCCCGGCAGGGTTTGGGGTTTGCTGCTGGAGGCTCCGAGCTGCCCCCAGGGCTCTGCAGGGACAGCCCTGGGGCTGCGGGGTCAGCCCTGACCCCAAACTCAGCCCTGACCCCAACTCAGTTCTCACCCCAAACTCAGCCCTGACCCCAAACTCAGCCCTGACCCCAACTCAGTTCTCACCCCAAACTCAGCCCTGACCCCAAACTCAATCCTGGCCCCAAACTCAGCTCCCCTCAGGCTCCTTCTCTTCCCCCAGCTCTGTCTCCACAGGGAAAACAAAGCCATAAACACAACCCCAGCCCTGCCAAAGGCTCGGGGGCCGCTCCCCACTCCCCAGAGGTTCCGTGCCAGCATCTGTGCGAGGATGGAAGCTGCCCCAGAGCCCGGGGGCAAGGATGGAAACTGCCCCTAACCCCGGGGGCGAGGATGGAAACTGCCCCTGACCCCGGGGGCGAGGATGGAAACTGCCCCTGACCCCGGGGGCGAGGATGGAAACTGCCCCTAACCCCGGGGGCGAGGATGGAAACTGCCCCTGACCCCGGGGGTGATTTTGGAAACTGCCCCAGAGCCCGGGGGTGAGGATGGAAGCTGCCCCAGAGCCCGGGGGTGATTTTGGAAGCTGCCCCAGAGGCCGGGGGTGATTTTGGAAGCTGCCCCAGAGCCCGGGGGTGAGGATGGAAGCTGCCCCGGATCCCGGGAACCCCTCCCTCCCTCCCTCCCTCCCTCCAGCAGCCGAGCCAGGCGCTGCTGCAGTCCCGGTGCTGACACACGAAATGTTTGGTAACAACAGAGGGGAGAGAATCTGTTTATCTCCGAGCCCATTTGGAGTGACATAAGACTATCACTTTTTTTGTGAAATACCAGAAAGAATATCAATTCTTTGGCTGATATCAGCCCCAGCAGATCCCTCCCGGCTGACAACTTGTGTTTCCCTGCTCTGGGGGAGGAGGGGGGTGCTTCCCCAGCCTAAAATCATGGCTTGTTCCAATTTTTTGTTTGGGGGGGGGGGAAATAACCCCCCAGCCATGGCGTGAGCTCATCCAGAAATGGGGTTTGGGGGGGCTCCAAGGGGGGCTTCTGTGAGGATATCCTGGAGGCTGAATCCCATGGGAAGCCCCAGAAGGAGCTGTGACCCCATAAGAAGCCCTGGAAGGAGATGTGATACCAAGGGAAGCCCCTGAAGGAGGTCTGACCCCATAAGGAGCCCCTGAAGGAGATTGAACCCCATGAGAAGCCCCTGAAGGAGCTGTGACCCCATAAGGACCCCCTGGAGGAGGTTGAACCCCATGAGAACCCCTGAGGGAACTGTGATACCAAGGGAAGCCCCTAAAGTGGGTGTGACCCCAAAAGGAGCCCCTGAAGGAGGCTGTGCCCCCATGGGAAGCCCCTGAAGGAGCTGTGACCCCATAAAAGCCCTTGAAGGGACTGAACCTCATGAGAAGCCCTGAAGGAACTGTGATACCAAGGGAAGCCCCTGGGGGGCTGTGACCCCATGGGAAGCCCGTGAAGGAGATTGAACCCCAAGGGAAGCTCCTGAAGGAGCTGTGACCCCAAAAGGAGACCCTGAAGGAGACTGAACCCCATGAGAAGCTCCTGAAGGAGACTGACCCCATGGGAAGCCCACGCTGGAGCAGGGGCAGAGTGTGAGAAGGAGGAAGAAGAAGGAGGAGGAAGGAGGAGGAGGAGGAAATAGGAGGAGGAGGAGGAAGGAGCGCAGTGACAATGTCTGAGGGACTGAGCACAGCCCCATTCCCTGTCCCCCTGCACCACTTGGAAGGAGGAGGGAGAGAAGCATGAGGGAAATTGAGCCTGGGAAGGAAGGAGGGGTGGGGGGAAAAGTGATTTAAGATTGGAGCTTATTTCTCATTGTCCTGCTCTGGTTTGATTTGCAATAAATTAAATTAATAAATTAAACTGATTTATTTCTCGTTGCCCTGCTCTGGTTTGATTTGCAATAAATTAAATTAATAAATTAAACGGATTTCCTCAATCCTCTGTGCCCGTTCCAGTCCCTGGTGGGTTCTGAGGGATCTCTCCCTGCCCTCATCCCCAAATGGGATTTTTGTTGTATTTTCTCTCCCTGCCCAGCTGAGGAGGGGAGTGAGAGCAGCTTTAGGGGGCGCCTGGTGCCCACCCAGCGTCCCCCCACCCCACGAGGGAGTTTTGGGGTCCCAGGCCCCCCAGAGGGGACAGCTGGGTGTGGGGCCATGTAGGGATGTGCCCCCTGTTGATGGAGTAAACCAGTTACCCTTTGTCTCCTTAAAAAGGACAAAAGCCCAGAAGTTTCTCTCCTCAATTTGGTTAAAAGACACGTCACAGGAGCTTGGGGACTTCACCCCAAACTTAACGATACCTAATTAGACAGGACCCAAAAAATCCTGCCTAAGCATTCCCTAGAAAAAGAAAACCAAAAAAGTTGATTGCTTTTGTGAAGTGTTCTAGCAGGAGCAAGAACCTCTTGCCCTGGCTCGGTTTTTCTCTGTAAAGAGCTTTGTTATTTTGCCTTTTATTAAAACCAATTTATTTTTGTTTCCAACACTGTCACAGGAGCCATCCTGGTTCTTTATGCCACCTGAGGTAGCTGAGCTCTCCAGGGTGTGATGTTTGTGAGAGCCTGTAAGACCCGGCTCAAAGAGATAAAACATTGGCGCCCGAACAGGGACAGGGCCGGGCTGGCTGCGGGACCAAGCCACAGAGCATTCCTTGTCAGCCTCCATCTCTAAAGGCAGATTTGGGGCAAACTCGCTTTGGGCAGTGAACCCCAGCTTGGAACAGCAACCCAGGCACTGCTGCAGGGCTGGGAATTGTTCTGTGCTCCAGGCAGGCCATGGAGCCAAGGCTTCAGCAGGAATCAGGGCTTGAAATGCTCTGTTTGCCCCAGTTCAGAGCCCAGCTCTCCCATGGACTGCCCCAGCTGCCTGTCCCGGGATGGATCCCCTTTCACAGGGTCCCAGCTTAGCCCACAGCCCAAACATTTCCCTGCTGAGCCCTCCAGGGTTCGTGGGATCCCCCAGACACAGCCCAGCTCCACAGGGCATCTGTCCACCCAGCTGCAGGGAAAATAAACTGCGATTAGAGCTGACACCGATGGGAATGAATCCTTCCCCTTTTCCTTTTCCTTTTCCTTTTCCTTTTCCTTTTCCTTTCCTCTCCTTTCCTCTCCTTCCCTCTCCTTTCCTTCCCTCTCCTTTCCTTTCCTTCCCTCTCCTTCCCTCTCCTTCCCTCTCTTCCCTTCCTTTGCCTCCCTCCCCGCTGCCCTGGGCTCTCTGCACTGCTCAGCTGCTGATTTTCCCCAAATCCTCAGGAATGCAGCCCCAGCTCTGACCCTCCCGCTGTGCAGAGGGAATCACGGAATTGTTCAGGTTGGAAAATCCCTCTGAGGTCACAGAGTCCAACCATCTCCAGCACTGCCACCACTGCCCCTTGTCCCCAAGTGCCACATCCACAGGGCTCTGAAATCCCCCAGGGATGGGCACTGCAGCCCTGCCCTTCCCAGGAATGAATTCCCCAATCCCACCCCGACCCCCAGCCCAGCTCCAATCCCAGCCACGCTCCGTGGCTGCTCAGGGCACGACACAAGAAACCCGAAGGAATCCCAAACCCTCACGAGCCCCGCACCTGAGCCAGGAGCAGGACTTGGGGTGGAACTCGAGGTTCCTGCAGCATTCCCACTGCACAGCACCCAGGGACTGGCAGGGCAGGTGGAAAAGCTGCTGGAGGAGTTGAACACCCTCCTCCTCCTCCTCCTCCTCCTCCTCCTCCTGCAACAGATAAACAGAAATGTCACTCAGTGTCCAGGCGCCGTCAGCACAGACGCTGTTGTCAATGAATCAGAAGTGTCTAGGAACAGCTTGAACAACTTTTATTTTTTTTTTAAAGTGCTTAAAACGTAAATAACAAGCTCTTTATAAACATTAGTTGCAGCTCTTAAAACATGAGACACACAGAACCCACTTCCTGCGGACGTGAAGAACAGGGAAACCAACAACTCCAAAAACCCCAACACTTCTCCCACCTGGGGACGTTTTTCCAGGTTTTTAACCCCAAACACGGCGGTTCCCTCCTAGACAAGGCTGAGTCTACCTCACACTGGAGAATCCACATCCCTCAGGTTTGTTCCAGTTTGAGGATAAACCTTGGTGGTTCTCCTGGCCCACACGTGGCCAGGAGGACCAGGCAAGGGGAAAAGAAATTGGCCAAAGTTCTTGCAAAGCAAAAAACACAGCTGTGGGCTGGCAGCAAAGGCAGAGCACAGCACCCTGCTGCAGCCTCGTGGAAAAACAAACTCCAGGAGAAAGGCAAAAGCACAGGCATGGTTATGGCTGTTTAAAACAGAACAGGGAGAAGCTGCTGCTGGCCCAGAAAACCCTGGGGGTGTGCTGGGCTCAGCAGAGAGGGACAGAGCTCAGGGCACAGCCAGGACACGGAGCAGGAACACTGCTCCTGCCCCTGGGATCCCAAATAAATCACTTAATAGAGATTCAGTCACTGAACATGGAGATAAATCCCAGATGGGCAACTTGAGAACATTTCCCCAATTCTCTTCCTCACCCCCTCCCTCTCTGAGGAAGCATTTAGGTCCTCAGAACCATTCCCTTGGGAAGGTGGAGGTTTAACACTAACACTACAGACTCCACTCCAGCGCTGCTGTGCTGCTCTTAGGCACAGAACAAAATCTGTGTGGTGAAACCCCAAATCTTCAGCCCAGCAGGGTGGGGAAACAGAGAACAGAGACAGGAGCAACTGTCAGACGCCTTTCCCAAGCACAGGGAGGCACCTGCTGAACGCTGTAGGACAGACACGGAGCCTCCATCGCTGCTCCACGCTCCTGCAGCCCCACTCGGCTCCAGCAGCAGGGGAGCCCTGCACACCTTGGCTCCTGGGGCTGGGAGGGGCAGGGATGGCTGCAAATGGGAGATGAGGGAGCAGGCTCTGCTGGAGAGGCAGGAGAGATGGAAACACCACTGCTGCAAGGGCAGGAGAGATGGAAACAACCACTGCTGCAAGGGCAGGAGAGATGGAAACACCACTGCTGCAAGGGCAGGAGATGAGGGAACAGAACAGGTATTGCTAGAAAGGCAAGAGGTGTGGAAGCACTTATTGCTGGAAAGGCAGGAGATGAGGGAACAGGAATTCCTGAAAAGGCAAGCGATGAGGGCACAGGTATGCCTGGAAAGGCTGGAGATGAGGGAACAGAACAGGTATTGCTAGAAAGGCAAGAGGTGTGGAAGCACTTATTGCTGGAAAAGCAGGAGATGAGGGAACAGGTATTCCTGAAAAGGCAAGCGATGAGGGAACAGGTATGCCTGGAAAGGCTGGAGATGAGGGAACAAGCATTCCTGGAAAGGCAGGCAATGAGGGAACAGGTACTGCTGGAAAGGCAGGAGATGAGGGAACAGATATTCCTGAGAAGGCAGGATATGAGGGAACAGGTATTGCTGGAAACAGGAGATGAGGGAACAGGTATTGCTGGAAAGGCAGGAGATAAGGGAACAGGAATTGCTGGAAAGGCTGGAGATGGAAAGAGCAGATATTGCTGGAAATGGGAGCTATGGAAGCACCCATTGCTGGAAAGGCAGGAGATGAAGGAATAGAACAGGAATTGCTGGAAAGGCTGGAGGTGAGGGAACACATATTCTTGGAAAGGCAGGAGATGGGCGGAGCAAGTATTGCTGGAAAGGCAGGAGATGAGGGAACAGAACAGGTATTGCTAGAAAGGCAAGAAATGTGGAAGCACTTATTGCTGGAAAGGCAGGAAAGGAGGGAGCAGGTATTGCTGGGAACAGGAGATGTAGGAACAGAACAGGGATTGCTGGGAACAGGAGATGTGGAAGCACCTATTGCTGGCAGGGCTGCACACCTGGTACAACCTGCTGAGCTCTGAGAGTAACGTTTTATATTCAAGTGCAAATCATTCAGGCTTTTAGAGCAAAACAAGGCAGAGCTGACTAAGGCAGAGGGGGCTGAGGGAGGCGGTGAGACACGACGGGAGAGGAGGGAGAGGTGGGAAGGAGGGTCCATGGGATCCATATAAACATTGGCACTTGTGTGGGGAGCACCAACAGCCGTCCCTGCAGGGGCACAGGGCCAAGAACGGGATGTTTGTGTGGGTGGGAGCCAGAGAGGGGCCCTGGCTCCCGTGGGAGATGTTGGCTCTGCACCTCCCCCGTTAATGCCCGCCTGAGGAATTCCTCTCCCTTTTCCCAGCACTCATTCCCGTGCCCTGCTGCATTCCCAGTGCCCACAGCTCCTCCCTGACTGCCTGCAGCTCACAGGGACACAGGTGGGCACCCAGGGAGGGGCTCGGGCTGCCAGGCCACAGGATCAGACCCTACAGGCACAGAGGTTCCTGGCACTTTCCGAAATGGGAGAAACACCTTCCCTTGGACACCCCCGTCCCACCCCAGAAACACAGAGGGAGGAGGAGCAGAAACACAGGAGGAGCAGCTGGAGCAGTGCAAAGCCTTGGGTATTTCCCACAGGGGGAGAGGCAGGAAGGAGTTTGAGGTTCATGGCTGCTTCTTTCCCAGGGAACAAATCCTCCTCCTCCTCGTGCAGTGGTCCAAGGGTTGGACAGGACCAGACCCAGTTCTGTCTATCTCCAGCTGCATTTTAGCTTGGAATACTCAGCCTGCCCTCCCCTGCTGTGTCAGCTCCTGATCTCTGCCCCCACTTCTCCTGAGCTGCTGTGCAGAGCTCCTGGAAGGAGACAGAGCACCTGCACAGGTGGTGGGGAGGCTCTGCTGTCTGTGGGTGAAAACTGACTTCCTTTTCTTGGATGAGAAGGAAAAGAGAGGAGGAACCTGCCCCAGGCAGGTTGTGTGGGACTGAGAATTGGGTTGCAGAGCTTTTTTGGGGTAGGAAACTGCTACTGGCCTATGGCAAAAGGCACCATTCTTCAAAGTCATGGTCTGCACTGAAGCAAGTAAAGAGAAGAGCAGGGAGGTTTTAAAAGAACCCAGGGACTTTGGGAGGTAGAGAAGAGGGAGAAGATGCCTTTCATGTTGAAATCCCACTCCAACTGCCCCTCTGCCTGCATGAGCACCTTCTCCAGCCAAAATCCTGGCAGGATGAGGGAGGGAACAACATCCTTCCTATCCCCTTCCACAGTACCTCCAGTTCAGCCAGGTAAATCAGAGCCCTTTGTGTGGAATCCTTTGAAACCTCCAGGCTTCACCCTGGAAAGATCTACCACAGAGTTTTCCCCCCCTAGCCTGAAAGAGAGGACTTCCCCATGGAGCCTCACAACACTGATCCTCCCAGCTTGCCTTCCCCAAATATCCCAAATTCTAGGGACTTCTGCTTTCCCTGTTTCCTCACTGGTTGTGGCACCCCTGGTGCCTGCCTCGCCTGCCCTTTGTGCTGCCCCCGAGCTCTCAGGTCAGTGCCTGCTGACCCCATACTTCGGATTATGCACACCACACGGTCTCGTCTTTTGTCCCTGGTTGTCCCTCGGCGTGCTGGAATAAACCTCACTGGAATATATCATACAAAAGGCGCTCGTTGCCTCTCTTGGCTGAGCTAACCATGGTGAGTGTGGTGTGTGGACTTGACTGCTTTGCCTGAATTTGCCCAAGCAGGTTTACACAGGGCATGTGTCTTGGATTGAAAGATTTAGTTGTGTATTCTGTTTCCATCTGTCGGGGTGGAGCAGTTATCTTCTGTTAACTGGGCAGTTTTCTTTATCTCTCCCACAATCAATCCTCCCTCCAGGAGATCTCTTCTGTTAACGGGCCATTAATTATTAATTATCTTATGTTCATGGGCCACTGAGTCACACTGATAAAATTCCACCATCCCATGGGGAGATGCTCCGCCCAGGGGAGGAGCCAAGCATTCCTACCTGGATATAATCTGGAGCCAAGCATTCCTACCTGGATACAATCTGACACCTGGAACACCACAGCAGCCTTTGCCCACTGCATTCCCAGAGGAGCAGCTTTCTGCCCCACTGCATTCCCAGAGGAGCAGCTTTCTGCCCCACTGCATTCCCAGAGGAAGCCCAGGCCCATCCACACCAGCCCTGGAGCTTCAGAGGGAAACTCCAGCCTTGTCCAGGATCCCTGCTCCAGCAGAACTACAGCTGTTTACATTTTCCATTTCAGGTGAGGCTCCTGCCTTCCTTATCAGACTTTTCAAACCAAGACAAGGTGCTTCTTGGGAACTGGGTAGCAGCTTCCACCATCTAAACCCCACACTGCTACAAATTGGTGCCCAACGTGGGGTGAGCAGCGTGGAGGCAGCACCAGGGATCGGGAGAAGCCGCAGCGATGGCGGAACGGAAAGTGCTGAACAAATATTACCCCCCGGGCTTTGATCCGGCCAAGATCCCGAAGCTGAGGCTCCCGAAGGACCGGCAGTACGTGGTGAGGCTCATGGCACCCTTCAACGTGAGGTGCACGACGTGTGGGGAGTACATCTACAAGGGCAAGAAGTTCAACGCCCGCAAGGAGACGGTGCAGAGCGAGGCCTACCTGGGGCTGCCCATCTTCCGCTTGTACATCAAGTGCACGCGCTGCCTGGCTGAGATCACCTTCCAGACAGACCCCGAGAACACGGATTACGCCATGGAGCATGGCACCATGAGGAACTTCCAGGCAGAGAAGCTCCTGGAGGAGGAGGAGAAGAGGATGCAGAAGGAGAGGGAAGAGGAGGAGCTCAACAATCCCATCAAGGTGCTGGAGAACCAAACCAAGGACTCCAAGCTGGAGATGGAGGTCCTGGAGAACCTGCAGGAGCTGAAGGAGCTCAACCAGCACCAGGACAATGTGGACTTTGAGGCCATGCTGAAGCAGTACAAGGAGCTGGAGGAGGAGCAGAGGTGCAAGGAGCAGGCGGAGGATGAGGAGGAGATGAAGGCCATGCTGGAAGAGGCCCAGAACCGCCGGCTCCTGGTGGATTCCGACTCTGATGAGGAACTGGCAAAACACCACCTGAATCCCACAGCCCAAAGAAAACCCACGGACATCCTGCAGGAGCAGCCCCAGAGCAAGAGGCCGAGGACGGCGAGCTGGGAGTGTGGGCAAGCTCAGCACCAAGGCCCAGCTGGCCAGGCTGGTGGCCTGCAGGAAGCAGAAGCGAGATCCTGCCCTGGATAACGGGATGGAATCCTGAGGCACCACGGCCACCACCAGCTCGCTTCCAGCAGCAGCAGCAGCCACGTCCTCACTGGGGTTGTTGGGAGCCTACTCGGACAGCGAGGACAGCGCCAGCGACTGAGGGGCCAGCAAGGCGGGGACAGAGCAGGGACGGAGCAGGGATGGGGCTGTCCCCGCTCCCTGCTGCTCCTGCAGCCCCACAGCGAGCTGGAAGCACAGCCAGGGGCCCGGGGGATCCCGGCCACCGCTGTTGTCACATCCTGCCGTGCAGCAGCAGCACGGGGAAGGTGTTTTCCCTGCAGCAGGGACCCTGGGGGAAGCCCCGGCAGTGCCTGGTGTGTCCCAGCCCTGCTCCCAGGATGTGCTGCCAAGGGCTGGACAGGACTCTGGTGTGTCCATTCTGGGGGTGCCACTGCCCTCACCCCCACAGTGATCGTGCCCAGGTCGGGTTTGGGGTGCCCTGACACCCCCTCCAGCAGGAAGGGGACCTTGGAGCTGTCCTTCCCACTGGGGTGTAGGGGAAGGTGGGCGTTCAGGCCCCCTCCTTCACTTCCCCACCAGCTGGTTCTGTCCTGGGGTGTCTCAGATCCCACCTTTGCACAGACTGGGGGGCTCCTGCAGCCCCTCACTGCAGTGACAGGGCTGTCCTGCCACCACCTGCCCCCCCAGATGTCCCGAGGACCTTGGGGACAAACCTTCCCCACTGTTCTGAGCCTGCTGGGCTCCAGCAGCCACAACTCTAGAATAAATGGGATCTGGCAGAAAAAAAACAAAAACAAAAACAAAAACAAAAACAAAAACAAAGAAAATAAAAAATAAAAAAAAAAAAAAAAAAAAAAAAAAAAAAACAAACCCAACAAACCAAAAAAAAAAAAAAAAGCAAAAAAAAAAAACCAAAAAAAACACACACAAAAAAAAAATTACTTGACTGCTTTGCCCGAGTTCCTACCCAAGGAGTTTTTCCACATGAGATGCTTCTTGGGAATTAGGTAGCAGCTTCCTCCCTCTAAACCCCATGCTGCTACAAATTGGTACCCTGACCACAGGGCTTCTCATTAGCCCTTTGAAAGCGTCTCCACTGGCCAGCCACTGGATTTTAAGTCACAGTCAAGTGCTCCAGTTCCCACTGGGCAAAAACCCCAGTGTTCTGGGGAATTTCTCAGGGCCAAGATCAAGATCTTGAGGGCTGGTCAACTCAGCGAAACTCCTGTGAGATCTTTCTTTTGAGCTGTTTTGTCCCTCTTTTCCCACAATCTCAGAGCATCGAGGCATTGAGAAATCATCTGTGGCAACGCTGACTGTGAGGAAGGGCGCCGACTCTCCGAGGCCTCCAACGCCTTCAGGCAGGGACACAGAACGCTGGTGAGTGCTCTTTCTGCTGAATCCGAGAATGAAGTGATTGCCAAATTCCAGCTGGTAAACCTGGACCTCCCGATGGGCCAAGAGATGATTTAATCACAGGAGACACTGTTAATGAGTTACACGTACTTACAGAAGTCCAGACTGTGGGGCCAATGGATGAGATCACTGTGACTGTAATACGTACAGACCCACCCTGGCATCTGACTAAGGGCACACTCATTGCCCAAGCTTTTCCTGTACCCACCTGGGCTGAAGTTTTGCCAGAAAATCCTCGGCTTTTTGGGCAGAGATGCTAGGCCAAGACAGATCTGTTATAGAGTGTGGCTTGTCTAACAAGGGTATCAAAGTTTCTCTTCCAGGTTGTGGCTGACACCAGGTCAGATGTCACCATCACTGCTCACTCCGAGTGGCCACAAGGCTGGGAACTGGTGCCAGCCAATGGAGTCATCTCTGGGACTGGAGGAGGTGTAAAAGGTCAATCCTTATTAAAGGTCCCGAGGGTCTAATTGCCACAGCAAGACCTTTTGTGGTAAAGGCACCTGTCATTTTTTGGGGCACAGACCTATTGTCACAGTGGGGAGCCAGACTAAAAATCCCTTCACACCACTGTAGAGCCCCCCACCTCACCACTCACATGGAAATCGGATGATCCCATTTGGGTGGAACAGTGGCCCCAGGCAGAACTCAGAATGAAGGCGCTTGAATCCCTAGTGCAGGAGCAGCTGTCTAAGGGCCACACGGTACCATCCACTAGCCCCTGGAACGCCCCTGTCTTTGTCATGTGCAAACTGGGCAAAGACAAGTGGAGGCTCCTACAAGACATCAGAAAGGTCAACGAGGTCATTGAGGACATGGGCTCTTTACAGCCTGGCCCGCCCTCACCTTCAGTGCTCCTGAGAGATTGGAAATTGGCAGTCATTGATATCAGAGATTGCTTTTTTAACATCCTGCTCCATCCCAGAGATGCCCAAGATTTGCATTTTCTGTGCCATCAGTTAATAGACAAGCCCCTCTAAGAAGGTATCAATGGCAAGTTCTTCCTCAGGGATGAAAGACTCATGAGCCACCTGCCAAGTGTTCGTTGCCCGCGTTCTCTCGCCCATTCAGGAAAAATTGCCTGATAATTTTTCACTACGTGGACAATATTCTAATTTGCACTGAGACTGACTATTATTTGGAGACTGCTCTCAAAAACACTGTTCAGGCCATCGAAGGAGCAGGATTTGAAATCGCTGCAGAGGAGATTCAGCACACCTGCCTGTGGGCCTACCTTGGGCTCCAAATCGGCGAGCAGACCCTCGTACCCCAGCAGCTCACCATCAAGGACAACCCGAGGACCCTGAGACACATCCACCAGCTCTGTGCGAGCATCAGCAAGGTTCATAAATTGCTAGGGATCAGGACCAAGGACCTGTCACCGCTTTTCAACCTTCTGAGAGGCCCTGATGACCTCGACTCCCCATGAACCATCACAGCAGAAGCCCAGGTCGTGATCCAGAAGGTATCAGAAGCATTCTCCACGAGAAAAGCCCACTACATCCTACCCTGCCTTTCCAGTTTGTCATGCTGGGTAAGTCACCCAAGTTCCATGGGCTCATTTTCCAGTGGGACCCACTCTGGGAGATCAGTTCCTAATCACAGAGTGGGTGTTTCAACCACACAAACCAGATAAGACCATCACAACACCCAGGAGCTTATGGCCCAGCTTATCATAAAGGCCAAAGCTCGCCTCAGGACCCTAGTGGGGTGTGAATTCACATGCATATATCTTCCAGTGACATCAAACAGTCTAGAGCCTTTGCTCCAAACCAATGAACACCTCCAGTTCGCTCTTGACAGCCAGCCAGGCCAGATCTCCAAAACATAAGCTATTTAATGCTTGCTTTAATTTGGTCCCAAATTCATTAAAAAGTAAAACTCCTCTAAAGGCATAGACTGCATTTACTCATGGTTCAGGGGGATCCCACAAGTCAGTTATGACGTGGAAGAATCCTGACACTCAGGAGTGGGAGTCTGATGTTCAAATTGTTCGAGGATCCCCACAAATTGCAGAATTAGCAGCTGTTGTCAGAGCTTTTGAGAAGTTCAAACAACGCTTAAATTTAGTTACTGATTCAGCCTATGTTGCTGGGATAGCTGAAAGAGCAGAACATTCTTTGTTAAAGGAAGTGCCAAATCCAGATCTGTACAGCTTGCTTTTGAAGTTAACACACCTCCTCTCCCTCCGAGAGCAACCACGTCACATCATACACGTGAGGTCACACACTGACCTCCCAGGACCAGTCACTGAGGGCAACCAGAGAGCAGATCTCCTAGCCATGGCAGTGCAGACCACCCTATCAGACATTTTCAATCAGGCCAAACTGAGCCATCAGTTTTTCCACCAAAATGTGCCAGCCCTTGTCTGGATGTTTAAAATCACAAGGAAACGGGCAAGAGCAATCGTGGACTCCTGCCCCAATTGCCAGGAGTTTGCTTTGCCCTCCATGGGGGCCAGGGTTAACCCCCGAGGCCTCGAAAGTTTACAGCTGTGGCAAACAGATGTCACACACTGTGCACCTTTTAGGAGACAAAAACACATTCATGTGTCCATAGATACGTTCTCTGGGGCTGTATTTGCGTCAGCCCATGCAGCAGAAAAGACAAAAGATGCCATCCAACATTTTCTCCTAGCGTTTTCTACCCTGGGCATTCCCCAAGGCATCAAAACAGATAATGGTCCAGCTTACACCTCCACAAATTTCAAACAGTTGCTAGATAGATCAATGGGAGGTGATATTACCACACTGGCATAACCCACTCACCAGTGGGGCAATCCATTGTAGAGAGAGCTCACTGTACACTCAAGAGAGTCCTTGACCAGCAGCGTGGGGGAGTTGAAACACTACCAAATGTAGAAAGATTACGTAATGCTCTTTATGTCATCAACTTTCTCAATAATTCATTCACAGAGCCAAACCCTCCCATTGTCAGGCACTTCTCCAACACCAGCAGAGCTCAGCTCACTGAGAAACCCCCTGTGCTGATCAAAGACCCTGAATCCAAACAAATAATGAGCCCATTTCAGTTAGTTCCTTGGGGGAGAGGTCATGCCTGCATATCTACAGGATCTGGCCCAAGGTGGGTTCCAGGCAGGAATGTCAAGCCGTACATCGAACAGCCAAATGCAGCATCCAGAGACACTCCTCCTCGACCTCAGGGACAGCAAAGAGTGGCGTGGAGGAGAAGGAAAAGGAGTGTAAACACAGATGTTCATCACAGAGGATGATTCTGCACTGCTCCAGAAGATGATAAGACTCTCTGTTGAGTTTCATTCGCTTATTGTTTCGCACTGTTACCCCTCTTTAGTTTGTTTTACTGCTGCCTCTCTTTAGTTTGTTGCACTGTTATCCCCTCTTGTTTTCCCACACCTTTTCTACTCAGTAAAAGCTGAGGGAATAAGATGGGAAGATATGAGGGGCTATTAAAGTCATAGAAGTCTAAAAATCCATTTTTTCAAACTCACAGATCAACTCAACCCCAAGTATCCTGCCGTGTCTCCGGCGGCAGGGAATCCCCAACTATTCCAGATAGGATTTTGGATGCTCCTCACCTTTCCATCAGCCGGTGCATGGATTGTCCCTCAGCCCAGTCAGAACATCTGGGTCACACTGGCCAAGACTTTGCAGCAAGACCATCTATGCCTGTCCATGGGCAGCATAGACAACCCTCTCTCAATGTGCCTGGTAGGGGCTCCTTTAGCAACAAATGAATACCCATGTACAGATAAGAAACCAATCTGCCAGATGCTTGGGATGGGTGGACCAAGTCCCTGCCTCGAGCACCAGAGGAACTCCAGGAATTAAAGCTGTTGGGATCCTCCAAAGCTCATTACTGTGTCCAACTTCAATATCAACCTCCCAACCAACGCTTGACCCGCCCTGAACTTGTTAGGTCTACCCATAGGGAAGATGTAATCGCATTTAACAAAAATTACACCCCTCCAAATTGGTGCAATTACACCAGTCCTACACTTTCTCCACCCTCACTCCATCCCAAAGTGCTTTCCCGGGGACTGTTCCTTATCTGTGGAGACCCAGTATGGGCTGGGATCCCTCACCCCTTCAAGGGGGTCCCTGTAGCCTTGGCCAGCTTACCACCCTCACCCCAAACATGACTCCAAAATTGGAAACAAAAAGGGAAATTGGCACGCCAAAAGAGATCATATACTGAATTTGATGAAAATTGCAATAGACAAGTTTACAACTGGAACAAAGGGAAGAGTCGCGGTCTCACGCTGCTACATTTTGGGTGGTCACTCAGGGGTCAGCAGTGGACAGAGCTGCCCCTGAGGCTGGGCACTGCCCTGGAGAGCTGATCCCAGCACGTGGATGTGATCAGGGGAGCAGGCTGGGCACTGCCCTGCCGGGGAGGGTCCTGCCAGGATTCGGGAATTCTGGGCTGCGCCAGGAGTGTTTTGGTGCCTGACCCCACAGGGGCCCTGCAGAGGGGTCAGACCCCCCCAGGCCTCGCTCTTGGGGGCATTTTCTGGCTGTGCTGGACAGACGAGGCAGAGGCAGTGCGGGGCAGCCGTGAGCAGGCATTCCTTGGAATACTGAGTGGAAATTCAGTGTGGATTCTGCACTCCTCGGTCCCTCCAGGGCACAGCAGCCGCTGCTGGGTGGGGCCCGCGGAGGATCTCCTGCAGCACTCCTGGGGCACCATCCCATGTTCCCTTTGCCGTATTCCCAGTCCAGCCATGAGGGACACAGGCAGTGTCACCCTGGCACTGGTGCTGTGGCAGAGCCAGCGTGGCCCAGCCAGGCTGTGACACCAGCCCAGGCCCGGCGCTGTCCCTCTGTGGAGCATCTCCCACAGGTGTGGTGAGGGAGTGGCACTAACTGGAGTTGGCTCTTCACCCTTCACTGGGGGTAACTGAGGCACGGGGGAAAGGGGCGTCCCACAGGCTCTGGTCAGGAACGTGCTGGGGGAGCCCCACTGGGTCTCAGTGTCGCCGGTGTCACCCACCAGCCCAACACCATCCAGCAGCCAAGGGACACCACCCTCGGGGGAGAGAGGAGGAGGAGTGTGGGCAGAGGAGCAGCAGCAGGATGAAGTCAGAGGAGATGGTTTCCAGCTCTCACATGTCCAGGGGTCACTTAAAGCTCTGGCAGCAGGAGTGCCTGGGAGGTGGCACTTGGTCACAGCACGGGAACCTACGGAGGCGCCTGCCTCGTGGGGAGGGCTCTGCTCCTCCCCATAGGGTGCTGGCAGCCCACCACCCTACAGCTCCCTGGAGCCGAGCTGGGGTAAGCTTGGGCTGGGAAGGAGCAGAAAACCCTTCCTGCTAACTCTGGAACAGAAGCCACTGGAGCCCTCGGGTGAGAGGAGGGGGTGCGGGGGTGTTGGCAGCGTGGTTACTGGGGCACAGCTCTGCTGGGTGCTGCTGCCCTGGGCAGGCTCAGGGGGCCTGGCCCCCTCCCAGTGGGATCTGCAGCAGGGTGGGGGACTGCTCCATGATGCGCACCAGCAGCTGGTCAATGTAGTTCTCCAGCTCGTGGATGTGCTCCTCCTTCTTGCTCAGCTCGCCCTCCTTCTGCAGCAGCAGCTGGATCAGCTCGTCGTGGGTCAGGTGGTAATACTTGGCTGACTGGTCCGGCTGGGCAGGGTCCTGGTGGGAAGCAAGAGGGACATTCAGGGACTGGAATTAAAACCTCTGCTCCTGGTAATGTTTGCAGGATGCAGGCAGAGCACTCCTATTTCCGTGTCTGTCTTTCTAAACTGGAGAGGCAGGAACAGCACAGGGACTCACAGAGACCCTCGTGTGCCCATAAAGGACCAGCAGAACTCCCTGCAGCACCCACAGGGCTTCTGAGACAGCAGGGTTGTGCTTGTCCTTGGGTGAACCCCAGCAGCGTTTTCCATGTGACACTGGGGAGGCAAACAGAGTGGGAGTGGACAAAGGGATGGAGGGGTCACCTTCAGAACACCCTCTGTGTTCTCAAAGGTGCCACAGGTGCTTTGCTGGCCCCAACACAGCAGTGTTTGGAGTGTATCCAGGTCAGCAAAGCTCCAGGAAGCACCTTCCCCTGCCAGGATTAGGAACCCTTCAGAGCATCACTCAGGCAGCTACTACACCTTCCACCTTCCATACCTTGTGGAGACCAGATTGGAAGGGGCTGGGAGCAGCCTGGGACAGTGGGAGGTGTCCCTGCCATGGCAGGGGTGGAGCTGGATGGGACTTAAGGTCCCTTCCAACCCAAACTATTGCAGGATTCTATAAGCAGTGATTCACCCACACACTGCACAACACCAGCCCCAAACCAAACCAGGTGATGGGAGAACAACGGGGTGAGGAGGTGCAGAGCCCATGGGAGAAAGGAGGCAGAGCAGCCCAAGGCCTGGACCCTCACCCACCCCATGGCAGGCCCTGCTCTGCCTCCCCCCCGGGCAGCTCCCTGCCAGCAGCACACCTGGAGCATGTCTGGCACAGCCTCCTACCTTTAACTTGGGCTCGGTTTTGTCCGGGTGGTTTTGCCCGGCCGGGGCCACGGGCTGAACGCCGCTCGTGGTCACTGTCTTCAGCCTCTCCAGGCCATTGCTCAGCGCCGAGCTCAGGCTGGCCCTGTTCTGCTGCTTCCTCTCGCTGGAGCCCTCCTGCACAGCACTCAGGGGCTTCACGGGGTGAGGGCTGCGGGCAACAAGGGTGGGACAATCAGCACCCCCAGCTGCTCCCTCTCCCCGGCGTTCTACAGGGATGGCACCGCCCAGGAGACTGAGGAACAGCTGAACCCCGGTGTCTGTGCCACCCAAAGCTCTGCTGCTCCAAGGAGAGCCAGCAGGGCAGGGCAGAGCCCACGGAGCAGCTCCCACCCAGACAGGAGAAGGAGCCCCAGCAGATGTGTTTGGCTGAGATCCTGGTGCCCACACCTGCACTGCCCACCCTCACTGGGAACGCCATGGGTCACAACTCCCAGCTGCCAGGGGTTCAAAAGCAGCTCCAGTGTGATCAGAGCCTGCTGCACCCACTGCCCAGAGCAGCTCTTTGCTGCCCACGGACCCCCAGGTTAGTCTGGGGTCACCACTGATGCTCCAGCCCAAGAGTTGAATGCCACCTGCCTGGAAGCCACCTCAGAATTTGTCCCCCTCCACGAGGCCAAAAGGAGGGTAAGGAGCCAGTTAAGGGGAAATTAGATTTTCATTTATTTTTGCCTCACTTTTCACCCAAAAAAGGTTCTTTCTGGGCTTGAACAAAATCCAGTTCCTTCTCAGAGTGATGGAAAGAGAAGTGACCTGATGGTCCCTCCCTGCAAGGAGCAGGCACAGCTGTGCACCATCCTTGGCATGGAAACATCCAGATATCTGTCCACTGGGATGGAAGCATCCAAACTTCCATCCTCGGGATGGAAACATCCAAATATCCATCCATTGGGATGGAAACATCCAAATATCCATCCTTAGGATGGAAACATCCAAATATCTGTCCATTGGGATGGAAACATCCAAATTTCAATCCACTGGGATGGAAACCTCCAAATATCCATCCATTGGGATGGAAACATCCAAATATCCATCCATTGGGATGGAAACATCCAAATATCTGTCCATTCGGATGGAAACCTCCAAACTTCCATCCTTGGGATGGAAACATCCAAATATCTGTCCATTGGGATGGAAGCATCCAAACTTCCATCCTTGGGATGGAAACCTCCAAATATCCATCCATTGGGATGAAAACATCCAAATAGCTGTCCATTCGGATGGAAACCTCCAAACTTCCATCCTTGGGATGGAAACATCCAAATATCTGTCCATTGGGATGGAAGCATCCAAACTTCCATCCTTGGGATGGAAACCTCCAAATATCCATCCATTGGGATGAAAACATCCAAATAGCTGTCCATTGGGATGGAAACATCCAAACTTCCATCCTCGGGATGGAAACATCCAAATTTCAATCCACTGGGATGGAAACCTCCAAATATCCATCCTCAGGATGGAAACATCCAAACACATCCATCCATTGGGATGGAAGCCTCCAAACTTCCATCCTTGGGATGGAAACCTCCAAACTTCCGTCCATTGGGATGGAAACCTCCAAACTTCCATCCATTGGGATGGAAACCTCCAAATATCCATCCTTGGGATGGAAACATCCAAACCTCCATCCATTGGGATGGAAACATCCAAATATCTGTCCATTGGGATGGAAACATCCAAATTTCAATCCATTGGGATAGAAACATCCAAACCTCCATCCATTGGGATGGAAACATCTGTCCATTGGGATGGAAACATCCAAACTTCCATCCTCGGGATGGAAACATCCAAATATCCGTTCATTGGGATGGAAACATCCAAACATCCATCCTCGGGATGGAAACATCCAAACACATCCATCCATTGGGATGGAAACCTCCAAACTTCCATCCTTGGGATGGAAACATTCAAACCTCCATCCATTGAGATGGAAACATTCAAATATCTGTCCATTGGGATGGAAACATCCAAAGCTCCATCCATTGGGATGAAAACATCCAAAGTTCCACCTGGCAGCTTTGCAAAGCCTCTCACTGGTGACAGCCCCACCAGCTGTGTGTCCCAGAGGTGCCGTGTCCTTGTGCCTCAGCCATGGTGATGGCATTGGGACATACGAAGGAAGTGGAAATCCTCTTCAACCACGACGATGTCTCCTGCTGTCCATGTGCTGGCAGGGGACAGCACTGGCAGCCACCAACCTGCTCCAACAAGCCAAAGGATCAGCTCCTCCCAAGGGACAGCACAGGGGCAGCTCTGATCCCTTCCCTCTGGTGACCAGGGACAGGACCAAGGAATGCTGGAGCTGTGTCAGGAGAGGTTTAGGTGGAGATCAGGAAAGGCTCTTCCCCAGAGGGTGCTGGCACTGCCCAGGCTCCCCAGGGAATGGGCACGGCCCCGAGGCTGCCAGAGCTCCAGAAGCCTTTGGACAGCGCTGCCAGGGATGGCCAGGGTGGGGTTTTGGGGTGTCTGGGCATGGCCTGGGGTTGGATGCATGACTCTGGTGGGTCTCTCCCAGCTCAGCACACTCTGTGATTCTCTGATCCCTTGGCAGAGCTGTCCAAGCACAAGGACAGAGCCCAGGATTCCTGGGCAGCTGGAAAGGATGGAGAGGGATCCCACAGCCCTAAGGGGGAGTCACGGACAGTGCCAGGGGCTGGAGGAGTTGCTGTTCTGCACATGAGGCTCCAGCACTGCCCACTGGGACTAAACCCTGACCAGGAGCTACAACCACCAGGACACCGCAGGACAGGGGTGAGGAGGGGCTGGGGGAGCCACCAGGGCAGCTCATCACAGCCAGGCCTGAGCCCCAAATGTCACTGTCACCTTGTGCATCCCTCAGCCAGCACTGAGGCTACAAGCAGAGCGTGGCTGGGAACCCTCCTGGGACCAAGCTGCCCTGGGAAGCCAGTGGGAATGCTTGGACGTGTTTGGACGTGTGACCACCCAGGGGTGGTCACAGGCAGCTGCCAGCCCCATGGCCAGTGGGAACAGTCCCTGCTGCAGGGCTGGAAAAGGTACTTTTGAAAATAAATCAATATCCTACTGCTTCCCACTGAGGGTGGTGCAGGCAGGGCTCGGCTGAGCAGAGCAGGGCTCTGCCTCTTCCGCTCATCTCTGGGAGGATCCAAGGGCTGGAGATGTTCCTCGAGCTGTGTTTGTCCTGGGATGATCCTTCCAGAGGAGCAGGGGAGTTTCACACCTCACAACCAGGTCTGAAGGTCTGGTGGACCTGCCAAGAAGCTGGACCAGTTTCCTCTCCTGGTCCATTAACATCAACTCGAGCGTGGAATCAGCTGCTCACTGGCTCCTAATCCAGAATTGCATCCCAAGTGGACCTGAGTTATGATGGAGCTTAAGGCCAAGGTGGAACATCTCAGGGTGACACTGGCCCAGCCCTGTCCCCCTCTCTGAGCCAGCCTTGCCCTGTCTCAGCTTTCACTGGTGCTCCCAAGGTCACTGCAGGGCACAGTGAAAAACCAGGAGCATTTCCCTCAGCAGCTCCCAAAGGGAGCCTTTCAATGCTCATCAAAATGCTCCTCACGGAGAAGAAATCCAAGGGAATCCCTCTCCCGTGGCCCAGCTCCTGTGCCTGGAGCACCACACAGCACCCAAGGGCCAGCTCTCCATGGAGCAAGGGTCTAGAGGAGGAAGGGGAATGGCTGGGCTTGGGATCAGATCCCCAGGTCTGGCCCTGGGTCTGGCCCTGGGCCAAGCAACGCTCCCAGTTCCAGGGGCTCCACGAGGATCACCAAGATGAGGTGATTTAACCTGACACCTCATTTTCAGAGCACAGTGATCCTCTGCACTCCTGACACGAGGCAGGCACAGCCTGTGCCACCACCTCGGTACCTGTGACATCCCCAGTCCTGTCACCTGCAAGTGCCACAAGATGCTGGGCCAGCCCCACATCTAAGGGAGGAGGAACTGCACAGCTGCTGGCTTCAATGGAGCAGGAGCTGCACAGCTGCTGGATTCCATGCAGTGGAGGAGCAGGAGCTGCACAGCTGCTGGATTCAATGAAGCAGGAGCTGCACAGCTGCTGGATTCCATGCAGTGGAGGAGCAGGAGCTGCACAGCTGCTGGATTCAATGAAGCAGGAGCTGCACAGCTGCTGGATTCCATGCAGTGGAGGAGCAGGAGCTGCACAGCTGCTGGATTCAATGAAGCAGGAGCTGCACAGCTGCTGGATTCCATGCAGTGGAGGAGCAGGAGCTGCACAGCTGCTGGATTCCATGCAGTGGAGGAGCAGGAGCTGCACAGCTGCTGGATTCCATGCAGTGGAGGAGCAGGAGCTGCACAGCTGCTGGATTCAATGGAGCAGGAGCTGCACAGCTGCTGGATTCCATGCAGTAGAGAAGCAGGAGCTGCACAGCTGCCGGGCTCCTGCAGGCAGTGCAGCTCCCAAGGCACAGTCCCAGGCTGTCCTTGGGGTCTGTCCTGTCCCAGGGATGTGACACGTCCCCAGCAGTGGAGCCACCACCCTGCCCTATCCCCAGGAGCAGCAAAGGGCCCTCCACACACCTGGGAGTTGCAGCTGATGCTCCCCTGCCCCAGCAGCCACAAGATGACCAAAGAGCCTCTGGCCACTTGGGAAGGGGCCACGGGACCCCATTCCCAGTTTGAACCCCTCACCCCAAACTCTCACCATCCCACACCAGGTACCCTCTCCCCTTCACCTGCAGACACTTTTGTTCCAGCCAGGACTTAGTATCCATTCCAAGTCTGAAGTATTTCCTTTTTCCTACCACCTTCCCCTCATCTCTGTGCCTCTGGCGATTCCAACAGGAGATGATCCTGGGAAGGGCAGCATGGCCATGGGGATTGGGAAAAGATCCCTTCTAGCCTTGCTCCCTCACCCTGGGACAGTTCTCACATCTCCCCAGCCCTATAAAGCAGTTCAGAGCCTCAGAGCCTTCCCCAGAGGCCTCAGGAGATCTTCAGAGGTTCTTCAGTCACAGCAAGTTCCAAAATGTGCTGGAGGAACCCAAGCATGGAAGTTCCAGGAGCTCCTGGCCACGTGTCACTGATACCCAGGATATCCAGCTCCTGGATCCCAGCCTGTTCCATCCCAGGAGCCAGCCAGGCCTGGATGGATACACAGGCACGGCTGGGGATGACCATGAGCAGGTACTACCAACACAGAGACTCCTGTACCTCCCTCACTGCCTCAGTTATCCCTTTGGGATCGCAGGACACTTCTCTTTCCATGAAATGTATCAAAATCCATGTTTCTGTGCAGCATCCCTGCAAATTTTGAAGAAGGCTATCTGCTGGTGGATGAATAATCCAATTAAAAATGATTGGAGGGTCTGGCTTAAATAAGAAGAAAAAATACCATCTGACAGACCCAGCCAGGTGCTGTCTTTGCTCCCCTGAGATCACTTTGCACCTCATGCTCAACCCAAGAAGGGATCCCCTTGTGGAAGGACTGGAGATCAGTGAGTTCTGCTGGCCCCATCCTCCCTCCCTTCCTCTCCCCAGGGCCACAACCAATCTTGCTCTTGGGGCAGGTGGGATTTTTACCATTTTGGTGCCCCCAGGAAGCTCCATTTGCCTCATGATCAGTGAGGCTGATCAATAAATCCCTGCTGGTGCTTGGTAAATCCCTTGGGCAGGCAGAGCCCAGGCAGACCAGGGGAAGGAGTACCAGGAAAATGAGATAAACTGAAGGACACAGAGCAAGACTCCATGCCCTGAGCTCAAATGCTCAAATGCTTCGTGGCATTTGTACAGACCCACGAGTGACCTGGGAGGAGGAACAGCCCCTTCCTTCCACCCTCCCCATTCCCAACAGCCTCAAGGCTAATCCCCACGTGCCTCATCACCACTGGGCATCTGGCAGGAGGGAGGGGAGAGGGGCATTTCACCCTGATGAAAAAACTCTTTTTTTGGCTACGGAGAGAAGGTTTTCAGTACCCAACGGGCACTTGAGAGGAAAGCAGCCAAAGCTGGATGGATGGCAGGGGCAGCAGCTGTGCACATGCCATGAGGGAGCTCAGGAGAGCACAAACAGCCACAAGCTCTCCTGGCGGGCACGGGAAAGGCATTTCTCCTGCAAGCACGGGGGGGATGATGGAGCCAAAATCAGCACTGGGTGCAATGTGGGTGCAGCTCTGAATTTCCAGCTGGGGCAGGTCGTGGGTGCATGGAACCCTTTGCCCTGGCCCAGGGAACACACTGGACACCAGTGGCCACTCCCTCCAGCATCCCAGAGAGCCAAGCAGCTCAGGCTGGGCTCTCTGGGATTGGGGCAAGGTGAGGGAACAGGAGCTGCAGCACTGCGTGGAGCCAGCCCAGCTGCGTGCAGCCCTGCCAGGAGCAGAGAGAAGGGGCCAGGAGCAGAAGGGGCCAGGGCTCACCTCTCCCACACGCACGCCCTTCGCCTTCCCCGCAGTGCTCACCTGCTCGTCTGCTGGCCAAGGGGCTCCTCAGCCGGCCGTGTCTCCCTGGGCAGAACCAGGAGCGCTGAAGCTTGTGCGTCCCGGGGCTGCGGGCACGGGCAGGGCCGGGCGGCGGCGCGGCTGGCGGGGACCCCCGCGGGGGGCCGGGGGCGGCCACACGGCTCGGGGTTAGTGGCAGCCACGAGGAAAGGGGTGGAGAAGGCCAGGGGCTGGCTGGCATGCAGGGGGGTAGCGTTAGTGGGCTGCAAGCCGTGCCCGGGGGCTTCCTCCTGCAGGCCGAGGAAGCTGAAGTCGCCCTGCTCAAGCTTTTTGGGCAGCACGGCTTGGACAGGGAGAGGGGCTGGGGGCTTCTCCACAAAGGGATTGCTCGGGGATTTCAGGCTCAGCGCCAGGGTAAAGGGATTTCTCAGGGCTGGAGCTCCCTGCGTGTGCCTCTCCACTGCCCTATCTGGCTTCCAGAAATCCGCTTTCTTGAAGTCTATCCTGCTCTCTGCCCAGTGCCCCCCGAGCTCCTTGCTGGTGGGGGTCCTGCCCTGCTCTGCCTCCTCGGGAGGGGCACGGGGCTCGGGCTGCTCTCCTGCTCGCCCCTCACCATCCTGGCACGCCAGCTCCAGCTGGGATGGACTCTGCCCGTGTTCTGACCTTTGGGGCTGTGGGTGTGGATGCCCAGCTGCCTCCTGCTCTTCCAGAGCTGTCCAGCTGGTCAGCTGGCCCAGGTCTAGCTTGGAAGGTGGGTTTAGTCCTGAAATACTGAGCTCCTCAGGGAACAGCTCCCATTTGGAGGCCGTTTCCCACTTGGCACCGTCTGTGGCCCCCTGAGGGGATAAACGGGGCTGGCTCCAGCTCTCCTCAGCACCCGACTGGTCCAGTCCATCCAGGGAGAACTTGGAAGTGCAAGTCTCAAACTGCTCGGCCACATCTGTCTCATTCATCTCTGACGGGTGCTCCCCCACAGAGGTGTTCCCTGACCCCAGCTGGCTGGCTCCTGTCTCCAAGCCAGCCGCTGAGTCCACAGCGGCAGCTCTGGCACCCTCAGACGCCGGGAACTCGCTCCCGGCTTCAGCGGCGTCCGCTCCCGGTGCGGGCAGGCCGGGAGGCGCCGGCACGGCGCTGCTCCCACGGCTCCTTGGCAATTCCATCTCTGCTCTTGGGCCCTCTGGCTCTTCCCGTGGCTCCTGTTTGCCTTGCTGGGCGCCAGCAGCCTCCTCCTCCTCGCCGTCCCCCACAGCGCCCGCGGCTGCGAAGCGCCTGGGGGGTTTGGGGGGCGGCACGGCCAGGCCGGGCACCGGCTCCTCGCGGCCCTGGGGCCCTGCCCACGGGGACAGCACCACGCGCCTCTCGCGGATGTCGGAGCTGAACTTCAGGAGGCCGTCGCTGGCCTCCAGCCGCATGCTGGCCTGCAGCCGGAACACCGAGCTGCGGATGTCGAAGGCGCCCTCCTGGCCGCCCCCGGGCTCCGCGCCCGGCTCGGGGAACCTTCGCCCCGCCGCGTCCCCGAGCACCCGCGGGGGCACGGCCACCACGGTGCCGCCGGGCAGGGCCTTGGGGGCCAGCTCGGGGGGGAAGGAGCTCCTGGCTAACACGCAGGCGGCGGCACGGGACGAGCTCTGGCCTTCAAAGGTGCCCTCGCTCAGGAAGGGCGGGCGCGGGCCGAAGGGGCCCGTGGGAGCCGCGCGCTCCTCGGCCGCGCTCGGGGCGCTCTCCGAGGGGTCAGCGGCGGTTTCCGTGGCTATGGTCATCCAGCCGTTCGTCCCTGTGCTGCAGGACTCCTCCTCACCACTGTCCCCCTCCTCCCTAGCGCTATTTTCAGTGCTCGGTGCCTCTTTGTCCCCGGGCTTGCCCGAGGCAAACGCGGCTGTCCAGATCATGGGTGTGCTGCTTTTCCTCCTCCTGGCCACGGACCCCGTGGACACGGGGCTCAGCACGTCCTCGATCACCGTGGCCTCCTGGGTGGTGCTCACCAGGTTGGCCCCCACGTCTAAACTGGAGAAATTTGTCCAAGAGCGGAGAGCTGCAGGGATCTCAGGGCCGATGGGCGACTCGGCCTTTTCGAACACTTTGGAGCCCTTCTGGCAGGGGGGCTCTGCTGAGCTCTCCGTCGGGCTGGCTCTGTTGGGGTCGTCGATGAAAGCTATGCCCTCTGCTGACACCGAGGCAAAGAAGTTCTCCTTCTTCCGCTCTGGTTTGAGCCTGCTGGTGGCAAAGGCATCGAAGGTATCGTCCCACTCCGAGGGCAGCGGGGGGACGGCGGGGTCGCTGTCGGCAGGAGGGAGCTCTCCCGGTGCTGGGGGAGTGGTTTCTGGCACGGGGACACCAACGCTTTGGGCTGGAGACTCCCTCTCGGGGTCTGTCTGCCTTGGGGAGGCAGAGGGACTGCAATCCTCAGAGGAATAAAAGCTCCCAGCGACCTCTGGTGCAGCACGCGGCCCAGGCGGGAAACTAGAGAGAAAGTGAGTAGGTGAAGGAGAATTTAGTACCTGGTCAGCGAGGAGCTCCTCAAAGAAGGGATTGCTCTGCAGGGAGTTGAGGAATGGGTTGGTGGGGGCCAAGCATCCGGCCTGCCTGTCTCCAGGAGCGGGAGGGAGGTTAGAGCTTGGCATGCTAGCGGGAAGGGCAGCAGGGCACGGGGCAGGGGAGCAGGGAGCAGAATGAGAAGGAGCATCTGAGCTGGTTTCTACCTGAGGAGACACTTCCAGGCTGTGGAGGGAAGACAGAACAGTCCTCCTGGTTAATGCCGTGACAGGGCTGGAAGCACACACCACACACACCACAGACGCTCCGCTCCAAGCAGCGCAGTGACCAAATCCATGCCTGGCTCTTGTTAGGCAGAGGAATGATTATGGAGTCACGGTGTGGAAAGGGCATGCACAACACCCAGGAAGGGGCAGCCCTGCTCCCAGGACACTCCTCCACATTCCCCTCTCTGCCTCGGCACGCCCAGAGGCCAGAGAGGTTTCCCCACCTCCTGCAGCCCCAGGACTCGCCCGGAGAGTTTGTCCCGGTGCTGGTGGCACCCAGGGCAGCTGGAGCACGAGGAGCAGCCCTTGGATCAGGGTTACTTGAACCAGTGCAGGCACACAGAGGAGTCTTTCCCAGTTCACCCCAGTGCCTCCTCACTGGTTTGCCAGCGTGACCAGGACGGGAGCACACACGGAGCTCACGCTTGCTCAGGAGGGAGGGACAGGGCTGAGGGAGGCCGAGGAACAAGAGCCCAGCAGGAAGGAGCACGTGGCCAGGACAGGGCCCTGTCCCCACTCTGGACTCTGCCCTGCCTCCCACGTGCCCCTTGTCACATCACTTCTGCCCCAGATCCCGAGATGCCTGAAAGCCCACGGGGGATCCCAAGGTGGAAGGGATTCAGCACACCTGGAATTCAGAATCTCACCCCAAGGGAAGCTGACAGCACCCTGCTGCCTGTTCAAGCAGGACTGAGGGGCCTTTCTTTGGGATTTCATTGATCTTCCTTGCAGTGTGGAGTCACCGCCCCGAGGAGACTCACCAGGCTCAGAGGTTTTCACATCACAAAGGGGGGGTGTGCCGTGGACACCCCACATCCATCTGGTGCTCTGACTGCCACTCCCTCCTCCTGGGCCCATCCCCTTGCCTCACCCTTGGGAGGAGCAATCCCATCCCCAGGACAGGGGCACCTGGCCCTGCCCCATAAGAGATCCCATGGGATTGATGCCTCCTGCACCAGAGAGCTCCAGAGAGTTCCTGTCTTGGCTGGGGAGAAATAGGGGCATGGATCAGCCAGCTCTGGGCACAGCAAGGTCTAAGAGGAAGGAATAAGTGAATTGCTTTGCCAAGGTGCCCAGGGTATGTCCAGCCCTGGGGCTACACCCTGGCATTTCCCTGCCCAGCTGCTGGGAGGGATTGCAGGCGGCACTGCAAGATCACAGAGTTGCTTGGACAACCATTTCCATGTTATTGTGCATCCACCAAACGCCTCAGACACATCTTAAAGCACAAAATGCCATCTTGAGGCAAAAGCTGACGCTGGTGATGGTGCAGCTGGTCGGTCCCAAAGCAGGGAGGGCGTTGGGCTGGCAGCACCTCGGCCCAGGAGTGATGCCCCCACCAAGGGCACCCCCTGCTCCCACTCCTGGCAGCTCCACAGCCCCTTCCCGCATCCTCCTCTGAGCAGCTCCTTGGAAAAGTGCCCATTGAAGCCATCCATGCCACCAAAGTCCCCCATGCCAGTCTGGGGGCAGGGAACACTCCTGGCTCTGCTCCAGCACCCGTGGGACAGCACTGAAGAGACCTGGCAACCCGGGGACAAAGAAAAGCCTCGACCCCTTCATCCTGGCTCCAAGCTGCAGCTGCCTTTGGGGCACAGACAGCTCTGGGTGCCCTCTCCTGCTGTCACAAGCAGCGGTGGTGGCCGTGCCCAGCCTGGTCCCCACGCAGCCCCGCCCTGCTCCGTGTCCTCTTCTGCTTGGCCCGGGGAGGAAGAGCCAGGAACTGCCAGGAGCAGCCAGCAGCTGCAGCCCAGCTCCTCCCGGGGGTTTTGAGCTCTGCTGAGCACTCAAAAGTCTCCAGAAGTTCTGGGAGAAGCTGATGGACCCTGAGGCACAAACCACTCCAGCCTGGCAGCCACTCTCTGAGTGGAGAGAAACCTCTCCACATTCCCAGCCCGGAGATCAGCGGAGGGTTGGACCCTTTTCCCTAATCCCCCTCGAATTTAAGCTCCCCAGAAGAGGAGAGCACTGCTCAGTACCTGACCCCTCAGCTGGATGAGTTCACAACGTCCACAAATAGATTTAAACAGGGCACACCATGGCAAATTTTCCTTCCCAGCTGGAGAGTGATGGTGACAAGGGAAGGTGACAAGGGAAGGTGACAAGGTCCGACCACCACGATCCCAGGGTGGCTGCAAGGGGCACATGGCCCTGCCCCACCTCTGCTTGTCCTGCTGGCACTGCTTCCATGTTTGCTCCAGACCGAGATCCATCCTTTGTGCTGAGTAAGAGCAGCCAGGGCCTGATCCAGCTCTGCTGTGCCCCAGCTCCAAAAGGCTGCAGAGCATTAATCAGCTGCACTGATTAACGAGCACTGGCTGCTAACGACCGTGCCAGCTGCCAGAAGCTGAGTGGGTGAAGTTCCCTCCTCAGGGGTGGCTGATGCCAGAGCAGCCCCTTGCCCAGGCACCTGGAATTGCACCAATCCCCACCTGCACAGGTGCAGGAACAGCTTCAAGGCCTCTTCAAACCCCTGAGATGATCCTGTCTTCATTCCCCAGGTCATCATGGAATGGTTTGCATTGGAAGGGACCTTAAATCCCACCCAGTGCCACCCCTGCCATGGCAGGGACACCTCCCACTGTCCCAGGTGCTCCAGCCCCAGTGTCCAACGTGGCCTTGGGCACTGCCAGGGATCCAGGGGCAGCCACAGCGAATCTAGGAATTCCAGCCCAGCCCCTGCCCACCCTCCCAGCCAGCAATTCCTTGCCAAGATCCCAGCCCAATCTCCCCTTTCCCAGTGGGAGCCATTCCCCGGGTCCTGTCCCTGCAGGCCTTGTAGAGTCCTGGTGGGGCTCATGAGGTGCTGGACCTGCTGATATTGGCTAAATAGATAAAGACAGAACTTGAATCCATCTTTGCTGGATTCTCATTTTCCTCCTTCAGCTCCATTGTGGAAATTTCCTTTCTGCTTCTCAACCCCATTCCTGCTGGGACCCACTGGGGTTTGCTCAGGGGCTCTTGGCTGCAAATTCCAGGCAGAAGCACCATGGAATGTTTAGGTTGGAAAAGCCCTCTAAAACCATCGACCCCAACCACCCCCAGCACTTCCCAGGCCACCACTGACCCAGGTCCCCAAGTGCCACATCCACAGGGCTTTTAAAGCCCTCCAGGGATGGGAACTCCCCCCCTGCCCTGGGCAGCCGTGCCAGGGCTGGACAAACCTTTACAGGAAGAGATTTTCCCACTATCCGACCTGACCTTCCCCTGGCACAGCCTGAGGCCGTTGGAGAATCTGTGACTTTCCACGGGGATTTCAAAGTGCAGCGGCACCGTTCAAGCCCGTTCCTTGGGAGGAACATCCCTGCTTTGGCCACCAGCCCGGCGCTGGCAGGAGCCCTGCTCTGCCCCAAAGGCCCTTCCCCACCCTCCCTGAGGGAGGAAGCTCCCCCTGAGCGAGGAGGATGCTGCAAGTGCTGGGTGAAAGCACAAGTGGAGCACGGCAGGTTCCTCTAGAGGGAAACCTACACTTGCCTGATGGAAGCAGCTCTGTGCAGCACTGAAACGCTGACTCACCCTCCTCCTCCTCCTCCTCCTCCTCCTCCTCCTCCTCCCCTCCCATTCCCAGCACACAGCTCCGCCAGCCAAAATAAATCTCGGGTACCTCCCTGCCCTCATTTATTTGTTTGGCAGCACTTCACAGACGCCTTTGAGCCTCGCAGCAATAAAAAAAAAAAGGAAATAAAATATTGCTGAGCAACCCCCTGATGGAAAAAGTCTATTGGAAACAGCTTGTTCAGCGCAGGGAGATTTCTCCCTGCGGATCCCAGGCTGGAGCTCGGGCTGAGGACAGGGCTCTGCAGTGCCCAGCCTGGCTGCAGGAGCGTGGGGGGCTCTGCAGCACCAGGAGAGAACAGCACATGCGCTGCAGAAGCAGCACTTTGGGAAGGGCAGGGATGGACCCAGCCCTGATGTGCTGCAGCTCAAGGGGAAATCCCTCCTGGGAGGGCTGGATCCGGGGATGTGCCGTGTGTGCCACTCCCCAGCTGCTCTTGGCCCCATTCTCCCACTGACAGGGCTCCCTTGGGTGCAAAAGCACAGGGTCGAGGTGCTGGAGCACCCTGCAGCAGCTTCAGAGCTGGCAGGGGTCAGGAATCTCCTCCCACCGACCTGAGCAGGGCTGGCACGGCAGGAATTGTGCAGGAAGGGGCTGGGCAGAGATGGGAACAGCAGCCCAGGACATTTTTGTACAGGGTGGGAGCACCAGAGGGAAGGAGTCAGGGAATGAGTTTTAAATAGGAATTCCAGAGGTGGAAGGACTGGATTTCTCTCTAATAAATCACCTGTAACAATTCATAAATTATCTATAATAGTTATCTGTGCAATAACCACTTTGCTCTTCCCTTGGGCCTCACCTGTCCATCATCCCTATTCAAATGGATGGGGATTTCATCCATTTGGTGTTTCAAATTTCAAAAATTAGTAGAGATCTGGGCAGCAAGGAACCCAGGAAGATGCAAACTTCAAGCCCCAATTCCCACTTTTAGGAGTGGGAGTGGGGCTGTGCTTTTCCTGGACGGTTCCAGAGCACATCAGGGCTGAGCTGGTGCCAGCTCTGGATCCAGCTCCCCATCCTGCCTCGTGCCCACCCCTGGGAAAGGCAGGCTCAGCAGCACAAAGAGCCATTTTCCAGCCTTGCAGGCTCCTCTCACTGATCCCACTCCATCCCTGGGGCTGCTCCAAGGCAGGGGCAGAGCTGCACTCTCCTGGCTACAATCCCTGTGCCAGAGCTGGGACCCTGAGGGCTCCCGTGGGTTCATCCCTGTTAGCCACAACGCTCTGCTTTCACACCATGGCCTTCATCTCCCTCTTCCTCAGTCTCTGCCTCTTGCCAGGCTCTGCTCTCGGAGTCCTGCTGCCTTTGGAGGGGCTGCCACAGCCTCCATGCTCCATCCCAGCCCTGCCAGCCTGGCCAAGGACTCTGCTCCACCCATTCCCAGCCTGCTCCCATTCCCAGCCCTTAGCAAAGGCACTTTTTAGGAGCACACGAGGAACGGGGAGGAACTGAGTCATCAGTATTTGGCCTCTCTGCTGGATCCAAGGGTAAGGACTCTGGGAAGGGGCTTGAACCTGAAAATGGAACTGATGCCCCTGTTTTTATAGGACAGAGCAGAATTTCCTCTTTCTCCTGTTGCCAGGCCTAAGATGCAGCCCCATTTTATCATCAGGATTCTCCACAGGAAGCAGGAGCTGCAGAGCTCTGATAACATTGGAGGAAACCCTGGAAACATGTAAAGGATTGTTTCAGCCCCAGGCTTTGCCTCAAATAAACCTGCTGAGCTTCTTCCTTACCACAACCCTTAACCACTGACATTCAAAACAACAACCCCCAACCAGGCTTTTATGCAGCCTCCAAAGAGCAAACACCATCTTCCTACTGCTCCCATCCCCTCCAGAATCAAAGCCTGGAGCTCCCAGGGATTAGCAAAGCCAGGGATGATGATCAAAGCCTTTGGGACCTGCTTCCCTGAGAAGAATCAGGGAAAACAGGGTGTAAATAAGAAATGCCCAGTTCTGTCCCCAGTGAGAGCAGAGACAGGCTTGCAGAGCCAGCTCCCACACTGAGGGCTCAGCAAAACCCACCCAGCACACAACAAAACCCTCTTTGTAAAGCTTTATCAAGTTAAACCCAGCCCAAAGCAGCAGCTCCTTATTTTGGGAAGGGTGTGTTTGGCAGAGCAAGTGGGTAAAGATGAGCTGTGCCAGGCTGGGCTTTGCTGCAGGCAAACTCAAACCTCCTTCTAATTACAGACCTTTTAACTAATTACAGGCTGAGGCTTCTGGGCTGGCAAAGTGACTGATTTTGATGCTTTCTCACCACGTTCAGCTCTGGGTTAAACTTGGCCTATGCAAAGTGGCCAAACAGCTGAGAAGGTGCTGCTGGCAGAAGCCACAAAGCTGAAATATCCAGAGTCAGGAGAGCAGGAGGGAAAAAGCCCTTTCTGCAAGTAAGCCAAGACTTCAAACTGCTCAGTTCAGAGGCTGCTTCTCTCCAGAGCAAGGGTTAATTCAGCTCTAGGAGTGACACTGCTCCTGAACAGCCACAAATGGACACCAGAGAACCCCCAGAGACCAGAGAACCTGGAATGGTTTGGGCTGGAAGGGACCTTAAATCCCACCCAGTGCCACCCCTGCCATGGCAGGGACACCTCCCACTGTCCCAGGCTGCTCCAAGCCCCAGCCTGGCCTTGGGCACTGCCAGGGATCCAGGGGCAGCCACAGCTGCTCTGGGCACCTGTGCCAGCCCCTCCCCAACCTCCCAGCCAGGAATTCCTTCCCAAGACCCCATCTGACCCTGCCCTCTGGCACTTTGAAGCCACCAAGACCTAAAAGTTCTTCCACAGCTTTGACCTGAATCGCCAGCTTGGTCCAGGAGGTCGTTCAGTGTATATAAAAGTAGAGAAGTCAGTTCTGTATAATTAAAATGGGTAATGATGTCCTAATGAATGGCCAGGAAAACTGAAGCACTGGGAAAAGCAGGGCAGAGACAAGCCCTGGCCCTGTGAGGGCCTTTCTGCAGCAAATCAGCCTCAGTCACCAAATGATTCCTGTAATGTTCCCCAAAGGTTCTCAGCTATCCCAGTGCCAAATCCCTGGACACTGGGAGGGAGAAATCCCTTCCCAGCCAGGCAGCTCCAGCATCTCCCCATCCTCCAGGAGCCACTTCTCCCAGCTCCTCCTCTCAACCCCCCCCCCCTCCAGTTGAAGCTCATTATTTCCCATTCTCAATTGCAAACTGCACTTAAAGCCCACTCAGATGTTCCCAACCAGCCCAAAGGGGTTCTGTGAATTCCTTCCCTGCAGCTCGTGCTGCTTGGAATCCATTCCTGGTTTTGGGAGAGAAAACCCCAGCCAGAGGAGCTGCTGCCACACAGCTCACCCAAGTCTCTCCTCACAAGACAAAGTCCTTGTGAAGGCAGCTCTGAGCAAAGCTCAGCTCTGGCTGAGCTTGAGATTAAACTGCGAGCACTGAAGGGGATTTAAACAAACCCATGGAGTGGAACCCTCTGGGAAAGGAGCAACGCTGGGAATGAGTCCAGGGAGGCAGGGAGCTGTCAGAAAGCAGCAGTTATGGGGCACTCCTGGTGATTATTCCCCGGGTTGGATGGACAAGGAGCTGAATTCCAGCTGCATCTGACATCCCTGCCTGCCTCCTTCCCAGGACTGCCAACAGGGGAAAAACTGCTGGCTTCTCACCCATTTCCCAAGGAAAAGGCCCCAGAGAAAGATGCCGAGGGCAGCTCCATCCCATCCCATCCCATCCCATCCCATCCCATCCCATCCCATCCCATCCCATCCCACCCCATCCCATCCCATCCCATCCCTGCTTCCCTGGCTGCCTTGTGGAGTCACTACCTGGATCCAGCAGGATTTTTAAGCCTTGATTTTTTTTTATTCTAGGCCTTAACCAGCAGGTTTCTTATCCCAAAATTAGAAAGAAAAAATCAAAGAAATATCTTGAGTGGGAATACTCTGTCCTTCCTCAAGGACAGGGTGCAGAGACCGGAGTCCTTCAGGCTCATGCACAAATCCTGCCCTGGGATGTGACACCAAACCACTGCCAGGGCTTTGAGTCTCCTGGGAATCACAGAATCCCAGCATGGTGAGGGCTGGAAGGGACCTTAAAGCCCATCCCATTCCACCCCTGCCATGGACAGGGACCTTCCACCATCCCAGGGTGCTCCAAGCCCCATCCAACCTGGCCTTGGACACTTCCAGGGATAGGGAATGCCAGGGATGCAGCACAGCAGCCCCCAGACCTCACACTTGTCTCTCCTGCTGCTGGAATAGGGCAGAGCTCCCACATCCTGCCTGCTCCTTGCCAGTGATGGACTTTGTGGGACTGAGCTCCAGCCTTGTGGGATGGGATATTCCTGATGCTCCTGACCCAGGGGAGCAGCTCCTGCCTGTCCCAGTGTCCCCAGCTCTGCCCCAAGGCCACCAAGGGCATGACACCTTCCTGTGGAAAGCAGCAATTCTGGGGCTGGTGCTGAGGGATGTGCTCATCCCTTCCCAAGTTTGACCCATGTGGGAGCCAGGCTATGTGGAATAAACCAGGAGTGCCCTCTTCAATAAAGGAGGCTCAGACTGAACTCAAATCCTTCTGCTTAATAAATTAGGTTAAAGTCAGCCCAGATTAGAAAATCCCTCTAATAAACCAAGGCTGCAGACTGGCCCAGCTCTGAGTGCTGGATGTTTTCTCTGGCTGATTTTAACCCCACTTCCTGCCTCTCACTGACACCACCCTCGACCTCTGGACTGCCAGCTCAGCTCCAGGGGCTGAGGGGGGGACACGGGTGATAAATTCCTCACAGGAACAGCACAAACATCACAAACCCCGAGGACTTGGAGGGATGAATCACCACACAAAGAAAGAACAGTTAGAGATTGGTAACTGGGAGAAGGGAAGGCTGGGTGGGATGGGAAGAGGAAAGAGCAGGGTTGGGATTAGTTACTTTGGGAATATTCATGATATCTCATGTAGCCAAAGTGCTGCGCCCTGACCAGACCCTGTAGGGGGGTGTGGGGCTCAAAACGAGAATGTGATTACAAATCCCAGTATCCCACATCCCAGCCTGACTGCCAGGGAAGCTTTTTTAGCTCATTAAAGGATAATGAATCTGTATTTTGAAGCCACAGAGCCACTTGGTGTGACCACACTGAGCCTCACCTCAGCAGAGGGAAACCTCTCCATGGAGGGGATCCCTCCCTTCCCTGAGAGGAAAACACATCCCACATCCAGCAGAGGTGGTTTCTGGCAGAAGCCAGGAGAGGATCCAGGAGAATCCCCTTCCCTTGGAGACATTTAAGAGGAAGGAAGCATTTCCCTGCTCTGCCCTCGCCTGGGCACTCCCAGGAGCACCCAGGAGCCGCTGGAGACGGGAATTTGGGGCAGGAACCACCAGCCTGGACCTCCACACCCCCTTCCACTGACCTGGGTTTCTGAGGGGACTCTTTGGGCTCCTTGGACCCAAACCAGCCGCTGCTCTTACTCCTCTCGTCCCCCGCGGCCGAGGCGTGGACGGGGGTCCCTCTGTCCCCCTGGCCTTTGCCCGCCGCGTCGCTCCGGGTGCCCCCGTGGTGGAAGAAGCCTCCCTTGGCTTTCTTGTCCTCCTTCCTGGCGTCCTCGGGCGCCCTGTCCTTGGCTGGCTCCGCGGAGGAGCCCGTGGCAGCCGCGGCCTGCGTGGGTTTGCCCTCCAGGCGATGGCTCTCCTCCATCCTGGCCCTGCCCAGGTGGTTGCTGAGGGTCACGGCCTTGGTGGACACCTTGAGCTCTTCCTGCAGGGCCAGGCTGGGAGGGGACGGGATGAACCTGGGCTCGTCCCTCTGCTGGGCCCTCTCCAGGCTGCCCAGCCCCCAGGGCGCCTGGTGGGGGTCGGGGTGCAGGGGGGTGAAGCCGAAAGCCTCGTCCTGCCTGCGGGGCACGGGCAGGGGGGCAGAGGCGGGCGGGTTCCTGGGGGCTGCCTCCTCCCCGTACACGTGGCTGCCGTTGATGCACAGGGACGAGCGGGACACGGGGTCCTTCTTTGGCCCGGGGCTCTGCGGGGCTTTGGGCTCCAGCACGGGGCTGACCTGGGACACGTCGTCGCTGAACGCTCGCTTGTGGGTCAGCTCCTTCACTGCGGGGACAAAACACACAACAGGTGAGGCCACGCTTATCTTCCACCCGCAAGCACCAAAGAGAGCTGGGAAATCATCCCTGCCGTGGGATTATCATTAAATTCTTGGAAATGCAAAGCACAGCTCACCGGTGCGCGGCCACACAGGGGACACAAAACTGTCCCCCAGCACAGCAGGGGAGCACCCCGAGAGGAGGCTCTGTAAGATGACAAACCCATTGTCTGAGAGGATCTGAGCCTGATAAAAAATGCAAGGAACTCCTCAGAAGCTCCCTAAAGGGTTTTAAAGCTTCCATGTGATTTACGAGTTTGCACTGAACAAGAGGTGATGGGGCCACGGTGTGTGACAAGCCAGGAGGGTCCAGTGCCTGCATCTCCCTCCCACTGCCTTCAGGGTTGGATTTGATCATCTGAAAAATCTTCTCCAACCTTAACAATTCTGTGATTCTATGACCTCGTGGCTACTGCCAATTTTTGGGGGTAAAAGTCATGGAGGACCGACAGCTGCTCGCCCCTCCCAGCTGGAGATGCTGCTTCCTTCACAGAATCGTGGAATGGTTTGGGCTGGAAGTGACCTTAAAGGTCACCCAGTTCCAACCCCCTGCCATGGGAAGCTCCCAGTAGTCGGAAGGTTCATCCCAAGGACGATGGAACGTCACCAGCAGAAGCCACACGGCCTCCCCGGGGACTCCCACCCAACCTGGCAATGTGCTGTCTCAGCCAACTGAACCATTTAATGATGAATTTGTTTCCAAGGGAGAATTAATTCCCTACAAGGGCCCTTTTTTGTTTGTAAATGACTGCCCTGGGAGTGCCAAGAGCTCAGATTGTTTTAATCACCGGAGCCTGCCCCGTTTGAGCCGGAGGCGGCTCATTAGAGACAGCAGTGACCCAGGGCAGGGCCAGCAGCCCAGCCCAGCCCAGCCCAGCCCAGCCCAGCCCAGGCAGGGCCCTCCTGGCAGGGACTGCTCCGAGGGGCTGAAAGGAACAGCCCTCAAGAACCCTCAGATCCTGGGAGCTCGTGGTGCAGGCATGGAAAGGCAAAATCTGGGATGTTCCTCCCGCTCTGGCAAACACCCCAGTGCCAGCACACAGGTGGTCTCGGGGGGCTGTGCAGGACGTCACCTCTTAGTGAGCAAAGGAGGCTCAGGGGGGACCTTGTGGCTCTGCACAGCTCCTGCCAGGAGGGGACAGCCGGGGGGGTCGGGCTGGGAACAGGGAACAGGGACAGCAGGAGAGGGAATGGCCTCAGGGGAGCCTCAGGGTGGGCACTGGGAATATTCCTACATGGGAATATGTAGGAATATGAGTGGGGTGCCCATCCCCAGAGGGATTTCAAAGCCCGGTGGCTGTGGCACCTGGGACACAGTGAGTGGTGGCCCTGGCAGTGCTGAGGGAACAGCTGGACTCCACGATCCTGGAGGGCTTTTCCAACCGAACCAATCCCACATTCCACATTCCCGGAACTGGAAAAACCACTTCCACAATTCCCTGACTGTGTGCTGGGTAAGCAGTCAGTTAAGAGAGCTGCGAGGAGGTCTCAGCAGTCCCTTGCAAAGAAAGGAAGGGGAGCACTGGGGGGATTATCCCTGATCCTCTTACCAGGGCGCTCTGTGGACAGACTGCCGTGTCTGCTCGGGGATTTGGCCGCCTCGGGGACGTTGGCTGCCAGGCTCAGGCTGGCAGAGGAGATGGTGCTGTCGGAGCCCAGGGAAGTGCTGGACTGCGTCAGGGACGACTTGCGCAGTTTGTTCTTCAGGAAGAAGCCCTTGATTTTGGACTTCTTGCCCCCGAGCTCGAAGTCGTCCTCCATGTCCAGGGCTCCCATGCTGCTGGGGATGATGGCAGAGGCTGACTCCAGGTCGTACTTCTTCTTGCCCGTCACCTTGTCCTTCAGCTTCCCGAAGGGCGAGCGCGGCTTGTCCTTCACGGACAGGTCGAACATGCTGGCCGTGAGGTTGTTCCGGGTGAACTGGATGCTCACCAGGATCTCACCGCGCTCCTTCTCCTTCTTCCCAGCCTTGGAGTGCAGCTTGTGCCACCTGCAGCCAGAGGGGGGACAAAAGCAAAGGGCCCTCTGTCATCTCCCAGAGGCGCAAGCCAGGAGAACTTGGAGGAGATGGTGCTGGCTGGCAGAAAGCACCAGGGCTCTCCAGCATGTGTTTTTGCAGGGAAAGGGGTTGGGAAATGTTGGAACTACCCAGGGAAGTTTGGAGTCCCCATCCCTGGAGGTGTCCAAGGAATGAGTGGATGTGGCACTCAGGGCTTTGGGCATTGGGCACAGCTTGGACTGGATGATCCAGGGGGGCTTTTCCAACCTCAGTGATGCTGGGATTCTAAGCCAAGTGTCCCAGCTATCACCTAAACCCCAAGTCAGAGACACAAACAGCCCCCACGGAGGTGACACAGGACCTGACCCCTCCCTGGTGTACCTGCAGCTCCATCTCCATCCCCGTCCTCACCCCGGACACTGAATAACCTGGAAAACACCACCTCACTGACCCCTGCCAGACACCACTGTGATTCTCCAGGCAGAGCTGGGAGCGCTGTTTGGAAGGAGACAAAGCCACCGGCGTTTTGTGCTCGTGATTTGAATGTCCCAGAGCCGGTGACTCAGGGATCCTCTCAGCAGAGACTGACCCAGAATGGCAAAGGAACTCAACAGCATCCATTAAATCAACTTGCTGCCAGACCTGCTGTGTCTCACTCCAACAAAGACGCTCAGGGTGGCCTGGAAGCGTCCTTGGATCAAGTATTTTAAAGGGTGATGCATCCCAGGAGCTCTCTGGGGGCAGCAGCAGCTGCTGAGCACTTCCAACCCCACCCAACACAAGCCCACCCTTCCCAGGTTGCTGATCTGGGGGCAATTCCCACATTCCCACAGCAGGTTCATGGTGGCAGCTCCAGAAGGAGCTATTGGCCATGTCCAGCACAAAGCCTCACTGATTCCAGAGGATTCCTGGGAATGCTTCCCACTGTCCCACCCCACACAGGACCCGGAACACAGACTTTGCTCCAAAGCTGCCCGTGGAAATGGGGAAACACTGGAAAAGCCTCCAAACTGTTCACTGCACAAGGCAAAACCACCCTTTAGGTGCTGATGCTCCCTCAGGGAATGGCCTGGCAGCTGGCAGGGCATGGAGCAGCCTCTGGAAGGGGATGGGAGAGGGGTCTGGACTCCTGCCAGCGGGGATTGGGATTGGGGACACCAGAGCAAAGACACGCCCAGAGCCACCCCCTGGTTCTCCATTCCCACACGCCAACGGGGCAGCACCAAACACAGGGAACTCTTCCTTCCCAAAAATCACTTCACCCCCTCTCCCCAGGGGATGCCCCACCTCTGCCAGCCCAGGCACCACTTCCCAGGGCAGCTGCAGCAGGATGAGCACGAGCCCAGCACAGCCACGGCCCTGATCCTGCCCAGATCCAAGTATTAAATGAATTTCTGATTAAAATTCCCCTTAACAAGGCCCAAGGAAAGCTGCAGGCTCAGGACAGATCCTGTTTCTCCACGTTGTGCTTCCTGGGAGCAATGGGAGGTGAAGACACTTCTGACATGCATTAACAATCTCCCAGAAAATAAAAATCCCAGTGGTGTCTTACATCTACTTGGAGAGTGAAGTCACTGAGAAGAAAACAACTAGGGAAGGAAAATGATGGGATGGGATGGGATGGGATGGGATGGGATGGGATGGGATGGGATGGGATGGGATGGGATGGGATGGGATGGGATGGGATGGGATGGGATGGAGGCAGGAGTGACCATGCTGGAATCACCAGGGTGAGGAAAAAAATAGAATTGTGTCCTCCAGGAGCTCCTGAATTTCTGCCAGGGAAGTTATCACAGCGTGGATGAAGGGAGGAGCTGGGAAGGCTGGGAATGCTGCACCACACCCTGGGAGTGTCCCAGGCCAGGCTGGACAGGCCTTGGAGGAGCTGGGACAGTGAGAGGCGTCCCTGCCCGTGGGACCAGATGCCTTTTAAGGTCCCTTCCAACCCAAACCAGTTTGGGATCCCACGAAGGGGGCACAAAACGCCCTCATTCCCTGATAAACATCCCAGGAGCACAGCTGGCAGCACCCAGGTCCTTCACCACACAAAGGCAGGCGGGACAGTGCCTGGGACTTGCTGAATGAAATCCCAGTGAATCCACTCCTATTCCCACCACTCACTTATCCCGCCCCATCCAATGCCCACTGCAAAACTTTCAGTGCTCAGGTTGCCAGCTTGAAAATATCCAGGCAGGAAAAAAAAAACAAAAAATCCATGGAAAAAGGAGCTGAGCCCCTGCCAGGGAGTAGCAGCAGGTGCAGCAGGAGAACACTTCCCAAAGGATTGGAGGGGAAAAGGCTGCCTGGAACATCCCCCAGTGCATTCTTCACTGGAATGCAGGAGCTGGAAGCAGCTCACCAGGGAAGGGCAGCTGGGGAAGGAGAGCCTGGGGCTGAATCACTGCACAGGAAAAAGAAAGAACTCCTGAAAGGAGTTGTGTACCTGACATCATCCCATGGAAAAAAACAGCGAGAAGCTGGGTGGATCCACACAGGGAAAGGCAGGAGGAGCTCCCCAGGAGGAGCTGGAACAGCCTGAATGTGCCCCCAGCATCTCCCATCCCTGGGAGCATCCAGGGGAATTCGGGTGCTGAGCCTGAGCTGCTCCAAAAAGCAGCTGTTCAAGGCAAAACCTCTGCTGGTGCTGGGGCCCAGGAGCTAGTTTTGGTTCCCAAGACCTCATCAACAGTCGGGGCTACACCTCCAACAGGCAACGGGGCTATTTTTAGGCTGAGCTCTCGGTTTATGGCACAGGAGGATTCAGCTGCTCCATCTCGTGTGCTTGGGTTTTTTATGAATCAGCCCCAGTGGAAACAGGAGGTGCAAACTCCTGGGATGCAGCAGGACAGCAGGATCGGGGAGGGAGCAAGTCCCAGACAGCAACACACGAACTCCCACAGCAGCTTTTCACCAGGAACCCCATCCCACAGCCCTCGGTTTCCCAAATTCCTTCCAGGAGCTGCCCTGGGGGAATCCTGGGATGGGGTTTCTGGACTGGGACCACCCAGTCCAGAGGGACACGATGTTTTTTTGGGAATACACAACACACCTGGAAAACAAACATTAAATGCCTTTTCCAGGTCTGAAGGAGCAGAACTGGGTTACATCAGTCAGCTCTGGAGCAGGGAATGGAGGGAGCTGTGCCAAGCACATCCAGCCCCAGGATCCACAAGGATCTGCTTCCTGGGGGGGGATTGGGAGGCCTGGGATCCAGCCCCTCGCTGCACAGGACACCCAGGACAAGCCACTCACCTCCAGCCACCCGCTCTGAGGGACCCTCCCAAGGTCTGGGGGGTCCCAGCCCCACAGAGCCTTTGCTGGGGAGCAGGAGCAGGACTGCTCCCAGCTGAGGAGACGTGTCCCCATCTGTGCTCCTTCTCCTGCTCCCCACAGGTGCAATGTGCTTCCCAGAGCATGGAACCTCCTGGATCAGCACCCTCTGCTCCTTAGCTGGAGCAGGAGCTGCTCCTTTCCCCCAGCTCCTGCCCCTTGCCCTGCCAGCTGATGTCCTTGCTGACACATGGACACCTCCAGGTGACACATCCATGGGACACCTCCAGGGAATGGAGAGCCCAGAGACACCTCCAGGGTGACACTTCCAGGGAATGGAGAGCCCAGAGACACCTCCAGGGTGACACATCCAAGGTGACACACCCAGGGAATGAAGAGCCCAGGGACATCTCCAGGGTGACACACCCAGGGAATGGAGAGCCCAGGGACATCTCCAGGGTGACACACCCAGGGAATGGAGAGCCCAGGGACATCTCCAGGGTGACACTTCCAGGGAATGGAGAGCACAGGGACATCTCCAGGTGACACATCCATGGGACACATCCATGGGACACCTCCAGGGTGACACACCCAGGGAATGGAGAGCCCAGGGACATCTCCAGAGTGGCACATCCAGGGTGGCACACCCAGGGAATGGAGAGCCCAGGGACACCTCCAGGGTGACACCTCCAGGGAGAGCAGCCCCAGCCAGATGGAAGGCACAAGCCACAGGCTGGGGACATTCTCTTTTGCTAACCAATGTCTATTGTTCCCTGTGGCACTGCACAGAGGCAGCACTGCTGGGGGTGCATCCCCAGAGGGAGGGACCCCAGCATCTGTTATCCATGCAGGGAAGGGGCTGGGGAGCAGCCTGGCGAGGCTGGGGGGGAAGGAAGCAGCGACTCATCCTGGCTGGGCAGAGAGGAAACTTCCACCAGAAGTGCCTGGCAAGGGGAGCTGCTGCAGCCCCCGGGGCTTGGGGCAGAGAGGAAACCTCCCAGAAGTGCCTGGCAAGGGGAGCTGCTGCAGCCCCTGGGGCTTGGGGCAGAGAGGAAACCTCCCAGAAGTGCCTGGCAAGGGGAGCTGCTGCAGCCCCTGGGGCTTGGGGCAGAGAGGAAACCTCCCAGAAGTGCCTGGCAAGGGGAGCTGCTGCAGCCCCCGGGAAGCAGCTGAGCCACGGGGCTCTGCAGCTCCCATTCCCAGTGTGTCCCAGTGTGGCAGAGCCCCCGGCCCCACCGTGGGGCTGTGCACACTCCTGTGGGTCACCGTGGTTCCTGAGCAGAGCCCAGCTCTCGCAGGCACCCCGTGAATGCCTCTGCTCCCCCCACCAAGGGAGCGGTCCCGGGGCAGCAGCCGGGCTCTGTTTGCTTTTGCTGCTGCCAGGATCAGGCCCGGGGAGCAGACACGGAGCTGCTGCAGCTCCAGGCTCCCAAACCACCGCTGTCCTCGCCCTGCAGCATCCCGGGCCGAGCCGAGGGGAAGCAGGAGCACGGCAATGGGGCTGAGGAGGGAGAGCGACCCCGCGGAGGATGAGGATGGGATGGATTTGCTCAGGGCAGGCACCTTCCCTTCCCCTCTGTGCTTTGTCCCGGCCAGGGGGGCACGGGGACACCCCCGGCCCATGAAACATTCCCGTGGTCTGGGAGCTGCAGGGGGAACGCCTGGGCACTGCTCACTGCCCATCAGTGAGCTCCTCCCGGGCTTTGGGAGCCGGGGATGGCACGGGCAGGACCAGCCAGCCCCCACAGGAGCAGGAAGGTGACACCAGCCCTGAGTGAGGTTCCCCAGCACCTAGACCCTTGCACGTCCCCTCTGGAGCAAGCAGCTCCTGCAGCCACAGCCCCACCCCAGCAGCAGCTCCCCAAAGGCCCGGGGACATCCCAGCTCAGCCCACTGGGTTGGGATTGCCACGGAACACTGGGATGAGACCAGGAGAGCAAGGCAGCACGAGGCAGAGCGGCCAGGGCACCACCCTGCTCCACTTCCAGCAGGACTGGGCTCATTCCAGCAGGACTGGGCTCATTCCAGGAGGATATGGGTTATTCCAGCAAATATGGGTTATTCCAGGAGGACAGGGGTCATTCCAGGAGGATAGGAGTTACTCCAGAAGGATATGGGTTATTCCAGAAGGATATGGGTTATTCCAGAAGGACAGGAGTTATTCCAGCAGGACAGGGGTCATTCCAGGAGGACTGGGGTCATTCCCAAGGAGGACAGGGGTTAATTCCAGGAAGGATCTCCTTTGCCCTCTGATGGCTCTGGTTGAGGTCCCCAGGATTCCCCTCCAAGGTCCAGCTCAGCTGGACCTCCTGTGCCCCACCAGCCCTGCTCAGCACACCCTGGGCACCAGGACCTCCAGTCTCCCTCTCAGACTGGTCCCAGTGCTTTGCCAGCAGGGAGTTTCCTGGGGGAGTGAAGTTCCTTGGGGACCCCTGGGGTTCAGGGATGCACCAGGGAAGGAGGCACAGCTGGAGCATTTCTGGAGCACTTCCACTTCAGCTGCTCCCCCAAAGCCTCCCAAAAGCACTGAGCACTGCCAGGGCGGGCCAGGTTCACCTTAAAGCAGCAGCAATCCTCCTGCCCTGCACAGCTGGGAGCTGCAGTGGGACACAGACACATCCCAGCCCAGAGGCTCTTCCCAGCCTGCTCCAGGCTGGCATTTCCTGCTGATTCATCCCTGCAGCAAGGTCGGCCTGGCTGGCCAGAGGAGCCCCAAGTCTTCAATCAAGGATCCCTTGTGCTGCTACAGGGACAGAGCAGGGCAGGGCACGGAGATCCAATCCAGGGAAAAGAGAGGCCAGCTCCTCTGGGCACAGGGACATTTCCCTGAGCCTGCAGCTGAGGCAGCTGCGCCAGGAGGAAGCTCACCTAGCCGGGAGGGGAAGCACAGGGTGGAAAACAACCCAGCCCCGGGGAATTTTGTGCTTTTTTGTCTGGCTCCGTGTTCCCGCCCCAGCTTCCCCCGCCCGTGCTGGGAAGCTTTTCTGCAGGGCTGGTTCCCGTGTTGGTTTTGGATGGCTGATCCTGCCAGGTGATCCCTGCGAGCTGCTAAAAGCACAGATGGAAAATAAACACAGGCTGATTCCCCTGCGGATGGAGCAGCTGAGGTGGGAAGTTCATCTCTCCAAATGTTCTTCCCAGAAGTGCTCACAAACAAGGGCTGGAAGGAACCAACCCCAGCTCCTCACACAACCCAACAGCCCAGCCCTGCTCCTGCCTGGAAGGGCAGGAAGCCCTGGGCATGGTGCTGGTGCCCCACTGGGACAACCAGGAGCCCAGCTGAGAAAATCCCAGCTCGGGCTGGCACTTGGGCTCATGCCAGCACTCGCAGGCCAGGAACAGAGATGTTGGCACTCCAGTGGCACTCGATGGCAGGAGCAGCCTGAAAAGCAGGGAAGAGCCAGCCCTGCTGGTGTCCCAGCTGGGGGCTGTGCCCAGGGATGGGACAGGGCACACCCTGGCACGGTCAGAGGCAAGCAGGGGGATGGCATGGAGGGGACAGCTTTTGGACCAGGACAGACGCCAGGGATGGAAAAGAGTTCTGAGTCACCAGGATGGTGCTGGCATGGGAGCACAGGGACTTGCTTCATCCCAAACCACTTTGTTTTGGGATCTGAGGCTTTTCTCTAGCACAGGATGGACAGGTGGAAAGGGGGAAGGAGGGAAGATTTAAGGAGCTGTAAAACAGCGTGGAACATTTATGAGTGGGGACAGCGAGAGCAGGAGTCAGGACGTGATCACCTCAGCTGGATTTGCCCTGCTCACACTCCACAGCACCCAGGCTTTGTGTCCTCCCAGCTGCCTCCCAGCAAACCACCCTCGTGGGCACCCAGTGGCCTGAGCTGCCCGGACACCACAAGGCAGGGGACAAGGTGGCACTGGCAGCGCTGCTGATCCCCTGCCCTGGGCACAAGAGCCAAAGTTAAAGCAGCACGAGCCCTGCGAGACTGCAGAGCACCAGGAGCTGCTGCACAGGCTCCATGGGAGCAGCTGCTCCTGGCAGCCCCTCCAGGGCACAGGGAGCTCAGGAGAAACACCCTTTGCTGTGGATCCTTCCCACTTCCAGCTGGGAGAGGCACCATGGCAGGTGAACACACAGAACCAGCACCCAGAGGCTGGGGAATGACTGTTCTCCAAAGGGACACCAACCTCAGGAGAGGGACACCAGTGCCAGGAGAGGGACACCAACCCCAGGAGAGGGACACCACTGCCAGAGCAGGGACACCAGTGCTAGGGCAGGGACACCAACCCCAGGGCAGGGACACCAACCCCAGGAGAGGGACACCAACCCCAGGAGAGGGACACCAACCCCAGGAGAGGGACACCAACCCCAGGGCAGGGACACCAATGCCAGGGCAGGGACACCAGTGCCAGGGCAGGGACACCAGTGCCAGGGCTCCACACAGCCTAAAGCAGCAGCTACACCCACTCTGGGAACAGGTCACACATGGATTGCTCATCCATCACATCAACCCATGCTCAGGAGTGAGTCAAACATGAAAAGGGGGGAAAGGGAATGACTCCTGAGCCCAGCAGCAGGCTCCTCTGCTTTATCCTCGGTGGATTGGTCAGGGAAGAGACTCCCTGGAAATGCAGAGCTGGGGAGGAGCCCCCGGGATGCTGCTCCAGGGATGGAGTTCCCAAACCCCAGGCTGGGCTGGGAAGCCAAACCCACATCCCAGGCAGGCTTCTGATGGAGCAGGAGAATTCCAGGGCAGGTCTGAGCACAGCTCAGCCAGGCACAGGCTCTGACAGGCCCCAGACAGAGAGAGGGGCTCAGCAGTGGCTCGAAGGCCATTTCCACCTGGCACTGGAGAGGATGCCAGCTTTTCCCTGGACTCCTCCACCATCGAGCAGATTCCTCCAGGAACCAGGAGGAGCATCCCCCAAAAGGAGGGGAGCAGAGCCCACCCTCCTCCTGCTCAGCAGGCAGCCAGGAAGGGCTGAGCCAGGCTCTGGAGGGACAGGAGGGAGGGAGGGAGTCACCCAGGAGGCTCCTGAGCACAGGCACAGCACCAGCTGCCCCTGCAGCTCTGCACCAGCAGGACTCAGGGCTTTGCCCAGCTGCTGCAGGCTTCCTGCAGCTGGAGGCACTCAGGGCCCTGGATAATCCAAGTGAAACAGCGAGAAACCTGCAGCTTTGTGGGGTGTAAGACGGTGGAGGGTGATGGGGCAGCGCTCTCAGCCACCGACACACCAGACCCAACGTGCCAGATTAGCCAGGCTGGGAGCAGACTGCTCAAATATCTCAAAAACCAAGAAAAGCAGAGTTTTCCTGCAGGAGAGCAGAGCAAGGGCCTTAAACTCCTTAAACCAGCAATGGCAGCTGGGTGAAAATGGGGTTAGCTGGGCAGGTAGGAGCAAAATTACACCCTGTGGAGCACCTGGGCTCCCAGCTCAGGGCAAACGCTTGCCTGGGGTCAGCTGGTCACCAAGGGTGTTGTCCCATCCTGGTCACCAAGGGTGCCATCCCATCCTGGCCACCACAGGTGGCACCCCAGCCCTGGCTGTGCCCCGTGCCCCCACAGCAGAGCATCCTGACCCAGTTTTTGGCAGCGCCAGCCCCTCCTCCCCTGCAGCATTTCGACGCGCCAGGGCGTTTCCTGCCTCAGAGCTGCGTTTTCAGCCCCAGCCATGCCAGCTCAGGGCACCCCAGGAGCTCCCTGGTGCTCCTGGCCACCTCGCAGACCCTCACCAGCCTTGCTGGGCACTCTGCCCACAGGGAAAAGGGCTCTTTGCCCTTGGATGCAGACCTCCCATCCCAAATCCAGCCCAGAGCAGCAGCTTCCTCCCCGCCCCGGTTCTGCTCGGCCTAAGCACAGCCGTGCAAGGACAGAGCTGCAGGGGTTTGGCCTGGGCTCAGCTCCCCAGGGAGCACAGTGGGCTCCAGCCTGGGTGTGACAATCTCCCCTGGCACAAGGAGCCAAGGCCAGGCTGGGAATGAAAAGGAGCACCAGGTCACAGGGAGATGGCAGAGCCCCGAGCCTGCAGGCTTGCCACACCCCCACTGCACTGCTAATGCTGTCCTGATCTTTGTTAAATGAGGCAGGGACACAGCACAGGCACAGCCTGGGCTGACAGAGGTCCAGAGGGGCTGGAGGAGGAGATGAGAGCGGGTCCATGCCAGGGGGAACACGAGGACAGTGCCAGGGAAGAGACAGCCACAGCAAGGAGGGGACGGGATGGGTCCCACCAGTCCAGCAAGGGACAAGTGCCTGGTGTGGGGCTCAGTGAGGGAGCCCTGGCAGGGATTTGGGAGCATCCTCGGCTCTGAGGGAGCTTCCCACCCCTGCAAGGTCCCACACACTGAGCAGATGGGCAGCAGCCATCCCTGGGCAGGATGGGCCCCTTTGGAGAGCCTCTGGGCCAGCCCTCTCCTCCTCCCAGCCCGTGTGTGTTGGGGCTCCTTCTCTGCTCTCCTCTTCCCAAACCCAAGGAATTCCCTGTCCCTTTCCCCCGAGGAGCTCCTCCGTCACCACACGGAGCAGAGGAGCCCTGGTGGCCTCAAGGACTTTGGCTGGCAAAGTTTGGCAGCCCAAGGCAAGGTCCTTTGCTGGTGGAGAGGGAGGAGAGCCCCAGCCCCTGGCAGCCCCCCCGAGCCCTCCCAGCAGCAGGTGCCCCACAGCTGGGCAGGAAGGGGAACCAGAAGAGGGAAGTGCAGCACGGAAGGGCTTTGGGGAAGTCCGAGCTGAGCTAATTCTGCAGAAGGAACAACTCCCCCAGCCGAGTTCCCTGTCGGGAGCAAGTGCAAAGTCACTGCAGGAAAAGCAGAGCCAGCAATGCTGACTCCTGCTGCACCCACTGGCCCTCACACCCAGAGCCCAGCACTGCAAACCCTGGGCTTTGAGCCCTGGCAGCTCCCTGCTTCACCTCCAACCCTTCCCCTGTCCATGGGAGATCTCTGGGACAGAAGGCAAACGGGAATGGTTCCTCGATGGAAGGGCAGCTAAGGGCTAGCCTTAGCCAGCCCAGGAAATCCTGAACCTCTGCCACCAGCCCCACCCTCACACTGCACATCAAGGGTGTGTGGGGTTCCCAGGCAGGGAGACCCAAGGTCCAGCCCCACAGGTGTCCCCAGGCACCTCCTGTCCCCCCTCAGTGTCCCCTGCCATGCTGCTCACCCAGGGGGTGCCACACCTGGGCCAAGGGCAAGGTCTCCAAGTCCACTGGAGAGGGATGGGGACAAGGGCTGCAGGGACAGGGGCAGGACACAGGGAATGGATCCCACCTGCAGAGGGCAGGGACAGGTGGGATATTGGGAATTGCTCCCTGGGAGGGTGGGGAGGGGCTGGGCTAGAATTCCCAGAGCATTCCCAGCTGTGGCTGCCCCTGGATCCCTGGCAGGGTCCCAGGCCAGGCTGGGGCAACCTGGGACAGTGGGAGGTGTCCCTGCCATGGCAGGGGTGGCACTGGGTGACTTTTACAGTCCTTCCAACCCAAAGCACTCCGGGATTCTCTGACTCCATGCAAACCCAGCCAGTCTTGGAGGGAGCCCTGTTTCTCTGGATGCCCTCGCAGCTTTCCCAGGTGCCAGCTGATGGGACAGTCCCTGGCTCGCTGCCACCCCACAGGATGAGCCCCACGGGGGACTCCAAGGGCATTTCCTGGATGTTGAGAAGCAGAAGCAACAGCTGCCTCGTGAGTTCCCAAAAATCCCTCATTTCCTGGGCTGGATCAGGTCAGGGGAGGGAGGTGAGGACCAGGAGGTCCTGCCCAGGGCTCTCTGCATGCACAGAGGCTCAATGCAAACAGGGAAATGATGCTCGGAGCTTGCTTTGCCTGCCAAGCCCGATCCCCGCAGCTGCCTGAGCGTGGGACAAACCCTGGGATGCCCAAAAAGGCCATGAGAGCTCCCAGGCTGCTCTTGTGCAACTCCAGGAGTTGATTTTCCCCTGGCAAAGCACTGAAACGGCCCAGGCTGAGCAGCACGAGGCAGCTCGGAAACACCCCCGGCCTCCCCTTCCCGGGGAAGAGTCCAAGTTTGACGGAACATTTTCCACCCAGCCCAAAACAAGGATAACAATTATCACTGCTGAAGTTTCTGTGCAATAAAAACCTGCAGGGAAATGAGAGCAAGGTCAGCACACTGACAAGGGACCCTCTGCTGGAGCAGGCTCCCACTCCAGCTGGCTGCAGGGCGAGGATGGGATCCCAAAGCAGGCAAGGGGCAGAGGCTCAGCCCCACAGCCCCCTTATCTCCCCCTCAGCCCCCTTATCTCCCCAGCACAGGCCTGGCTGGGCTCAGCAGGGCCAGCCCCGTGGGTGGGAGCCTCTGCTTGTTTTGCTCTTTCTAATCTGGGACTCAAAGTTTCCTCCTGACCAAAGTTGTCTCCAGACTTTGGAGCTGGCTCCAAAGCTCCCAAAGAGCCAGAACCCCCCTGAGCTCCCCCTGATCCTTCTCCCACCTGGCTGGACCAGCTCCAGCCCCTGGGATTCTCCTCCAAAAACCAGTGTGGCCCCTCCAGGCTGCAGAGGTGCCACCCACCCTCGGGGCACAGGGTGAGAGCTTCCCTCGTGTTTTCCGTGCTCATTTCCATCCTCGGGGCCAGGGGTGAAAATCCAGTTTTAAGAGCTCCTGTGATCCTGACTGCCACGAGGGGAAGTGAATTTTCCTTATGCAAGCAAAGCTGCAGGAAGGGAGGGAGATAGACAGCAAATGAGAGAATCACGGAATGAGGTTGGGCTGGAAGGGACCGAAAGGATCATCCCATTCCATCCCTTCCCCTGTCCCAGGCTGCTCCAGCCCTAGTGTCCAGCCTGGCCTTGGGCACTGCCAGGGATCCAGGGCAGCCACAGGAATTCCTTGCCAAGATCCCAGCCCAATCTCCCCTTTCCCAGTGGGAGCCATTCCCTGGCTCCTGTCCCTCTGTCCCTTGTCCCCAGTCCCTCTCCAGCTCTCCTGGAGCCCCTTCAAGCCCTGGAAGGTGCTGGAAGGTCTCCCTGAAGCCTCCTGCAAGGCCCTGGGGATGTCCAGGCTGGCAGCCCGGATCCCCCTGGCTGCAGGAGCGGTGTCCCGGGGTGACACAGGCTGGACGTTGCTCCCGTGGGATTAGCGGCCCCTGACGAGACCTCTGAGACGCCAAGAGCAAGGAGCAGGCCTTGCCGGGGCTCCTGCTCTGCCCGGCTCCACAAAAACCTCTCTCTCCCGAGGGCAGGGCTCTCCCCAAACCGTGGGGCTGTTCCACACCGCCGTGTCCCTCCCGAGGCCCCGCAGTGGAGCTGTTCCCATCCGGCCCCAAGGATCCCGGCCCAGCTGGGCCTGGCGGCGTTTTCCATGGGAAAGCGGGACAAACGCCGGGGCAGCTGCCGGCCCGCGTCCCCGGGGCTCCTCATCCCTGCTCCCGGCCCTCCTGGGGCAGCCGGGAGCCTCCACAGGGGCTGTGGAGCCGCGCTTCTCCTCGGGAAAAGTTTTCCCAAGCCCTCCTGCCGCTAATCCCTGCGCCGGCCCGGGTGGGAGGCGAGGCGGGCGCCTCTCCAAGCCCGCAGCTTCGGGCAGCAAGCCAGCACAAGTCCCGGGATTCGGGGGGCCAGGGAGCAGGGGGGACGCTCCCGGAGGCACTGCCGGGTCTGCGTGCAACAAAGCCCCCGAAACTGCTTCCCTAAAGGAATTTTCGGGCACATTCCTGCACTTCTGCGCTTGGCAAAGGCTCGGAAGTGTTCGGATTGTGGTGAACCCTTCTGGGGAAGGAGGAGGGCCAGCAATTCCCTGGCGCACAGGGGTCTGGAGCCCCAGAGTGGGGACCCTCCGTCACAAACCAGGTGAGAACGGGGCGGCCGCAAAGGCAGCGCAGCCCTCAGGGGACAAACCACGAGGCGCAGCTGTGGCTTCCCAGGAGAGACAGAGCCCTGCCGGGATGCAGAGAGACCTCGGGCCGTGCCGTGCCCTGCCCGGGGGGACGGACGGACGGACGGACGGATGGATGGATGGATGCTCCGGTGCCTTGTGCAGCACCATCCCCTTCCAGGGGGATGCAGGGCCCCCCGCCCCACAGCCCCTTCCTGGCGCGGCCGGGATGTCCCACCCCTCCGGGCATGTCCTTCCCGGAGCGTCCCCAGGCCCTGCACGCCCCGAGTCCCGCAGCGTCCTCCCGGGGTCACACGGCCGGCCCAGCCTCGGGACCCCTCCCCAGGGCACCCGTCCTGCGGCAGGCACGGCCCGCGGACGGTGCGGGAGCCCCCAGAAGGGGACGCCCGGACCCGCCACACCCCAATCCCCGTGGCACGTCCCTAGGGTGGCCATGGTGATGCCCTTCGTCCTCCAGCAGCCGGCCTGGGGACACAGGGGACAGCAGCCGGCCGAGGTGCCCACCCTGGGGCACACAGCGACCCAGTGACAGCCACGCCAGGGCACTGGGGGGGTTCATGTGCCCACCCTGGGGCACACAGGGACCCCAGTGACAGCCACGCCAGGGCACTGGAGGGGTTCATGTGCCCACCCTGGAGCACACAGGGACCCCGCGGTGCCCACCCTGGGGCACACAGTGACCCCAGTGACAGCCACGCCAGGGCACTGGGGGGGTTCATGTGCCCACCCAGAGGCACACAGTGACCCAGTGTCCATACCAGGGCACTGGCGTGTCCGTGTGCCCACCCTGGGGCACACAGGGACCCAGCTCCGGGTACCCCAGGGGTACCCGGGGATGCCGTGACCACCGTGGGACACGCGAGGACGCCAGGACACCAATCCCCGGGCACACGGGGGGGGTCCTTGTGCCCACCCTGGGACCCCGTGCTGCCCATCCAGGGCCGCCCGGTGCAGCCCCAGCCCCGGCCGGGCCGCTCCCGCGCCCGCTCCCGCGCCCCGCACTCACCGCTCGTCGGGCTCGCGGCCGCGCTGCCGGGCGGGCTCCAGGGGCACCAGGGCCTGGCCCAGGAACCGGTCCATGCCCACGAGCGCCCGGTGCATCACGGTGAGCACCAGCCCCGGGCAGGCCCCGGGCTCGGGGGGCAGCTCGAAGGCACATTCCTCCCTCCACTCGGGGCTGCCGCCGCTCTTCTCGGCCACCGAGGTGCTGTACTTCTCGCGGCCCAGCTGGATCACGGTGTACGCGTCGCTGCCGCCCGCTTTGCCTTTGCCGCCGCCGCCGCCCTTGCAGCGCAGCCCGCGGGCCCGCACCACCGTCACCTGGACGTGCGTGGGCAGCCAGGCCGGGCAGCCCTCGGCGGGCAGCGCGGCCGCCCGCAGCAGCGCCATGGCCGGGCCGGGAGGAGCGGCCGGGCCGGGCCGGGCCCCGCTCCGGAGCCGCGGCTGCCGCAGAGCGAGCGACACCGGCCGGGCCGGCCCCGCCCACAACGGCGCCGGCCACGCCCGCAACGGCGCAGGCCACGCCCACGACGGCGCCGGCCATCCCCGCAACGGCGCCGGCCACGCCCCCGTGCCGCTCTAACCACGCCCACGACGCGCTCTGCCGCCGCCCCGCTCGGATGTAGCCCCGCCCCAACCGGCCCCGCCGCGCGCCGGCCCCGCCCCCGAGACTTAGCCACGCCCCCGCGAGCGGACCGAGACTCGCCCCACCCGCCTTGACTCCGCCCCCCCGCCCCGCTCCGGCCCCGCCCCCTGCCCCGCCCCGTCCGGCGGTGGGAGGGGCGGGGCTCGTTGCGCGCGCAGGGGGAGGGGCCGGGGGTGGGGCCGAGGTGACGCCGAGCCCGCGGCGGTCACACCCCTGAGGTCACACCCGGGACACACCCGGGACACCCCCGGGACACCCCCGGGACACCCCCGGGACACACCCGGGACACACCTGGGACACACCCCTGCGGTCACACCCGGGACACACCCGGGACACCCCCGGGACACATCCAGGACACCCCCGGGACACCCTCGGGACACCCCCGGGACACCCCCGGGACACAGCCGGGACACACCCCTGAGGTCACACCCGGGACACACCCGGGACACCCCCGGGACACAGCCGGGACACACCCCTGAGGTCACACCCGGGACACACCCGGGACACCCCCGGGACACAGCCGGGACACACCCCTGAGGTCACACCCGGGACACACCCGGGACACCCCCGGGACACAGCCGGGACACACCCCTGAGGTCACACCCGGGACACACCCGGGACACCCCCGGGACACCCCCGGGACACACTCAGGACACCCCCGGGACACCCCCGGGACACCCCCGGCACACACCCGGGACACACCCGGGACACACCCCTGCGGTCACACCCGGGACACCCCCGGGACACCCCCGGGACACACCCGGGACACCCCCGGCACCGCATCCCCGCCGTGTCTGCCTGTGTGTCCCCTAGAGCCACCTGGGTGCGGGCACAGCGGTGTCCCTGCCAGGTGTGTCCCTGCCCAGGCGTGTCCCTGCCAGGTGTGTCCCTGCCCAGGTGTGCCATGTACATGCAAGCACACAGGTGTGTCTGTACCCAAGTGTGCCCATGCCCAGGTGTGCCCATTCCCAGGTGTTCCATGCCCAGGTGTGTCCATTCCCAGTGTGCCATTCCCAGTGTGCCATTCCCAGGTGTGTCATTCCCAGGTGTGTCCATTCCCACTGTGCCCATTCCCAGGTGTGCCATTCCCAGGTGTGTCCATTCCCAGGTGTGCCCATGTCCAGGTGTGCCCATTCCCAGGTGTTCCATGCCCAGGTGTGCCCATTCCCAGTGTGCCATTCCCAGGTGTGCCCATTCCCAGGTGTGTCATTCCCAGGTGTGTCCATTCCCACTGTGCCCATTCCCAGGTGTGCCATTCCCAGGTGTGTCCATTCCCAGGTGTGCCCATGTCCAGGTGTGTCCATTCCCAGGTGTGCCCATTCCCAGGTGTGCCCATTCCCAGTGTGCCCATTCCCAGTGTGTCCATTCCCAGTGTGCCATTCCCAGGTGTGCCATGCCCAGGTGTGCCCATTCCCACTGTGCCATTTCCAGGTGTGCCCATTCCCAGTGTGCCATTCCCACTGTGCCCCTTTCCAGGTATGTCCATTCCCAGTGTGCTCATGCCCAGGTGTGCCATTCCCAGGTGTGTCATTCCCACTGTGCCATTCCCAGGTGTGCCATGCCCAGGTGTGTCCATTCCCAGTGTGCCATTCCCACTGTGCCCATTCCCAGTGTGCCCATTTCCAGGTGTGCCCATTCCCAGTGTGTCCATTCCCAGTGTGTCCATTCCCACTGTACCCATTCCCAGGTGTGCCATTCCCAGTGTGCCATGCCCAGTGTGCCATTCCCACTGTGCCATTCCCAGGTGTGCCATTCCCAGTGTGCCATGCCCAGTGTGCCATTCCCACTGTGCCATTCCCAGGTGTGCCATTCCCAGTGTGCCATGCCCAGTGTGCCATTCCCACTGTGCCATTCCCAGGTGTGCCCATTCCCAGGTGTGCCATTCCCAGTGTGCCATTCCCACTGTGCCATTCCCAGTGTGCCATGCCCAGTGTGCCCATTCCCAGGGTGCCATTCCCAGGTGTGCCATTCCCAGTGTGCCATTCCCACTGTGCCATTCCCAGTGTGCCATGCCCAGTGGGCCCATTCCCAGGTGTGCCATGCCCAGGTGTGCCCTGCCCACACCCCACACCTGCGTGTGCCCCCGCGGCTGCCGGAGCCCCCCGGGCCGTTCTGCCGCGGCCCGGTGCCCACGGGAGCAGCTTCCCGGTGTCCCCGCGGTGGCCCCGGTGGCACCGAGCCGGGCTCAGCCTTGCCGCCGCCCACCCCTCCCACCTGGGCAGCGTTTCCCAGGCCGGGCCAGGTGAGGCCGGGCCGCGGTGCCAATGTCCCGTTAAACGCCGTTAAGCCCCGGCGGCTCCGGCCCCGCCGCCGTTCCGTGCCCGCAGCAAGGTCAGCCCGGGCGGGCGCGATCCCGCCGCGATAAGGGGCGGCCGGGGCGGCGGGGCCGGGCCAGCCCTGCCCTATCGCTGCCATCTGCCACCGCTGCCACCGCTCCCGGCGCGCCCGTTCCGCTCCGGCGCGGGGACACCGGCGGGGACACCGAGAGGGGACACCGAGAGGGGCACCGGGAGGGGACACAGAGAGGGGACACTGAGGGGGGACACCGAGAGGGGACACTGAGGGGGGACACTGAGGGGGGACACAGAGAGGGGCACAGGGAGGGGACACCGAGAGGGGCACCGGGAGGGGACACTGAGGGGGGACATTGAGAGGGGCACCAGGAGGGGACACAGAGAGGGGACACTGAGGGGGGACATTGAGGGGGGATATTGAGAGGGGATATTGAGAGGGGATATTGAGAGGGGTACCGAGAGGGGACACCGGGAGGGGACACCGAGAGGGGCACCGGGAGGGGACACTGAGGGGGGACACTGAGAGGGGACACTGAGGGGGGACACCGAGAGGGGACACTGAGGGGGGACACTGAGGGGGGGCATTGAGGGGGGACATCGGGAGGAGGCATTGAGAGGGGCACCGGGAGGGGACACTGAGGGGGACATTGAGAGGGGACACAGAGAGGGGGACACCGGGAGGGGACACTGAGAGGGGACACCGAGAGGGGACATTGAGAGGGGACATTGAGCAGGGACACTGAAAGGGGACACCAGGAGGGGACATTGAGAGGGGACACAGAGAGGGGACACTGAGCAGGCTCTGAGGTCCCTTCCAGCCCCATCATTCCATGATTCCTGTGTCCCTTTCCTGTCTTTTGGGGACACTGAGCAGGGACACCGAGAGGGGACACTGAGGCTGTTTGGAGCGAGGACATTGAGAGGGGACACCCAGAGGGGACACTGAGCAGGCTCTGAGGTCCCTTCCAGCCCCGTCATTCCATGATTCCTGCGTCCCTTTCCTTTCTTTTGGGGACACCGAGCAGGGACACCGAGAGGGGACACCCAGCAGGCCCTGAGGTCCCTTCCAGCCCCGTCATTCCGTGATTCCCGCGACCCTTCCCTTGCCTTTGGGGCTCCTGCTTGCCCCAGACGCAGCTGACGGGGCTGAAGCTGCCGAGTGCAGGAAGAGCCACATTTCACCCCAAAAAGCCTCCAAGCAAAGGCAGGAGCTGCGGAAAGCCCGGGGTTTTCTCTGTCGGGGGGTGCTGCCCCGGCCGTATTCAAATGTCCCATTAAAATATGCTTCATACGGGAATAAGAAACCGGCAGCGGGAATTTCTTATCACCCCCGAGATGAACTAAAATCCAATTATCCCTCCAGTCCAGGGCCTGCTCCCGCTCCAGAGGCTGCCCCTTATCCCTCCTCAGCATCTGCTTTTGATTTTCCCTTCTTTTGATTGTTTTTGCCCATTTTTTAATGCTGATTATCTCTACTCTCAGCACACCTCCTCCTCTCTGCCACTTCCCATCTTTTACCTCCATAATTGGGATTTTTTTCCATCTCCCTTCACCTTCCCTGGCCTGCTCCTATTTATTTGTCTTGTATTTATTCATCTCTTTGATTTCACGCTCACCTTTGCATTTGATGCATAAGGAGGGTTTTTAATTACCCCTAAATCAATTACTGTATTTTTTATTCCACTCTGGAATCAAAGGGAACACAGGGATCCTTTGCAGCATCCTCAGCGAGCCTGGGCTGAGTGAAATTTTCCTTTAATTCTTGCTCCAACTTTAATTTTTTTTGCTGTAAATTTTCCTTCACATTTAATTTTTGTTTTAACATTTTTTTTTTTTTTGCTTTGGCTTTAATTTCTCCTGTCCTTTTTTTCCCCATCAATTTTATTTTCATTTTTTCCTTTCATTTCTCCTTCAACTTTAACAGTTCCTTCAATTTTTTATTAATTTTTTTTTTCCTTTAGTTTCTCTGTCAACTTTAACCGTTCCTTCAATTTTTGATTAACTTAATTTTTTCTTCCTCCTCGTATTCCATGGAATCTCCCTCCCCCAGCTCACCCTGACGCTCCCCTAAAACACTGGATGTGGACTCCCAACAAACCCAGCTCCCATCCCGGGAAGAAGCTGGAAAACAACACAAATACACTGACTTTTTTATCTCTTTTCCCATGCTTTTGGCCCAAAATCCCGCTCTCCATCCCAATGGAGATGGGGATCTCCATCCCGAGCTCACCCCAGGAGCCTCCCAGGCTGGAGCTGCTCCTCCCTGGGGATGGCAGAAGCTCCTTGTTGGGGCTGCAGAGAAATGGGATTTTCATGGGAGAGAAGGAGAGCGCTGCAGGAACACTGGGAGCTGCACGATGGGATTGGGATTGGGATTGGGGATGACAAACCAGGCTTTGCTTGGGAAGGCTGAGATCCCATTCCCAAGGCTGGAATCCAATTTCCAGGGCTGGGATCCCATTCCCAAGGCTGGGACTCCATTCCCAAGGCTGAGATCCCATTCCCAAGGCTGAGATCCCATTCCCAAGGCTGGGACTCCATTCCCAAGGCTGAGATCCCATTCCCAAGGCTGAGATCCCATTTCCAGGTCTGGGACGCCATTCCCAAGGCTGAGATCCCATTCCCAAGGCTGACATCCCATTTCCAGGTCTGGGATCCCATTCCCAGGGCCGGGATCCCATTCCCAAGGCTGAGATCCCATTCCCAAGGCTGGGACTCCATTCCCAGGGCCAGGATCCCATTCCCAGGGCTCGTTGGGTCTTTGGATCAGTTTTGGGGTGGAGCCGAGAGCCGGGGCGGGAGCGATGGCAGCGCTGCAGGGAAGGGAAGGGAAGGGCTGAAGGAAGAGCCAGAGCTGGGAATGCAGCACCTCGAAGGTGGGAGAGGCTGGAAATGACCCAAAAAAAACCCCAGGCCTGGGCTGATGCCAAAGGAAAGGTGGGAATTGTGTCCCTGTGCCCCTCAGGTGAGAGCCCACCTGCAGAGCTGCCCCAGCCCTGGGGCCAACAGCAGGAGGACGTGGAGCTGCTGGAGAGAGCCCAGAGGAGATCCCAGAGCTGCTCCAGGGCTGGAGCCAGGCTGGGAGAGCTGGGAATGTTCCCCTGGAGAAGGGAAAAATCCAGGGAATCCTCAGAGTCCCTGAAGGGGCTCCAGGAGAACTGGAGAGGGACTGGGGACAAGGGACAGAGGGACAGGAGCCAGGGAATGGCTCCCACTGGGAAAGGGGAGATTGGGCTGGGATCCTTTGAAGGAATTGCTGGCTGGGAGGGTGGGGAGGGGCTGGGCTGGAATTCCCAGATTTGCTGTGGCTGCCCCTGGATCCCTGGCAGTGCCCAAGGCCAGGCTGGACACTGGGCTTGGATCCAGCTGGGATAGAGGGAGCTCTCCCTGCCCGTGGAACTGGATGATCCTTTCGGCCCCTTCCAACTCAAAACACTCCACGGCTCCATGGCATCTCTTCCCCAAGGACGCCCATCCCTGCAAATATTCCCACCACCATCAAGACACCCCCCAAACCCGGACACACGGACCGGGACCGACAGCAACACCCAAAGCTCCCCCAGCCCCAACTCCTTGGAATACAAGCAGCAAAACTTGTTTGGATCCATTGGGAAGGGGCTGGCGGTGCAGAATCCCAGCTGGCAGCGCGGGATGCCCGGGAATGGAAGCAGGGAGAGAGGAGGGGAGTGGGGCTGTGGGGGAAGGGGCCTGAGCCAAGACAAATAAAGAGTTCAAATGGGAAACGATTAAAACTAAACTAAAGTCAAATAAATGGAAAGCGGGGGAGATAAGGCGCGGGCGCCCTCGCCGCCTATTTAACATTCATTGGATTGAATAATCAGGCCTCATTATCTCAAATTGCTGCATATTTGCCCTCAAAATGCTAATTTGAAAGTTGGCTGCGAGCGCCGTCTGCCTATTTTGACTAAAATATGATTTTGCTTCATTGTGCGGCGCTCGTAGCTCCGGGGGCATTTCCCCTGCGCCAAGCGCACCGGGAATGGGCAAGAGAAGGGGAGGAAAAAATCACCCAACATTTATCAAAAGCTGGCCGGGGAGGAGAGCGGGGCCCTGCTTTGCGTAGAAATGGCATTTTTAGGCCTCGCAGTGAAATTAAAGCGTTATCAGGCGCTTTTCGGGATGGACGCTTTATCGCTCATCTCGGGAAGGGAAATGGGAGAAATAATTTGCTTTTATTCTGATTGTTTGGTGGAATGGGGAGGGCGGGAGGCTCCTCCCTCCCCTCTCCCTTCTCCTTGCCCCCCTGTCCCCTTCACCCGCCCTTCCAGGGGACAAAATCGACGCTCTGGGTTTATCCAGCGGATCCCACATGGAAAATTTGCTCCGTTTGATCTCGGGACGGGATTCAGAGCATCAATCTCTGGGTGTTATTACCCTTACTAGAAGTCAATCAATGGATAATAAAGGCAGTGAGAGCGGCCCCCCCGTTCCCGGCGGGATCGGGGTGAGCCGGGGGCGCCGCTCCGGAGCGCCTCAATCCCGCGTTAGCGATGCCGGGATTCGCTCCCGGCGCGGCGCCGCGGCCGCAGCCCCCCCGAAGGACACGTTTCTCATGCAAAGCCCCCCCCGCGCTGTTTGCACAGCAAACTGCAATTGTGTGGGGGATTAAGGGGGCTCCCGGGAGGCCAAGGAGCCTTGTTGACAAAGCAGGGTGGAAATCCGGCGCCATCAATTCCGCGGGCGCCTCTGGATTTGGCAATGACACCGCGTGTGACTTTCCCGCCGGGCAGATGGAGGGGCGCTGACCCTCCCACGTTTGGGGGGCAGATGGTGGGGGAAGGGGGACCCGCCGAGGGGCTGGTGGCCCTGGGGATGCTGCAGCCCCCCCGAAGCAGACTCCAGGGGGAACTTGGAGCAGTTTGGTCCTGCTGTCCCAAAATCAGCGCGTGAAGGACAAATCTCCCCGTTCCCGTGGTCCCCATTGCTGCTGTCCCTCGGGGTGGTGGGGACATGTCCCACATCGACACCCAAAGGCTCAGCCAGAGCTCGTGTGGATCTATGGCACCAAAGCAGGGCGAGGGGACAGCTCAGAACCCCCCTTTATCCATCGGGATAAAGCTCTGTGATGAACATCCTAGGAAAAACCTCCTGGCACTGGGGTGTCCCACTCCAGTGTGTCCCATCCCACTGTCCCATCCCGGTGTGTCCCACCCTGGCATATCCCAGCCCACTGTGCCAGCCCAGTGCGTCCCACTCTGGTGTGTCCCATTCTGGTGTGTCCCCTCCCACTGTCCCATTCTGCTGTCTCTATCGCTCAGCCCCATCCTGCTGGCTTTATTCCTCTGTCCCATTTCCCTGTGCCCACCCCCTGTGCCATCCCACTGTCTCTATCCCTCTGTCCCAATTCACTGTCCCAATCCCTCTGTCCCCATCCCTCTGTCCCATTCCAGTGTCCCCATCCCTCTGTCCCCATCCCTCTGTCCCATTCCAGTGTCCCCATCCCTCTGTCCCATTCCAGTGTCCCCATCCCTCTGTCCCCATCCCTCTGTCCCCTCCCGGTGCCGCCGGGTCCCAGCGCGGTCTGGGATCGCCCTCTGGCGGTCACTGCGGGAACGGCTCCGCGGGAACCTCACTGGGACCTCACCGGGACCTCACCGGGACCTAACTGGGACCTAACTGGGACCTAACTGGGACCTAACTGGGACCCCACTGGGACCTCACTGGGATCCTGCTTTGGGGCCCTGCCCTGCGGCCCCTCCCAGCCGGGATCCTCGGGGATCCCCATAACGGAGGTCCCTGGATTGGCCCTGACTGGTATCCCCAGTAATTAGCAGCCTGTTAATTGGGGTGGTTGGTGATGGGAGCTGGCAGCTGACTGCAGTGGTACCAGCTGGGATGTTCCCTAACTGGGACTGTCACTAACTGGGATCCCTGCTAATTGGGATGTTCCCTAACTGGGACTGTCACTAACTGCGATTGCCACTAACTGAGATTGTCACTGACTGGGATCCCTGCTAATTGGGATGTTCCCTAGCTGGGATCCCTGCTAACTGGGATTGCCACTAACTGAGATCCCTGCTAACTGGGATTGTCACTGACTGGGACTGTCACTAACTGGGACTGTCACTGACTGGGATCCCTGCTAACTGGGATTGTCACTAACTGGGACTGTCACTGACTGGGATCCCTGCTAACTGGGATTGTCACTAACTGGGACTGTCACTGACTGGGATCCCTGCTAACTGGGACTGTCACTAACTGAGATCCCTGCTAACTGGAATTGTCACTAACTGGGATCCCTGCTAACTGGGATTGTCACTGACTGGGACTGTCACTAACTGGGATCCCTGCTAACTGGGATGTTCCCTGACTGGGATCCCTGCTAACTGGGCTCCCTGGATCCCTGTGGATCAGAGATGCTCAGCACTTCAAGCGCCTTTGGGACTCGGACCCAGATGCTCCAAAAAGAGAATTTTTTTTCTGGAAGTGGCTCCTATGGCACCGTCAGCATCCAAAGGAGTTTGGGTAGGGAGCAGGACCAAAGCAGAGTGGGAAGGGCAGGACAGGAACCCCAGGAGAGCCACAGTTCCAAATCCCCAGAACAGAAATGAGGAAGATTGTGGAGAAAAAACCCAAACCATCATTTTTCCTTTAGGTGCATGGAAAAAGCTTTGAACACTACATACCCCTGCTGCCTCAGCTCCTGAAGGATCCATCCCAGCCCTGGGAAACCCATCCCATTCCTGGGGTGATCCAACCCAGCCCAGGGGGCTCCTGTCCCAATGCCAAGGGTCCCCTTCCCAGCACCCAGCTGCTCAGCTCTGCTGCAGGACACCCCAGTTCGGGATTTGGGGCACATTCAATCCCACATTGCTCAGCTATGGATGTCATTATTTGCAGAAATTCCTCTGTTGGAGCTCCCAACTTCCAAAATCTCCTGTGCAAGGTGTTTCTCAGGTCAGGCAAATCTACCAGGGTTTAAACAATTTTTTTTTTTCTTTATTTTTCCTGCATTTTCACCCTCAAACAGCTGGGGTGACCTGTGCATATCCAAGTCCTGCTTGGGAAAACCTCCCTGGAGCTGGGTCAGGTCTTTGGAGAGAAGAAGTGGAGCTGCATATCTTAGCATGCTTAAGGGAGGGCTTTGCTCTGCATCCCAAATGCGGGTGTGAGACCTTTAATAACTGGGAAAAAGAGAGGATTTTCTTGGGGGCGGATGTGGAACTCCGATAAAACGATCCCACAAAGGACTAGGGTCAGGTCTGGATCCTCCTCAGCCACTTGATGGCAGTGGGTGTCCGAACACCTCCCTTTTTTCCGGTAATTTCGGCTGAATTGGTAGAAAATGTCCCTTTTCCTGGCAAACTGGGGGTGTCCCCGGCCCCACAGCGCAAAGGGGTTTTGTGGGTGAAAGGCTCCAAGAGCTGGGATGGACACGTGGACAGAGGGACAGATGGACAGTGGACAGAGGGATGCTGCAGGACAGGGGATGGACACAAAGCCCAGGGGGGTCCTGGGGCTCCGGGATCACCCTGAGCCTGCCCAGGGCTCCTGGAGGCTCCATCCCTCTGCAGTGCACACCCGGCCCAGGGCTAACGAGCAGCTTTGTCATTAATTAGCTCGGGAGCCTTCGGCAATTAATCCTCCAAAATCAGGCACGAGCCATCCCTGGATTCACATCCCACTTGTGGACCCGGGCCTGCTGAAGGGACACACCGTGTTTGTGGGCAGTGACCCCAATTCCAGCTCTCCCTGCTCCTTGTCTGCACAGCAGCACCTCCCCACATTTCTGACACCTCCCGTCCCTCTCTCCAGGACAGGATTCTCCCACCTGGAAAAGAAATGAACCAGAAAAACTGCTGGCTACCTCCACCTCCATTTCACCCCGAGAGGTTTGGATCCCAGCCCCGTGGATCCCAAACACCACTGGCCACCAGTAGCCCCATCTCAGCTCCCGATCGAGCACCAGGACCCGATCCCCCCGTGGATCCCAAAGCACCACCGGGTCCCAGTATCCCCATTTTGGCCCTATATCACCTGGATCCCGATCCCACAGGTGCCACTGGCGTCCCACCCAGCTCAGGGACACCGAGCACCCCCGTCCTGAGCTCCATCAAACAGAGGGGAGGAAAAAGGGAATAAAAAAAGGGAAAGCACCTCCTATCCAAACACAGCCGAGCCCACCAAGGGCCTCCTGCCTTTTTATCTTTCCAAGGCCGTCATTAAGACTCGGTAACACCAAATCTGCCACTCTTTCATCTCTGCCCCCTCCCCAGGGCCTTCATCTGCCCCCACCGCAGTGGTGGTGACGGTGGGAGGGGTCCCTGTGCTGCTCCAGGGAATGCGGTGCCCACCGCGGGATTTTAGGGTTTTTTTTGAGTCCAGACCCCCCTGGGGAGCCCCCACCTGCAGGCTCCCGGCCGGGGGTGCCCCGGTACGGCGGGTCTGGGGGTGCCCGTGCCCACGTCCATCCCCGAGGTGCCGGGTGGCCGCAGAGCAGGGGGTGCTCCCGGCCAGGGCTCAGCCCCTGATGACTTTTCCAGCGATCCTCGGGGTTATTCCCAGCCCGGAGCAGGTTCGGGGTTTGTCCCTCGGCAAAGCCGAACGAGGGGGCTGCTGTGGCTCAGATGTGGCCCCGGCCCGGCTCCCCCGCGCCCCATTTCCTCCCCAGTAAAGCCCCGAGCCCCGGGGGAGTCTTTGAGCGGCCGCCCCCCGCCGCGCCGGCCGAGGTGTGACTTTTCCCAGCTCGTTAGGGCAGGCTGCGGGGGTTTTTAAGAATCTCAGACCCTAATGACCATCTGAATCCCATCAGCCGAGCTGGGGGGTGCAGGGAGAGCCCCCCCCCCCGCCTCTGCCGCTGCCACCAGCACGTCCCTGGGGCTCCCCTCCCCTCGCTAACCCGAACCCCGACCCCCCAAAAAGCAGCTGTGCAGGGGGTGCAGGCTGGGGACAGAGCTCAGAGGGCCAAGGGGGACCCCAAGTCCCTGCCCCGGGAATTTGGTGGCCTTGGGGTGACACTGGGGTGTTCCTGTGTGGTCCCACTGAGTAATTCAGGGCCAATGTCACCCACACGGGGGGGGTCTCTGCCCCGGGGGTGGGGGGACATGGAGGGACATCCCAATGGGGGGCAGGGGAACACGAAGGGACACCCAGTGAAGGGCAGGGGGACATGGGACAACATCTGAAATGGGGACGGGGCCGTGGCGGGTGTCCTCCCATCAAGGGTAAGGTGACACGGAGGGGACACCCAGTCACGGGCAGGGGGACACGGGGAGTTACCCCACTGAAGGCAGAGGGACACGGAGGGGACACCCAGTCACGGGCAGGGGGACACGGGGAGTTACCCCACTGAAGGCAGAGGGACACGGAGGGGACACCCAGTCACGGGCAGGGGGACACGGGGAGTTACCCCACTGAAGGCAGAGGGACACGGAGGGGACACCCAGTCGAGGGCAAGGGGACACGGCGGGGGACATCGCCACCGAGATCTGGGGGACACCGCGGTGGGACATCCCTACTGAGGGCCGGGGGTCCGGAGGGGACACCCGATGGAGAGCAGCGGGCACGGCGAGGGGACACCCCCGCGGCGGGCAGCGGGACGAGGAGGGGACAGGGAGCGGGTGCCGGGCGGGGCAGGGGCGACGCCGCGGTCCCGCCCCCGGTGCCCCCGGGCCCTATAAAGGGGCGGGCGGCGCTGCCCCGCGGCCCCGCCATGCCGCCCCCGGCCCCGGCCCCGGCGCCCCCCCGGCCGCTCCTTCACCATCGCGGCGCTGCTGGGCCGGGCCTCGCCCCCCCCGCCGGCCCCGCCGCCCCCCTGGGGCTGCCCCCCGGCCCCGGGGCCGCCGCTGCCGCCGCTCTGCGCCCCCGCCTGCGGGCTGCCCCCCGCCTGGGCCGCCCGCCTCGGGGCTACAGGTACCGCTCCCCCGAGCCCGCCCCGCGACCCTCCCCTGCTCGGGGACACCCCGCCACGGGACCCCGGCCCGGCCCCCCGAGGGGGCTCCTTCTCCCTCGGGGACCCGCACCCGCCTCTCCCGGGGACGCCCGCAGTGGGGGCTCCTCCCTGCTCCCACAGGAGAGACCCCCTCTCCCCACGGATCCTCCTCTGCCGGGGGACACCCCGCAACGGGGGCCTTCCTCCCCAGGGAGACACCCCCAAATGGGGACCCTCTTCCACCGTTCCCAGGGGGGACCTTTGGCCACCTCTCCCATTTAGGGGATCCCATCATTCACGGGGATCTCTTCCGAGGGATCCCCAGCCCCCTCTCCAGTGGGAATACCCCCAAATGGGACCTCCTTCCATCCCTTCCAGGGGGGACCCTTGACTGCCTCTCCCAGGGACCCCTCCCAAGGGGACTTCTTCCAGGAAGGGTCCTGCCCACGGGAATGTCTCCAAACGGGGCCTGAACCCACCTCTCCCGTGGGGCCGTCTGCAAATGGGGATCTCCTTTCACCTCTCCAAGGGGGAATTCCTCCAAAGGGATCTCTTCCAGGAGAATCCATGCCCATCTCTCTTGGGACACCCCCAAAAGGGACATCTCCAAATGTGGGAGAGCTCCTTCCACCTCTACATGGGAAATTCCCTCAAAGGGATTTTTTTTTTCCGTGAGGGATCTGTGTCCACCTCTCCAAGGAGATCCTCAGGAAACACAGGGCCCTCCTGAAAAAAAAAAAAAACTCTTTAAAGGGAACACCTCCAAATGGGAAGATTCCTTCTGCCTCTCCAGGAAACAAGGACCCCAGGACACTCTAGAGGGAAACTCTAGAGGGGTCCCCTCCGAGGGCTCCTCCCCACCCTGACCCCTGTCTGTGTCCCCTCCAGGCTTCCTGATCTCCAAGTGCTGCTTCCCCCTCTTGCAAGGCAAGGCTGGCAAAGCCAAGCGAGTCCGGACCATCTTCAGCAGCGAGCAGCTGGCGCGGCTGGAGCAGGAGTTTGCGCGGCAGCAGTACCTGGTGGGGCAGGAGCGCTGCCTGCTCGCCTCCTCCCTGCACCTCACCGAGGAGCAGGTGAGCCCCACCTCCCCTCCTGCGGCCACCAGCAGCTCCAGGGAGCTTCCCCAGGGAGCTGGGACTGTCCCCCAGCCTGGCACGGAGTTTCCGTTAAAAGGGTGGTGGATCACGGGTGGGGAAACTGAGGCACAGCGCGGCTGTCTGAGAGCCAGGACCTTGTGTCCCTTTTCAGGCTGGACTCCTCCAGCACTGGCAGGTGCAGCTCCTGGGATGCAGGGAGCAGTTTTCCATCTTGCCAGGGATGGATGGGATGCTGCCTGAGCCCAGGGGCCATGGAGCAGCCAGGTTGGAAAGCCGAGCTTGACCCTTTCCCAAGGGGAATCTCCATCCTTGGAAGCGTTCAAAAACACGAGTGTGGCACCTGGGCACAGGGGTTAGTGGTGAACGTGGTGGTGCTGGGTTAATGGCTGGACTCAGTGACCTTTCCAGACTTAATTCCATGATTCTGTGCTTCCAAGGTGAAAGTCTGGTTCCAAAACCGGAGGATCAAGTGGAGGAAACAAAGCCTGGAACAGCAACAAGCCAAACTGGCCAAAATGGGTTTGGGCACCCCGCAGAGGAGCCCAGACTCACAGAGCCACCACGAGGAGGACAAGGACTTCCCAGCAGAGTCAGGGGACAGCCAGGAGGACACGTCCTCATCCCCGGGCTCAGGGACAGCCCCTGCAGAGACTGTGACAAAGAGCTGCTGAGCCACCACGGGCCCTTTGTGTGTATTATAGGATGTATCATAGCTGGCAATATCTAATATATACAGGATATACAGGGCACCCCTGCGGCTTGGGGGTGAAATAAATTATTTATGCAACTCTTGGACTCGTCTTTGCAGGAATAACCCCCATTCCTGCAGGGCTTCTTCCTGGGAGTTGACCTGGGGGAGTGGGAGTCACTGCAGCCTCAGCTCATCCCAGAGGTGTCAGGAGCTTCACAGAGGCCCTGAATCCTGGAGAGGATCTGTTCACCACAACACCCTGCTCTGCCCACAGCTCATAAATCCCAGTGCTGCCTTCCTCTCCAGGGATTTCAGAGGCAGGACAGCAGGGAAATGCACCTGGAGGCAGAGCTGGAGGGAGCTCTGACCTGAGCTCCTGGGTGACATCTCAACTGGGCAAGGATTAGCCAGGCTTTGATTTTCATTGCTTGGCTCTGCTTAGGCAGAGGTGGAGGTTTCAAAAACAGCAGTTTTGGGATGGACACTGAGCAGGGGATGAGCCAGAGGTGGGAGGCTGGGGAGCTCCTTGAAGGGTGCAAAGCAAGCGAGTACCTGGGATGTCCCAGAGAAGAGCAGCAGTGGGACATGGGGTGCTCAGCTGGGCAGCACCAGCTCCTGGAGCTGGGCTTTGTCTGTGCCTGGCTTTGGAGCTGGGGGAAGAAGAGCCTCAGGTGCAGGATTTATTTGGGCAGGTGTGAAACATGGGACAAGGATGGGGGCAGTCCAGGAAAGGGGGGACAGTTGAGGGGATGGTGCAAAGAGAAGGGATCAGTGCAAGGAGAGGGGGACGATGTGGGGGAAAAGGGGATGGTGCAGGGAAAGGGGGATGGTGCAGGGTAAAGGGGATGGTGTACAGAAAAGGGGATGGTGCAGAGAAAAGGGGATGTGCAGGGAAAAGGGGATTGGGAAGGGAGAGGGGATGGTGCAGGGTAAAGGGGATGGTGTACGGAAAAGGGGATGGTGCAGAAAAAAGGGGATGGTGTACAGAAAAGGGGATGGTGCAGGGAAAGGGGGATGGTGCAGGGTAAAGGGGATGGTGTACAGAAAAGGGGATGGTGCAGGGAGAGACGACAATATCAGGAGATGGGGATGGTGCACGGGGAGGGGGAATGACGCCTGGAAACGGGGAAGCTGCAGGAGAAGGGGGCAATATAAGAAGGGGCAGTGCAAGGAGAGGGGGAGTGCGCGACGGGGGTGATCCAGGGAAAGGGGGACAATGCGAGGAGGGGACAGTGCAGGGAGAGAGGGACAGTGCAAGAAGGAGGGGACGCTGTGACGGAAGCTGCCCTTTGTCCCGGCTGTTGCAGGGATTAGCCGGCACATCTCAAAGAGCCCAAACTGTGCTAATGTCTTCACATGTCTGCCGGGAGCCCGGCCTGGGCGCGGCTTTAAGGCGCTAATCTCGCATGCCGGTGGTTCATTACAATCAGCCCCGAGACAAGAGGGCTCTCGGGGCTGTTTCAATCCCGCCCGGCCGGGGGCTGAGCTGATTGCGGCCGTTTCGTTGTTCTCAGGACACCTTTAATCCCCCGGGAGCTGGCGGGGCTCAGGAGCGGGCTCCTCCCGGGAGCAGTGGGGGACCCGACCCCGCTCCGGGGATGCTCCCGCAGGGTCTGCCCGGCTCTGCCCCCCCTGCGGGGAATGTCCGACCCGGGAATGATTTAATTAAAACTGCTGGGTTTTTAAAATGTACTTGTGTATGAGGCGGATTAAATCACATTCCTGTGGCACCTCGGGATTTGAGCGGGAGGTTTTTGCCATGGGGGGTGATAACCCCTGAGGGCTCAGGATGGCTCTGTCCCCTCGGGACGGCTGAGTCACAGGGAATGCCATCCCTTCTCTTCCTCCCGGCCAAGATTGACCTGTTCGCAGCTTCCTCGGGGTGGGGAAGGGACTGCGCGGGACAAAGCGGGGATCGCTGCTGCAGTGGGGATGAGGAGAGCCGAGCCCCCAGCTCTGCCCCCGATTATGGGATGGAGTTGATGGCTTGCAGAAAAAGCTGGACTCATCCCGGCTGGCCCTGCCAGCCTGGGCAGGGGGTAGGAATGCAGTTTCCTTCCTCTCCGACCCTGCTGTCTGCAGCTCAGCCCAGCTCCTGGCAGCTCCACCGGGGCACGCGGATTGGGATCAAGGCTGGGCGCTGTGATTTGGCGCTGTGGAAAATAAGGGAGAGAGACCATTGCGAAGGTCTCGGGCTGGATCGATCCACTTGGGACAGAGCCTTGGTCCTCTCATCCCTCAGGAAACCTGTGTATAAAAGAGGAAGAATAAAGAAAGAATAAGAGCTGCCCGTCCTTACCCAAATCCCCCCACATCCCAAAGACCCTGTCAGTCTCTTCCCAATCCATGGCTCTCAGAAAGACGCTGGCTTTTCACCTGTCTGCAAAACCCGAGGTGGCTTTCAGTGACAGATAATTAAAAGGAAGTGAGAATTAAGCAGCTTTATTAAGGGGATAAAGGTTATCTGCCAAAGATGCAGCGCTGAGCCCTTCCCGGCAAATCTCCCGGCTCCAGAGATAAGCGGGAGGCTCGTGGGACAGGCAGGGGTGGCTGAAGGCTGATCAGGGAGAGGTGTTTCCCCGAGGGACCGCGAGTGGCTGATGGGGATGAATGCAGGGCGCTGCTGAAGAGGTGCAAATGCCCGGCTGGCTAAATGGGATGGGACCGGCGCGGAGAGACTGCAGAGGGGATAACCAGGTGGAGCCGAGCGCTCAGGCTCTCGGGGTGCCCCTCCCTGCCCCCCCTTGCTGCCGGGATGATTTGGGGCGTTTGGAGCAGCGGCACCCCGCACCCTCGTCCCGTGCCCCGGCACCCGGCGCGTCCCTTCCCCGGGCTGGGAGCGCCGTTCCCCGCTTGCAGGGGGTCGCTCAATGGGATTAGCGAGTCCCGAGCCGGGCCCGGGCTGCCGGCAGGGACCGGGAGCCGCGGGCAGAGGTTCAAGGCAGAGCCCGGGCCGGGCCGGGGGCGGCCGTGCGCGCTGCGGGCTCCATCCCCTCGTGTAATCTTGTTAAATGGTCAGGGAGCGTTTCCCCTGCTTCTCCCTCCCCGCTAATTCCCGGGTGAAACATCAAATGAGTTTCCCGAGGCTGCTGGGGGCTCTGCCCGGTTTCAGTGGGAATATAAAAAAGACATCATGAGCAACGGGTGGAAATCCCACGACATCCCCTATTTTCCAGACTGTCTGGGATCAATTTACCCCAAGCTGCCCTGCGCAGGGAGCAAAGGCACCACATTTTAAATGAAACTCTCCTGGATACATGACAATAAGGATGAAATGGAGTGACCTGCCTGGAAATGCAGCAGGGGAACCGGTAAACTGAGGATTCCCCTCTGGACTGAGCATTGCAGTGACCAAAATCTTCGGGTTTACAAATCCTGGCTTTAAACCAGTTCTGGTGAAATGAGCTGTTATGAAAAAGAGGAAAGAAAAAAAAAAAAAAAGAAAAAAAAAAAAAAAAAAAGGAAATTTCACAATCTCCCTCTTTGCAAACGGTTTGTGGCAAAAAAAAAAAAAAAAAAAAAAAAAAAAAAAAAAAAAAAAAAAAACCAAACCCAAAACCCTTGTCCCTGTAGCGCTGTCATCCCAGCACGGATGAGTCAGGATTCCTTGGGGGGCAACCTGGCACCAGACCCCCCCCCCCTCTGCCTGGTGTGATTTTATTGTAAAAGCTGAACAAATCATTCAATCAAGTGATGTCTGCTGCTGTGGGATGAATTTGAGCGACCTTGGCACCATCTTTGCACAAAATCTGTTTGATTTTATTGTAAAAACTGATTAAATCGTTAAATAAGCGAGCGCTGATGCTGTGGGATGAATACGGGGATCCTGACGGAAGGTGTGGGACTGGCGGGCAGATAAAGCGCTTCCCGACCCTGCTAAAACCTCGTCCTGGGGCTGAGCTCGGCTGTGAAGCTCCCGTGCCTCAGTTTCCCCCGGCGCAGGAGCTGGGTGAGCACAGCCCCGGGCCCTCGGGGGCCGGGCCGGGTGTGACCCCGCTCCCAGCCCGCTCCCCCGCGGAGAGCCGAGCCGGATCCGAGCCTTGGATCTGCCCCATCCTCCCCCCACTCCATCTCTATTGATTTAATAAGATGGAGAGGAATTAACGGGGCCGGAGCATTGGAATAATGCAAGATGAACAAAGGGGCAGCGCTAGCAAAGATGCTGCCAGCTTTTAATGATGAGGCCGGGCAGATCCCCCGCCAGTTGTCCCTTTGGAGTGGCGATTAAGAACATACTGTTATTGTTAAGGCCGAGAGATAAATCCCTGCACCGTTTCTGATGTGATCAGCCGGGGCTTCTCCCTACAATTTGTGATCCTATTGTGGACGGTGTTTGCCCTGGGCAAGGAGAGTCTGGGAACCACTTATGAACCATCCTTTGGTCATTAGTCTCCTCATTAGGACAGAACAATGTGGGAAAAAAAAGATAATTGAAGGGAGCAGCGGGCTGATGGCGCACTCAGGCCCGGCCCAGTGCCGCCTCAATGCTTAGTTTGTTTAGAATTCCCAATTAATTTGAAATGCGCAGGTTTGGGATGCTCCCGACACCTGGAATTGCAACCCCTGTGAGCAGGGGCTCCGGGGCTGTGCGTGACGGGAGGAGCACGGGGCGTCTTGAGCCATAATTGATTTTTGGGGGTTCTCCCAGGCTTTGCCGGATGTAGCTCCATGGAATCACGGAATTCTAGGCTTGGAAGAGACTTTTAAAGGTCATCCAGCCCAACTCACGCTCTCCAGGCACGCGGTGTGGGAAGGGACCCCAGGGAGCCGCGGCGGGCGAGGGCGGGGGTGCAGCACGTCCCGCTCCCTCACTGCACATCTGGCTGAGCTACGGGGCCAGATGTGTTAGCCAGGAGCCCGACACGCAGGAACCAGCCCGCCGGGATCAGGGATTTGTCCCCAGGGAAAAGCTGGGGCAGAATGCGGTCCTGCCCCGCCGGGCTGCAGGGGCTGCCCGCGCCTCCTGCCTGGACATGCCCGGGTGATGAATCAGCCCCGGCTGGGGAGGAGGGGGAAAAGCCCTAATTCCTCAGGATGCTCAATATTATCAAGTGCTAATGAGGCCTGGATGGGGCTGAGGTGCTTTGCAGGCCATTATCCTAAATTAACCTGACAATGAAGCCGGGGAGCGGTGTCTGAGGGGCGGCTCGGGTGTGTATTGGCTGTCTGGGCTGGGCTCCGGGGGCTGCTGTCCTCTGCCTCCCCCCGAGCACAAACCGAGGGCCCTGGGGTTTGCAGGGGGAATTTTCCATTGCGTGAACACAGAATCATGGAATGGCTGGGGCTGGAAGGGACCTTGAGGACCATCTCGTTCCACCCCCTGCCATGGACAGGGACATTTTCCACTACCCCAGGCTGCCCCAAAGCCCCTCCAGCCTGGCCTTGGACAGGTTGAGTCAGCCTGGGGAGGTTTGACAGGCAGGAGACACGATGAGGTGACGAGGATGGAGAGAACCGGCACAGATTCCTCTCCAGGCCAGCGTTTGGGATGACATTCTTCTGTGAAACTGGCACGTCCCTAAATTGTCCTGTCCATCCCGTGCTGTACTGACACCGGAATCCGGCAGGGTCCTTGGGGGGTGGCCTTGCCCTTGTCACCTGGAACCCGGGCTCCTGTCCTCGCCCAGTCTGGGGCTGTTGGTGGGACCCTGTGAGGTGCTGGGGATCCAGAAGGGGACTTGGATCCTCCTGCAACAGGAGAGATGGGATTTACCAGGAGCACTGAGCTCCAGCACCGCGGTCTGCAGCTCCCTGCAGCTCCCCGGGCCTGCCTGAGGGTGACACAGCTGAGGCAGGGTGGCTCCTTGGCACCCAGCTCCAGGTGCTCGGGGTGCACAGAGCACCCACAGATATTGCTGTGAGCCAGAGGAATTTATCTTTCCTAGGTGCTAGCCTGGAGGAATAGGAACACATCCATTGTCCCCCTCGGAGAAAACCCGTGCTCCTCTTCCCACTGCAAAGAGAGACCCCCATTCCCTTCTCCTGGAGGATTTGGTGGGATAGGTTAGGAAAGGGGTAAATCACCAGCTCAAGGAGCCACGGGGTTCGAGAACATTCCTAATTGCCCATTACTGGTTCATGGATTATTATTTACTGTCACTTTGGACAGCACGGGAGAAACCTTTGCAAAAATCTCACGTAAGGCCAAAACCTGGTGCTCAGAATCCCATTTTTAAGGCAATTTTCGTTAAAATAGCTCAGGATTTCAGCCTCCTCAGGCTGTTGGTGCTGGGCCATTTATTCCAATGAGCAGGAGCAGCTCCTGGCTCAGCAGCACGGGCAGCCTGGGATCCATCCTCGCCTGATTTCAGGGAGCCTGGGATCCATCCTCCTCTGATTTCAGGGAGCCTGGGATCCATCCTCCCCTGATTTCAGTGAGCCTGGGATCCATCCTCCCCTGATTTCAGGCAGCCTGGGATCCATCCTCTCCCTGATTTCAGTGAGCCTGGGATCCATCCTCCCCTGATTTCAGGCAGCCTGGGATCCATCCTCTCCCTGATTTCAGGCAGCCTGGGATCCATCCTCCTCTGATTTCAGGGAGCCTGGGACCCATCCTCTCTCTCTGATTTCAGGGAGCCTGGGATCCATCCTCCCCTGATTTCAGGGAGCCTGGGATCCATCTTCCCCTGTTTTCAGGGAGCCTGGGATCCATCCTCCCCTGATTTCAGGGAGCCTGGGATCCATCCTCTCCCTGATTTCAGGCAGCCTGGGATCCATCCTCTCTCCCTGATTTCAGGCAGCCTGGGATCCATCCTCTCTCCCTGATTTCAGTGAGCCTGGGATCCATCCTCTCTCTCTGATTTCAGTGAGCCTGGGATCCATCCTCCCCTGATTTCAGTGAGCCTGGGATCCATCCTCCCCTGATTTCAGGGAGCCTGGGATCCATCCTCTCCCTGAGTGCAGGGATGCTCCCGATCCCGGCGGTGTTTCCCCTCTGGCAGGAGCACTCACGCCTCGGATTACAGATGCACCAAATCCCCGTCACGTTTTCGCGTGTGCTTGCTGTGGGTTTGGGGAAATTTCCGCCACCCCTCTGGCCCCGCTGGGATGGGTTTGCGGCTGGGAGAGGGATGGAAATGGAGCCGGGCTCTCCTCACCGGCCGAGAGGCGAGGTGTGAAATTTCTCATGGGCAAACAAGTGAGAGCTGCGGGGTGCCCAAAAGAAGGGGGACAGAAAAGATGAAGCAGGGAGGGGGGGAATGAGGAGGAGGAGAGAAAGCAGCAGCCAGGGAGGAACAAAAATCCCTAAAGCACCAACCTGGATTGAAGAGTGGGGCGTTTTCTATGGGGGGATTGTAAAATGCGCTCTCTCTTTCCCCTTGGCAGGGGGAAAAAGGGCCCCCCCTCTATCTGATAGTCATTAGCATCAATTAGCCCCGTTTGAAGTAGGCAACATCTTTGTCTCTTTGCAAAAAAAGAAATAAAAAAACCTTTCAGGGAGCCCATAATAACATCTGGAGCAGGAGAGGCTGAACTGAGTTCCCCACTTTCATCTCTTGTCGAGGGACTTGGAATGTTAATGCAGCCTCATTCTTTAATGGAGTTATCAGGAAATGCTTTTCACCTCCTTCCCTTTGCTCAGGGGGGATGTTTACAAAGGGCTGGGGGCTTTTTGGGGGGCTTTTTGGGTTGTTGTTTTGTTGTTGGGATTTTTTTTACCCCTTCTCTAAGAAACTCCCCCTAAGAGATTTCCACCCCCCTTCCCCTTTTATTTTCTACACTCTTGAAAAACAAAACGGGAATAAAATATAATGAATAGAATATAGTGAATAAAATAAAATAAATAAAATAACCACCAGCAGAAAACCAAAGAGGATCACATCCCATCCTTTCATGTCCCCTCTCTGGAGGGTCTGGGCTGGTGGTTGGAGCTGGTGTGGGCAGGGGAGGTGGGGGTCCTGGCCAGAGTCCCCCGCCCTGCCTGGCTGCTGGGTGCTACATTTCCCAAGTCATTACCAGCGGGTGAAAATTTCCAGCTTTCCCACCAAAATGCATTAGCTGAGCACACAGCACTAATGGGAAACAGGACATGTCATTAGGCAGCGGCTGCGGCCCAGGGGGAGAAGGGAAGGGAAAACTCAGCCGGGGTTTGGCTGGAGGTGCATCCATCGGTCCATCCCAGGGGCTCCTGTTGTCAGAGCAGCTTCCTGTCCATCCCTGCAGCTCCCTGTCCATCCCAGGGGCTCCCTGTCCATCCCAGCAGCTCCCTGTCCATCCCTGCAGCTCTCTGTCCATCCCTGCAGCTCCCTGTCCATCCCAGGGGCTCCCTGTCCATCCCAGGGGCTCCCTGTCCATCCCAGCAGCTCCCTGTCCATCCCTGCAGCTCCCTGTCCATCCCAGGGGCTCTCTGTAAATCCCTGCACCTCCCTGTCCATGCCAGGGGCTCTCTGTAAATCCCTGCAGCTCCCTGTCCATCCCTGCGGCTCCCTGTCCATCACAGAGGCTCCTTGTCCATCTCAGCAGCTCCCTGTCCATCCCAACAGCTCCCTGTCCCTCTCAGGGGCTCTCTGACCATTCCAACAGCTCCCTGTCCATCCCAGGGGCTCCCTGTCCATCCTAGCAGCTCCCTGTCCATTCCAGAGGCTCCCTGTCCATCCCAGGGGCTCCCTGTCCATCCTAGCAGCTCCCTGTCCATCCCAGGGGCTCCCTGTCCATCCCAGCATCTCCCTGTCCATCTGTCTGTCCATCAATCCTGCCAGGGGGATCCATCAGCGTCCCTGCCCTGCCTGCAGCTCGCCCATCCCAACAACCCCAACACAGATCCTTTAATAACTGCAGCAGCTCTGACATTGCTTTCCCTGGGAATCACAGCACTAGTCAGGACTTAGTATAAAGAGCAAAAATCATAAATTGATTTAATAACCTTTTAATAACCCCAAACCTCATCTAATGACACCCATGTTCAATCCCACACATACTCTGTGCCAGCAAAGCCAGGAGCTGTGAATCTCCAAGGATGTTTTTTTTTCCCAAGGTGACTTTTTTTTGGGAGAGGATTCAGCACTCACCCAGCTTTGAACGTGTGATTCCAATTAAGGCCGTGGTTCCATGGCAGCAGGATCGGAGCTGCCTGTTTGGATAAGGAGCAATAAAGCAGCAGCTGTATTTATTCACTTATTTGGATGCTGCTGGGGAAGACAGGATGCTAAAAGACAGGAGAAAACGTGTTTTAAAGGCAAACTTCGGGGACTCTTTTGTGTCCTGTGGGCATCCTCCTCCCTGAGGATCTTGTAGCCATCACCAGGGTGCCTCCTCGTGAGCAGGATAATCCTGCCTGTGTATTCCCATCTGCTTTGAAATGCTCAAAAATACAGAGATTTTTGTAATTATTTCTATGCATTGTGCAGGGAAAAGAAACTTTAAATGGCATGAATCCCTGCTGAAGGCAGGATTTAGTGGATATGGCCCGTGAGCCTATGCATGCAGGGATGGTTAATGCCAGGTTATTAAACCACAGGGGATTTTTGCTCTGTGTATATTAACCTGGAGACCCTGGGGCTTCTCTGTATTTGTACACACCAGAGTGAATTTCCAGTGGGAATTTGGTGGGATTTGAGCAGGAATCCCACCTGAGAGAGGAGTCTGTGCCACTCACAGCTCCCCATCAGCCCACGTGGCTGTGCCCAGCTCCGAGGGTGTCACACAGGGATGGCACCAGTTCCATTCCCAGGACACGGTCACCTCGGATCCTGGCAGGCTCCTGAGGTGCTTGACCCGTGTCCCAGATATTCCCACACACTGTGGCACACCTGGACAGGTAGAGACACATTCCCCTCGGCACAGGGGCACGATGTGATGTGCTGGCACAGCCTGGGGCCCGTAGGCTGTGCCCTGAGGAGTGCGGCCAGGAGATGCTGCGGGGGCTCCTGTGAGTTTGGGAATGGGACTGAGGGTTATGTTTGTGTCCCTGGGGGTGTCCGTGGGGAGGGGATTGGTGCTGGTGTGAGGTGTCCATTGGGAAGGAGTTTAGGTTGTTTTGGATGTCTGAGGAAGGAACAGCTGTTGGTGTAGGGGTCCATGAGGAAGGAATCGTTATCCATGGGGCATCCTCGGGAAGGACAGAGGGCCAGTGGTGGTCCACGGGAAAAGACCCCCACAGGTCACTGTAGAGGAAGATGCAGGGCAGGTGACACTGGAGGTGGCAGCAGGAAAAGAGTGCCAGGGTGGAAGGAGGGGTGTGGGTGACATGGGGTGTGGTGACATGGGGTGCCAGGGTGGAAGGAGGGGTGTCTGTGGGAGTGCTGCCATGGAACGTGGGGTGACTGTGCGGCTGTCCCTGGGAACGGGATCCGTGGGGCTGTCACTGCGGAAGCAGGGCTCTCCATGGGGGTGCTGGTGTGGAAAGAGGGGTGTCCATGGAAGAGCTTGAGAGCAAGGAGGGTTTCCATGGGAGCGTCGGTGGGGAGGAAGAGGTGTCGGTGTGGAGACTGGGGCATTGGTGGGGTGTGGGTGGGGAAGCAGGAGTGCTGGTAGGGAAGCAGGGGTGTTGGAGGGGTGTCAGTGGGGAAACAGGGGTGTCGGTGAGGAAGCAGGGGTGTCAGTGGGGAAGCAGGGGTGTCAGTAGCAAAGCAGGGGTGCTGGTAGGGAAGCAGGGGTGTCGGTGGGGAAGCAGGGGTGTCAGTGGGGTGTCAGTGGGGAAGCAGGGGTGCTGATAGGGAAGCAGGGGTGCTGGTAGGGAAGCAGGGGTATGGGTGGGGAAGCAGGGGTGTAGGCAGGGGTGTCGCTGGCGGCCAGCGGGGTGTGTGCAGCCCCCGCCGCCCCCCCGCCGCCGCTTTGCATAGGAGTGCGACTGTCCCCGGCCCCTCGCCCTCCATATAAGCGGCCGGGGCGGCGGCGGCCGCACCGGCCCGGCCATGCTGCAGAGCCCGGCGCGCCCCCGGCCCGGGCCGCCGCCCCCCAAGACCCCGTTCCACATCGAAGCGCTGCTCGCCCGGGAGCCGCCGCGCCGCGGCCCCGCCGCCTCCGTGAGCCCCGGGCCGCCAGCCCCGCGCTGGCCCGCGGCGGGACCCGCAGCCGGGCCGGCCCCGGCGGCGGCAGCGGCGGCAGCGGCGGCGGGGCTGGGGCCGCTGCCCGGAGCGTGGGGCTGGCCCTGGCCCTGGCCCGGGGCAGGTGAGCGGGGTCCGGCCGGGCGGGAGCGGGGCCGGGGCGCGGAGCGGGGATGCCGCGCACGGGGACGGGATGCGGGACCGGCCCGCTGGGAAATAACGGGGTCGGGGTCACCCCAAAGCGCCGCGGTCCCCGCTGCCGGGGTGGTTTCGTTCCTGCAGCCTCTGGAGCAGCCCCGAGCTGAAGCGTTGGGCTGCGGCTGCGGGACAGGGACGAGGCACAGGGAAAACTTTCCTTGGAGTTTTTTTTCCCCTCTGTAGGTGATCGATATAGCGAGACCAAAAAGGACGGGTTTATGTGGGTTTTTTTGTTTATTTGTTAATTTTTGCTATATTGCGAGGCAGTTTCTAACACACCTGATGTCTCTGAACAGTTTGACAAAGAAAGAGCCCGTGGTTGATTCCTTGAAGATGCTACAGGTTTTTACTAATCCATGATTCAGTCCCCAGTCCAGAACCTGGTGCAGAATATCCAAACTCACTGTTTGCATTTGAGATGGAGCCAGAAACTTGGAATAGATGCAACAGTAAAGTGAGAGAGCTCAAAGCAGTATTCCAGTGCCTGGGCTAGTGGAAGGTGGCGGAGGTGGGAACTGGATGATCTTTAAGGAGCTTTCCAACCCAAAGCAGTCCGTGGTTCCATGAGATCTTACGGCTGACTTTGCACACACTGGCATTTATTTCTCCTCTCATATAGCAGGAAGGCACTTCACTGCCAGAGTTTTAATCAAAAACCGGCTGTCATTTCTCAAAGCCTCGCTCCCAGAATTAATTTCTTCACCTCTGCTGCTGTGTGGGTCCCTCTTCTCCCAAATTTGCCCTCATCCCTCTCTAATTTTGCTTTCCCTGCAATTTTTCACTCACAGAAGTGAAACTGTCAAGTGTTTTGTGGCACTTGGCCCCCAAAACTTCATATTTTTAGTGCAGAAGCATCTAAGGAAAATGTTTTTGTTGATCCGTGGGTAAAATTTACACCGTGGTGATGGATGATACTGCCTGATCTGTCAGGATCTATTTTTACTGGAACTTTATAAGGACAACGACCAAGTGATTTTAACAAAAGTATCTCTATTCAGAGTATTTTTCTTGAAATTAAGTATTCCTTTTTAGCATTCAGAGCGTGATCTTGCTGTTGTCCAGGCAAAACCTGCAGCCAAGCCTATATTCCCTGTGTATAAGGAACTCCAGATTTGATCCTGCTGCTACAATATTCAGGCACCAAAAGCATTTGCTGATCTTTTATTAAGTACTTAGCAGAACTATTTAATACATTATTTCTTTCACGAGACAGCATCTGCAGAATTGTGTTAATCTTTATATTATATCAAACATCCAGGTATGAAAACACAGTTAAACAATTTGCAGAGCGATTTCCACTCAGCGCTTCATGTTGGAAATTACACTTGCTATTATTCCAGTGTTAAAATAGAAACAAAAAGTGATGGGTGAAAAGATTTTAATGATGAAAATAGTTTTAAGTGCAATTACGGCTGTTAAGCTGTCAGGTCTCCGGCCCACAAATCCTTAAACACACGCAGAACTTACGCCCAATTAATGAAAATAAGTAGGTCAAGGTGCAGGTTTGTGCCTGGAGAACGTGACAAGATCAGTCATTAAAGGAGAGATAAGTAGCAGGTGTGAATGGGGATCATTATGTGCAGTATTTCCATAAAAGCTAGAGAAACCTGGCTTGCCACAATAATTTGGAACAGCAGAGATGGGGACCATTAATGGCCTGATCCTGCCAGTGCTTTCCACAGGGAAAATCCCACTGGTTGTAATTAGTGGTTATGTTAAAGTGAATCTGGTGCTCGGAGAAGCCGCGGTGCCATCAGTGCTGGCCTTCCGTGGCTCCTATGGCTCCTAAACCCTTCAGGCTGTGCTGTGAGCCCTGCAGATCTCCAGGGCAATCACCTGGGCATGGACTCACGGTGGTTGGGCTGGGAAGGGATTGCAAGGAGCAGCAGTGAGCAGGGACATCAGCTGGATCAGGGAGGATGAGGGACTGGGGAAAGGGAGACCTGCTCTCAGTCAGGTGCCGGTGGCAGTGCAGGTGTTGGATTGTATGTTAATTTATGCTAATTACGGTTAACCTCAGGCCACAGCTGGAGAGGAGACAGGTCAGATACACTTGTTAGTCCTGCTAAATCATCACCACCCCTGGGAACTTTACGGGGAGCAGAGGTGCAGGATGTGGTCCTGCATGAGAGCTGCATCCTGGACACTGAGCCGGTGTGCCAAGGGAAGGGGAAAACCAGGGGCCAGTCTGGGGTCAACTCCCCCAAACTTTGAACATCTGTGATTCGGGGGTTCTGGAGACAGAGGTGGGATTTCTGTGTTCTGCAGCTCTTGATGCAATTCATTGTCCTGTTACAAAGGTCCTGTGCAGGCAAAGGTCACATCCTGCCCACCTCACTGAGTGCTGATTTCTTTGGGTCTGGCTGCACGTCCAGGACTGTCCTTGGTGGATCCTGAGGGTAAAACCATAGAACAGGCCCTCAAAAGTTCTTCTACTCCAGCTTTTCATGGGAAAAGGAGCCTGGATGAGATTTTCTGGGTAGGGACAGGGCAGGGACATCCCTGCTGGGTTTGTGCTTTCTCCCAGCTCCTTTAGTGCAGAGCCCTTCAATTCTTGCTGCTTTCTCACAGGTCTGGAGTTGTCTCACTGTGTTGGGACCAACCCGCTGGGTCCTGCTGGGCCTTGGAGGTCGGGGGGGCCCTGCAAGATGAAGAGAGTCCGCACGGTCTTCAAACCAGAGCAGCTGGAGCGGCTGGAGCAGGAGTTCCTCAAGCAGCAGTACATGGTGGGCACGGAGAGGGTGGACCTGGCTGCAACTCTGCATCTCACAGAGACCCAGGTAAGGGATGGGGGAGCCGAGCTGGTGGAACTGATCCCGGGGCTGCTCTGTGCTGATGGTCCCACTGGGAAGCGTGGTGGGAGGAGGGCACGGTGCAAAGTGACCCGTGGGACACCCTGCTGCCAGGTGACGTTGAAGAGATGTGCCTGGAGTTTGGATGGTTTCTGGATAAGATTTCTGAATCCATGAAGTGGAACAAAAAGCATTCAGGAGCACAACCCTGCTGTGCTTTAGAGTTGGAGCTGGGTTTGTTGCTGTGTCTGCATTGTCACGATCCTCTGGAGACTGTTTCAAGTGTCCTTTTATGACACTGGATATAATTATTTCCCTGCTCTGCCGTGTGAGTTCCTGCTCCTCCCACAGTAAATTGCTTGTTTAGTGTGGAGAGTGTGGAAAGAAGGAGCCAGGTGATCTTCCACAGTGGGATCTAAATTCAGCTGGGAAAAAGGGAGAGCAAAACAAGGCCAGTTCTGGAGGGACAAGGGATAATTATCGGGAGTCTCATCATGCCCTGTGGCAACTGCAGTCCTGGGGATGGGTTCAGGGGCTCCTTAGGGAGCTGCTTCCTTCACTTCCCTGGCCAGAGCCTTCTCAGTGCAGCTGCCTCCTCCATCCCCTGATCCTTTCCCATCACTGCTCTGCCCCCGTAGCTTCACCTCCTTCTAAGGAATAATGCACCTTCCCACTTTAAGGAGCTCTGCTTTTTGGGGATATGCACCTCGGGAGCACGTGGATTGGAAAAGGGCTCCTGGAGCCTTTGGGTTAAGCTGTTGTGCCACTTCCCATCCAGGTCAAAGTCTGGTTCCAGAACCGGAGGATCAAGTGGAGGAAGCAGAGCATGGAGCAGAAGGCGGCAAAGCTGTCGCAGTTTGGGGTGATCCAGCCTGCGAGCGCCGACTCCACCGGCAGCAAGGACCACGAGGAGGACCCCGTGGACGTGGAGCTTTGAACAGCCGAGGAGACTGGGCTGGTTTTTGATGCCTGGGGACGTGTCTGTGCTGCTTTGGTCCAAGTGAGACTGATCTGAGAGCTGGAGCTACAGGACTGAACTGCAGCTGGCTGGAAGGAACCCCCCAGGTTTCACTGGCTGCTGCTCGGTAGCCAAGTGCTGTAATTCCTCATCACTTAGTGGCAGGTGATCTCCTGTTTGCTCATGAAGCACCAGGACACACAAACAGTTTCCAGCAGAGAGGCTGGGGTGACAATCAGGGTGTCTCTGGTGCTGGGGTGACAATCAGGGTGATTCTGATGTTGGGGTGACAATCTGCTGGTTTCTGTGGTGTGGGGGTGACAATCAGAGGGTTACTTTGCAGCTGGGGTGACAATCAGAGGATGATTTTGATGCTGGGGTGACAATCAGAGAGTCTCTGATGCTGAGCAGGCAATGGGATCTGTCTCTGATGGCTCTGAGCACAAGGACATTTCAAACCAGCCCGGGTCACTGATGTGTGGCTGTGTGCTCCAAGGAGGAAGGAGGAGAATCTCCCTGATGGCTTTTTCTTCTCAACTTGACCCCCATGTTTGATGTTCAGACCAATCACAACCAAAATACCCCAAAAGGGGAAGCCCTTTCTCTGTGCTGCCACGCACAGACTCCTGAGGAGCAGCGTCCGAGCCTGCCCTGGAGCAGAAGTGCCTCCTCCTGTCAGTGCCTTGCTGTATCCGTGCCTTTTCCAGGGCTCCCCAGACCTGGATCCAGCCCCGGGTGCTGCGTGTCCCCTGGCACTGCTGTCCCTGCCCAGGGTGTGCGTGTGCTGCTGCTGCTGCAGGGAGCTGCCCCGGGGCTGCCCAAGCTGCAGGGCTGCTGGAGGCTGCAGTAAAAAGCAGCTCCCACACCTCAGCTGCTGCAGCACAGGGCCCCCTGCCCCGCGGCCAGATGTGCCACTGTGGCCCAGACACAGCTGCTGCTCTGTTCTCTCCTCATTATCCCTGCAGGTGCCCTGGGACGCAGCACCCGGAGCGCTCCGAGCACATCTGGAGCAGCCCGATGCGGTTAACAGCTGGATTTTTGGGGGTAGGGAGGGCTTTGGGGGGCCAGGACTAAGGACTCAGGCTGTCACCTTGCCTTCCTACAGCTGCCCAGGGCAGCAGCCACCACGGCCCATCAGCTCAGGATAAGTTATTCCGTCTCTTTCTGACCTAGAACACTGTATATCACTTTACTCTTATATTGTTATTTATAGAAATACCTTTTTTTTTTGCCTTAATACGTGTCACTTATTTATTTGTTTTTTTTTTGATAAAAATTGAGTTAATTTTAAAAAGAGAGATGGAATGAGTGTAAAAACAAAAAACAGATGGAAAAATTTCCAAGTACTCACTTTAATTTTCAATTGAAATGAGTAACAACAACAACAAAAAAACAACAACAAATGTATGTTCATCCTTCTCAACAGAGTTTGAGGGTTTTTTTCTTAATAAACTATTTTGGACAAAATACATACTAAAAATCTTTTTTTCAGTTGATTGATGACCCTATATCAAAGTAGATGAAAGGAGTTACTGCTTTGCACTGGTTCCTGCCAAGATAAACTACATTTTCAGTAAAAGCAGTCATGCCTGGTGAGTGGGGGGTGCTCAGGCTCCGGGAGAACAAGAACCTGAGTCTGCAGGTGGATGTGGCCAAACCTCTGCAGCTCCTGCTCTGCCAGCCTGAGGGGCTGGAGTGTGGCCAGGGCAGGGAACGGGGCGGGGAAGGGGCTGGAGAATTCCTGAGGGAGCTGGGAAGGGGCTGGAGAGTTCCTGAGGGAGGTGGGAAGGGGCTGGAGAGTTCCTGAGGGAGCTGGGAAGGGGCTGGAGAGTTCCTGAGGGAGCTGGGAAGGGGCTGGAGAATTCCTGAGGGAGCTGGGAAGGGGCTCAGCCTGGAGCAAAGGAGGCTCAGGGGGGACCTTGTGGCTCTGCACAGCTCCTGCCAGGAGGGGACAGCCGGGGGGTCGGGCTGGGAACAGGGACAGGAGGAGAGGAATCTCAGGATCACTGAGGCTGGAAAATCCCTCCAAGCTGTGCCCGATCCCCCCTTGTCCCCAGCCCAGAGCTCTGAGTGCCTTCCTTGGACACCTCAGGGGATGGAGTCTCCACCACCTCCCTGGGCAGCCCCTTCCAGTGCCCGTTCCACCCCTTTCCATGAAGAAATCTCTGAGGAAATGGCCTCAGGTTGTGACAGGGGAGGTTTATATTGGATGTTGGGCAAAATTCATTCACAGGAAGGGCTGTGCAGCCCGGGCACAGCTGCAGTGGTGGAAACCCCATCCCTGGAGGGATTTCAAAGCCTTGTGGATGTGGCACTTGGGGACGTGGCTCTGCTGTGGCCTTGGCAGTGTCAGGGAACATTGGTCTCGTTTGTCTTAGTGCGCTTTTCCCACGCAAGTATTCCATGAGTCGCTGAGGGTGTGACGGCAGCAGGAGTCACGGCAGCATTGTCCCACCTGTGGCCTGTCCTTGTCCCTGCCGCGGGCACCGTGTGATGGAGCGCAGCCTGCGCTGGCTCCACCGGCTCTGGATCCCACAGCACGGCCAGGGAACGTGGCCCTGGCAGCCTGTTTGTCCCTTGTCCCCCGGCCGGGTGGCCGGAGCCGTGGCCAGCCCTGCGGCCACGCTGTGGGTCAGCGGCCAGTCCTGAGGCCACGCTCCAGCTGCCGGCCCGGGCACGGAGGTGGCAGCTCCGGCTCTGTCACCCGGTGTCGTGTCCCCGCCACGAGCCGACAGTGACATCTAGTGACACCAAACGACTCCCCAAAGCCCCGAATAAGGAATCGTCCCGAACTCCGCACCCTGCTCCCGCCGCCTGGCCAGCGACGAGCCGGGCTGAGCCGCAGCGCTGTGAATTAGTAAATACAACCAAACACCCATGTCCGTGGGCTTTAAGGCTTTGCGGACCCCCGAGCAGGAGGTGGAGAGGGCAGAGTGGCCAGAGCAGCGTGTTTTGAAGGCTTTTCTGGGGGAAGTCGGGCCGGTTTTGGGTGCGCAGGGCAGTGGCCGACGCCTCCACTCTCCATGAGGGGAGACCTCAAGTGAGGGGGGGGAACTTGTGCTCCTGCTTGACAGGGCTGTGACGGCTATTCCTCTCCCATTAAACAACGATAACTGACTGGGGAGAGGCAGCAACCTCGTGTACGATTTGGGGTGGCAGCGGCAGCGCCCCGGCCCCGTTTTGGGGTGTTTCGGCGGTGTTTTGGGGTGTTTCGGCGGTGTTTTGGCGGTGTTTTCAGACGCTGCCCAGGGGCTGTGGAAGGGGGGCCAAGATGGCCGCCGGCCCCCGCGCGCCCCGCGGCTGAGGGGGGCGATGGCGAGCGCGGGCCCCTGAGGGGCGCAGGGGGCGGGGGCGGAGGAGGAGGAAGAGGAGGAGGAGGAGGAGGAAGAGGAAGAGGCGCTGCCCGGCGGGTCAGGGCGGGGAAGTCGCCGCCCGAAGATGGCGGCCGCGGCGGGGCCACACGCCGGGGCTGCGGCGGAGGCGCGGTTCATCAGCAGCGCCAAGGTGAGCGGCCCGCGGTCTCCCCTCCGTGAGGGTCCCTCCCTTCCCGCCCAGCCTGGGGGACGGAGGGAGGAGAAGCCCCCGCAGGGTCCCCTCGGGATGGAGGGGATGGAGGGATTCCCTCAGCTCCCCGGTATGACTCGGCTTCGGGCGCGTCCCTGACCCGCGGTTGTCCCTCGGCAGGGAAAGGGCTTGTTCGCCACCAGAAACATCCGCAAAGGGGAAACAGTCTTCGTGGAGAGGCCGGTGGTGTCATCCCAGTTCCTCTGGAATGCCCTGTACAACTACCGAGGTGAGCGGCTGGCGCTGGCGGCATGTCCCCATCCCTGTCACCTGTCCTGGTGGGGTGACCGCGGGACCGCAGAGGTACCCAGGGAAGGGTTTGGGTTTGTATTAGCGCCTCTATAAAGGTGGCCCTGCTGCCTTTTCTGCCTCCACACTAAACTGTTGACAACTTCAGGTGTCATCCATCAGCTCTGGAGGAATGTGCCAGGTGCCACCATAGAATCTTGGAATGGGTTGGGTTGGAAGGGGCTTTAAAGATAATATTCCACCTCTGCTATGGGCAGGGACGCCTTGCCCCAGCCCAGGTTGCTCCAAGCCCCATCCCCTTGTTCCTCTCTGGTGGTGGTACCAGTTGTGTTGGGTTGCCCTGGGTTCTGGTCCCTTTCCTTTCCAAAAGCTTTCCTGTGGATCCATCCACCCATTCCATCATCCATCCATCCATCCATCCCTCATCCATCCACCATCCATCCATCCATCCATCCATCCATCCATCCATCCATCCATTATCCATCCATCCATCCATCCATCCATCATCCATCCATCCATCCCTCCATCCATCCATCCATCCATCCATCATCCATCCATCCATCCATCCATCCATCATCCATCCATCATCCATCCATTATCCATCCATCCATCCATTCCTCATCCCTCCATCCATCCCTCCATCCATCCATCCATCCATCCATCCATCCATCCATCATCCATCCATCCATCCATCCATCCATCCATCCATCCATCCATCCATCATCCATCCATCCATCCATCATCCATCCATCCATCCATCCCTCATCCATCCATCCATCATCCATCCATCCATCCATCCATCCATCCATCATCCATCCATCCATCCATCCCTCATCCATCCATCCATCATCCATCCATCCATCCATCCATCCATCCATCCATCCATCATCCATCCATCATCCATCCATCCATCCATCATCCATCCATCATCCATCCATCATCCATCATCCATCCATCATCCATCCATCCATCCATCATCCATCATCCATCCATCCATCCATCCATCCATCATCCATCCCTCATCCATCCATCCATCCATCCATCCATCCATCCATCCATCCATCATCCATCCATCCATCCATCATCCATCCATCATCCATCCATCATCCATCCATCCATCATCCATCCATCATCCATCCATCATCCATCCATCCATCCATCTATCCATCCATCCATCATCCATCATCCATCCATCCATCATCCATCCATCATCCATCCATCCATCATCCATCCATCATCCATCATCCATCCATCCATCATCCATCCATCCATCCATCCATCCATCCATCCATCATCCATCCATCCATCATCCATCCATCCATCCATCCATCATCCATCCATCCATCCATCCATCCATCCATCCATCATCCATCCATCCATCCATCTCTCATCCACCCACCCACCCACGCCCCCACCCTGCCTGTCTCCCCACAGCCTGTGATCACTGCCTGCGGGCGCTGGAGACGGCGGAGGAGAACGCCCAGCGCCTGCTGGGGAAGAGCTCCCTGGTGCTGCCTCACCCGGAGCAGTGCAGCACCCGGAAAGACCTGCACCAGCAGTGCCCCCGCTGCCAGGTACGGCACTGCCAGGAGGGACCGTGCTCTCCTTGGGATCTTGAGTCCTTCCCATCCGTCTGGGCTCTTGTGCTGTCTGCCTTTCCATGCTGTGGGCCAAAGAGCCAGGGCTCTGCTGGTCAGGGAGGGGGCACAGCTGGCTCAGGCGGATCTAGGAGCCCCTTTTCCTGCTGCCACGGCCAATGGCAGCGCTGTCCCCTCGCTCTAGGTGACGTACTGCAGTGCAGAATGCAGGCAGGCAGCGCTGGAGCAGTACCACCAGGTCCTCTGCCTCGGCCCGTCCCGGGACGACCCCACGCACCCCCTCAACAAGCTGCAGGAGGCGTGGAGGTAGGGCCTGCCCTGCCTCTGGCTGCACGGGCAAGGGAGGTGGCTCTGCTGGGCTGGCTCCTTGCTGGGCATCCCTGCACGAGGTGGCTGCAGGGTGGGGGTGGCCGTGGGACACTGCCCCGCTCTTTCTCCTGGTTGGGTGTTGTGGTGTTGGCAGCCCCAGGGTTTGGACAACACAGCTGAGCACTCCTTATTTTTCTCCTGCTAAAGAGCTACAAAGTGCAGAGCTATGCACATCCCTCACTTCTGCAGTTTTCTGGTGCTCTTGTAGATCTCCAGCCTCTGGGAGATCCTCCTTGTAGCATCCCATGGGTCCATTTCTGTCCCTGCTTTAAAAAAAAAATAGTTCCAGAATGGGATGAGCAACATCCCTGACCCAAATCTTGTCCCACGCCCCAGCAGAGTGAGCAGGATGGAGGGGGATTTGTTCCTATGGGTGGAGCAGGAAGGTGGGTGCAGGTTTCTCTCCACTGGACCCCCACACAGCGATGCTGCGCTGACCATTTGGTGTGCTGGATCAGTGCAGGCCTGACCACACCTATGGCAGCTGCCTCTGCCTCCCTCCAGCTTTTCATTCCCATGCCAGCCCTGATCTGCTCATCTCTTCTCCATTTTAATCCCCCAGAAACATGCATTACCCTCCAGAGACTTCCAGCATCATGCTGATGGCCAGGATGGTTGCCACCATCAAACAGGTACGGTGGGTGGTTTTGTTACCCCATTGTGGATGTTATTCCCAAGGCTCTGTTTCCTTGGCCTGGCTTTCTCAGCATTTATTCTGACAATCCTCCCTCCCTCTGGGCTGGGGAGGAAAGTGGTGTTGGTGCAATGCCTCTGCTTGATTCTTTTGTCAGGCTAAAGACAAGGAGTGGTGGATCAAGGCCTTCTCCCAGTTCTGCAACAAGACAGCAAATGAAGAAGAGGAGATTGTGCACAAGCTGCTGGGGGATAAATTTAAGGTAAGACCCAGCAGCTCTTAAATTGTCTCGAGCCTTCCTTCTCCTGCCTGTGTCTGTGAGCCCACAGATGCCAAAGCCTCATTACGGTGGGGATAGGAAGCACTGGAAACTCCAGGCTTAAAGGGAGGGCCCTGACAGTGAGGAAGTGGTTGCTTAGAGGGTTTTGGCCTTGTGATGCTTTCATGGGATATGCTGCTCCTTCCTGTGGGGGAGATGTTCCTGCTGTGGGCTGGGACAGCGTGATATTTAGCTGCTGAGTAGGTGGCTTTTGCTGCTGAAATGGGTGGATTTCACAGCTGTGAGGGCAGCAGCCTCCAGCCGTGCAGGACAGGCCGGGGAGCCCAGGTCCTTCTGGAGCCTCTGGCCTGTGCTGGGCTCACCCCCAGCACCCCCACCCTGACCGTGCTCTGTGTCCTGCCAGGGCCAGCTGGAGCTGCTGCGGTTGCTCTTCACCGACGCCCTTTATGATGAATATCTCAGCAGGGTGAGTGGATCTGCCTCCCAGAGAGCCCAGGAGCATTGGCCAGGGCTTCCCCTGGGACTCTGCTCGTTCCTTGCTTTCCCCAAAGCTCCCTGTGGCATTCGAAGCATTGCAGAGCGAGGTGCTCTGCAGGCTGGCCTGGCCTCAGTTCCTTTGTCCTGTCCCTGCTGCAGTGGTTCACTCCGGAAGGCTTTCGATCCCTCTTTGCCCTCGTTGGGACCAATGGCCAAGGCATAGGAACCAGGTAATGGGGCTTTGTGGAGCTGTGTTATGTGAATGGCTGGGTTTAAGAGACAGGGTCAGAGAGGCAGACTTAAAAAAAACTTCATCTTGGCTGTGTCCAACCCTTTCACATCCCTCTGCCAGACCTTGGCTGCTCAGGGCCACCTTGGATCTCCTCTGCGAGATCTCACCGTGTGCTGACAACACTATGGGAGTATAAAAATGTCCTGCTGTCCTTTTTGACAGCACTGGGGGACTGTAAAAATGTCCTGCTGTCCTTTTTGACAGCACCGTGGGGCTGTGACAGTGTCCCACTGCTCCCTGTAGCACCGTGGGGCTGTGACAGTGTCCCACTGCTCCCTGTAGCACCGTGGGGCTGTGACAGTGTCCCACTGCTCCCCAAAGCACCGTGGGGCTGTGACAGTGTCCCACTGCTCCCCAAAGCACCGTGGGGCTGTGACAGTGTCCCACTGCTCCCCAAAGCAGCGTGGGGCTGTGACAGTGTCCCACTGCTCCCCAAAGCAGCGTGGGGCTGTGACAGTGTCCCACTGCTCCCTGAAGCACCATGGGGCTGTGACAGTGTCCCACTGCTCCCTGAAGCACCGTGGGGCTGTGACAGTGTCCCACTGCTCCCCAAAGCACCGTGGGGCTGTGACAGTGTCCCACTGCTCCCCAAAGCACCGTGGGGCTGTGACAGTGTCCCACTGCTCCCTGAAGCACCGTGGGGCTGTGACAGTGTCCTACTGCTCTCTAAAGCACTGTGGGGCTGTGACAGTGTCCCACTGCTCATTAAAGCACTGTGGGGCTGTGACAGTGTCCCACTGCTCCCTGTAGCACCGTGGGGCTGTGACAGTGTCCCATTTCCCCCCAGCTCCCTGAGCCAGTGGGTGCACGCGTGCGACGCGCTGGATCTGCCCATGCTACAGCGGGAGGAGCTGGACGCCTTCATCGACCAGCTCTACAAGGACATTGAGAAGGGTGAGGCTCTGGCAGTGCAGGGATGGGGCAGGCAGCCTCGGGAAATGGATCTTTGTCCTCCGTCCCCTCCCAGTGGGAGGGAAGGGCTCTTGGGAGATCACCCTGCAGCACCCAGGCCGTGCTGGCTGTGGGTGTTCATGTTGATGGACAGTCCTTCGTGCTTGTGTGTGGAAGAGCAGGAATGGACCATGCAAAGCTCTAACCCCTCTCTCTTTGCTGCAGAGTCAGGAGAGTTCCTCAACTGCGAGGGATCAGGGCTCTACGTGCTGCAGAGCTGCTGTAAGTAACACAAGGACTGGGAGGAAAACCAGTAGCGAGGAGGGAAATGTCCCGTGCTAGGCTGGCTCATCTCTTCATCTGGAGAAAGGGGTTTGTGCTTGCCATCTGTGGGATGGGGTGGGGTGGATGTGGTGGGCACTGCTCTCTCAGTGTTCCCTGGCTTTTTGCCCAGCTGTGAATGGCCAGTCCTGCCTTGCATGCACTCAGATGTGATGTGGTTCCAGGAGCCACTTAGGCATTTAGCAGAGATTGTATTGCCCGTAGGTAACCACAGCTGCATCCCCAATGCTGAGACATCCTTCCCAGAAAACAACTTCCTCCTGCATCTCACTGCTCTGGAGGACATCGAAGCAGGAGAGGTGAGCCAGCGGGGCCTGGGTGGACCTGAGGTGACATCACACCTTGGCATCATCCCTGTGTCCCCTACATCCTCCATGGATCCCAGCCCCAAAACCTCCTGTGTCCTGCATGATCTTGGCAGAGGAATTCAATCCCCATCCCATGTAGGGGCTGCCAGACCCCTGTTTCTGCCTGATTCTGAGAGGGACTGGGAGAAATCCTGCTGCTTTGGGATCATGGGGAGTGATTCTGAGCCCAACCCATTTGTGTTTGCTGGCAGGAAATCTGCATCAGTTACTTAGATTGCTGTCAGAGGGAGCGCAGCAGACACAGCCGCAACAAGATACTCAGGTAGGGGCTGCCTGGAGCTACCTGGGGGGCCCTCACACCCCTTGACACCCCAAACAGTCCATCAGGGCAGCATCCCCACCCCGGGGCTGTGTGTGCCTTGGGCTGTGGCTGTGCACGGGCTGCTGTGAGCTTCAGTGGGCCCGTGGCAGGGGCTGTGTACAGCATGTGGTGCTTCGAGCTCCTTGTAACGTGTTGTAGCCTTGGGGACAAAGGATTTGGATCCCCCCTCTCTCTGCAGGTTTACACCTGCAGACCCTTCCTTTTCCTTCTCTGTCCCTCAGGGGTGGAGGTTCCTGCTGGGGGTCACTGTCCCTGTCCCATCACCCCCGTGGGGCTGAGAAATCCCCCTCTCCACCTGGGGTACCTTCACCCTGCCTGAGCCAGCAGGATGGAACCCCCAAACTCCTCCGGGTCCGACACATTTAGCCCCTTCCTGGCTGTTCTCTTCCCGACCCCTGCCCAGCAGCAGTGTGGGACTGTACCTGTCTCCACACCATCCCTCTGTCTCCTGCCTGCCCACCTGCCAGGGAGAACTACTTGTTTACCTGCTCGTGTCCCAAGTGCCTCGCGCAAGCCGACGACGCCGACGTGACGTCGGACGAAGAGGAGGAGGGCGAAGGAGAGACGGACGACGCAGAGCTGGAGGATGAGATGACTGATGTGTGATCCTGGCCCCGGGCGAGAGGAGAGGGAAGGGATGGGATGGGAAGGGCCTGGAGGTTCCTCCAAGAGGCAGCAGCTTTAATTTAGAACAGGGTTGTGTTGTGGGGTCGGAGCGGGGCAGCCGGGAGCCGGAGGCAGGCCCTGCTCCCGCCTGTCCGTGTTGTCCCTGTGCGTGTGTATGTGTGTGTGTGTCAGGCTGTCCCTGTCCTCCCTGTGAGGACAAGCTGTGAGCCAGTGGCCCTCCAGCACATCCCAGTTCCCAGTAGGGCTGGCTGGTGCACGCAGGGGAGGCTGGAGGAGAGTGGGATCCAGCCAGCCCCTGGGACACCACGCTGGTCACCTGTGAGGTCGCTCTGCCGTGTCTGTGCAGGCTGTGGATGTGGAGGAGCTTGTCCTTCCCACCCTGCAGGGACGAGGGAAATGTGTGTGTGTGTGTGTGTGTCAGTGTGTCTGTGCACGAGGGTACTATTTAATGTCTATATTAGCACTATCTACACACTATGGAGCTGGGGCCCTCATATATCCTCCATTCCATGCCTTGGCCAGCAGTGAGGGGCAGGGGGATCTTGCAGGGGATGCCTTGGAGAGTGGCCCAGAGCTCGAGTCCAGCAGGGAGAGCAGAGCTGACCCTGCAGACACCTCCTGCCCAGCTTGGCCCACCCTTCCCATGACAGAGCCCTGGGCAGTGACTGCAGGACCGTGTGGGGCTGGAGAATGGCCAGGAGCTGACGTGGGCTGGGGTGTCATCCCAAACCCAGAAGGCATTTTGGGTTTTGTAGGGAGGGAGTTTCCCTCCCTCCAGCCAGCCGTGGGACGAGGCTGTGCCTGGGGATGCAGCATGTGCTGGGTGCTTCCCTGCACCCAGTGCTCCCACACGGAGATGTGCCAGTGCTGAGTGGCCCCACTGGATGTCCCCTTGTCATCCATCCCACGCTGCCACCCTCAAGGCCACGCCACGCAGTGCTGTCCCTGTTGCAGACCATGTGGCTGGAGGGACAGCGGCTCCAAGTGACAGGCAGCAGGTCAGGGATGCACCTGGGGTTATTTCCTTCCTCCATGGATTCTGGGGAGCTGTTTTCCTGCTGCCGTGTCCGTGGCAGCTGGATTGTGAGACCGAGGGTGGCACACCTGTGGCACTGCCATCACCACCAGCCCTGCCTCCTGCTGCTTGTCCCCAGCCATCCCGGGGCCACATCCCCTTCAGTGTTCCTAATAAACCGAGACTGGTGACAGCTGGGGACCTGTGCTTTGTATTGCTGAGTGCAGAGAGGGCTGTGACCCAGGGGCTGCTCCTGTGGGGACACGGGGCTGGGGCTGGGGGAACAGACACCTGTGCAAGTGTGGGCTCTGGATTTGTGACCAGCCCACCCTTGGGGACAGCTGCTGTGCTGTCCCAAGAGGCTCTGAGCCCTGCCCCAGCTGCAGGAGGTACTTGGAGAATTTTACTAGGAAAAAAATTGAGGATGAGATTTATCCCTTCATCCACTGACTGCTGGAAATAAAAGAGGAACTTCCCTTTTTCTAAAACTTACTCAGACTTCATTAGCTCAGACAAAAATATACAGACATCGGGTGAGCCCTGCTGGTACAGACCAAGCCTGTATCGCTCTCCCCCCCATCCCTGCCAGTCCTCATCCCTCCAAATCAGCAGCACAAGGTCAAATGTTTCCTGGGAAGTGCTGGCCTGCTCTGGGCCCTCACCTCCCTCCCACACAGTCGCAGGTCGGTGCCAGGCTCAAGGCTCCCCCTGGCATTGGTGCTTGCCCTTGGCCACACACCGGTGCCAGCAGAAAGATCTCCCTGTCACCAAATCCAGCGGGATCTCTGGAGCGTGTTGGGATCCTTTCCTCAAACCCGGGTCCTTAGGGCAAGATCCTGGGATGCACCAGGAAGTCCTTGATCCGCTGCAGCCTTTTGCTGCTACCAGAAGGTCCAGGGGGGCTGCATCATCTCGTAGGTGGGAATGCTGGTGACGTTGACAGGAATGGAGATGACGGCCCAGGGGAGCCCGTGCTGCTCCAGGGAGCGCCTGATCATGTACCTGTGGGCATGGAGGGTGCCAGGTGTTCCCGAGCTGCCAGGGCTGGCAGAGCGGAGCCAGACCTGAGCACAAACCACCACCCAGCTCAAAGTGCCCATTAACCGCGACTGAATCCGTGCAAAATGTGGCTCCCAAAGCCTGGCGGGGCCACGCTGATGCTGGGAGCTCCCTGCTGTGAGGGACAAGGCTGCCACTCGCTGTTCCCCTGAGCTGTCCCACCCTGGCAAGGCAGCCCGGGCACGTACCCGTCCCTGCCCAGCAGGAAGAGCGCGGGGATGTCGGCCGTGCGCCGGGAGCTGTCCTGGATCATCTCGATGTAGAAGCTGTCGTTGTCGTAGGCGTTGTCGGCGATGATGATGGCCCGCCCGCCGTGCTCCTGGATCACTCGTGTCTTGGACAGGAACGAGCAGCCCCTGCGGCACACAGGGACCACGCTGACCTACCTGGGGTGGCCACAGGTAGCTCCAAAGCCTGCGCCTGCCAGAGCTGGCCTGGACACACCCAAACTAGGGATTGTCTCCTCCAAACCCTGCCCCTCTGAGTCTGTATTTTAGGTACAAACCACCCACACTCCTAAAAAAAAACAAAACAAAATCCTGGAATGGTTTGGGTTGGAAGAGACCTTAAAGCCCATCCAGTGCCACCCCCTGCCATGGCAGGGACACCTCCCACTATCCCAGGGTGCTCCAAGCCCCAGTGTCCAATCTGGCCTTGGGCACTGCCAGGGATATGAAGCATCCAGAATTTCTTTGGGCAACCTGTGCCAGGGCCTCACCACTCACAGACAAGAGTTCTTTGCCCCTGTCTAATCTAAACCTACTCTCAATCTGAACTCAGACAGCGTTTTTTCTACCTTACCACAGGCTAAAAAATACAAGGTGCAATTCTCCAGAGTAGGAACTCGCATTTTTCTCATTTATCTATGTGTGGAAAGCCCAGGAAGAATGTGGAAGTGATGGGGAGATGGGGCCAGGGCTCCCCTCCTGCCCAGCAGGGTCCCCCAGCAGCTGCTGTGATGCCAGACCTACCCCCTCTCCACCAAGGCGATCTGGTCCTGGATGAAGACCCCATTGCTCAGCTCTCCACAGGCCTCGGGAGGATCCGCCGGGACCAGGTGGATCTGGTCGTACCTTGTGTTCTCCGAGGAGACAGGCAGGGGTGAGCCAGAGGGACGGAGCTGCTCCCCCTCCCCAGCCCTGCCCAGCTGTCCCACACCCTGCTCATCCCTCTGGGGGCAGCTCTGGGGGAAGATTTTGAGATCCCAGGTTCAGGGATGCTCAGAGCCAGCCCTGGGGCCAATCCCTGCCTCTGGAATCCTGCTGAGGCCAGGGATGCTTGTGGAAGAGCAATGAGCTCCATTTTATTCAAAGCCCCAAGTCACGGAGTCCCACCAAGGAGCAATATTGGGATGGAGGGACCCAAAGTGGCAAATTCAGTTTTTAATACTTACAAACACGCCACCGAAATCCTTGGCTGGAGTGGCAGTGAAGATGTAGCGGATGTCCCCGGGGCTCAGCACTTGGAAGTACAAATATTCATGGATGCGTAATCCTGGGGGTGAAAGGACAGAGCTGAGGCAAGGGAAACTAAAGGCAAAAATCCCTGAAAAAGGGGGGAAAGTCCCAGTTATCACTCCTGAACCCTGAAGGAGAGAACACGCCCTCCAGCATTGCCAAATCCTGGCTGGGCCCAGCTCCTGAAATTCCCCAAAGGTTTTGGGGTGTTCCAAAGGCAGATGTGGCACTTCCCAGGGACTGAGAGGGGATGGGGGCAGGAAAAGCTCCGGGATTGGGGTGCTCAAGGGGAAGGGGAAAATGCTGCTGGACCACGGAGGGCAGAGGGGTGATGGGCACCGAGGGGAACAGAGGGGAAACCCACCAGGATCACAAATGGGAGGGAAAACGCACTTGGATTAGGATGCAGCAGGAAATGCAGTGGAGCTGGGGTGCAGTAATGGGAAATGTACCCGGATCACAGGGAAACCCAAGGGGCTCAGAGCCCACCGAGAGGAAACGCTGCTGCACTGGGGTGCTGGGTGGGGAAATGCAACTAGGTCGAGGTGCACCGAGGGAACTGCACCGGGATTGGGATGCGGGAGGGGAAACGCACCCGGATCGGGATGTAGGGGGAGAAACGCAATTAGGTGGGGGCGCACCGAGGGGAAATGCCCCCGTCCTCCCACACGGGTGCAGGAGATGAACGGCAACGGGGCCGGGGCGCCGGGAGGGGAAATACACCGGGACAGAGACACAGGAGGGGAACCGCAACGGGGCCGTGGCACCGGGAGGGGAAATACACCGGGACAGAGACACAGGAGGGGAACCGCAACGGGGCCGTGGCACCGGGAGGGGAAATACACCGGGACAGAGACACAGGAGGGGAACCGCAACGGGGCCGGGGCGCCGGGAGGGGAAATACACCGGGACGGAGACACAGGAGGGGAACCGCAACGGGGCCGTGGCGCCGGGAGGGGAAATACACCGGGATCGCGGTGCGGCGGGCGGGGAGGCGGCCGGCCCGGGATGCCGGGGCCGTGTGCGCGGTGCGGGTGCGGGGTCCGGGTGGTTGCGGCGCTGTCCCCGCTGTCCCCGCTCCGTCCCTCCCTCCGTCCCTCACTCACCGCGGGCCGGGCAGCAGCAGACGCAGAGCCAGAGCCAGAGCCAGAGCAGCATGGCTGCGCCACGCCCCGCCCACCGGGCCGCCCCACGCTCCCCATTGGCGAATGGTCTCACCGCGCTCCTTCCTATTGGTCTGCGCCGCCATCAATCACGCGCGAGCCGGCGGGGGCGGCTCGCTGTCGCCGCGATGCTCGCTGCGAAATAGTGCTCCATTGCGTTTCCCCACGCTGCGCGCCCTCTTCCCTCCCTGCCAAATTGTGCGCCCGCCCCCGGCCCGCCCCCGGGAAGGTTCTGGGCGTGCGCGGTGCATTGTGGGCCGGGAGCGAGCAGCCGCCGCCATGATGGTGAGTGAGCCGCGCCATCCCCGCGTTCCGCCGCCATCCGCCGCCATCCGCCGCCGTCCCCGCGTCCCGCCGCCCTGCCCGGCCCGCGGGGCCCCCGCCGGCCCCCAGCGAGCGGCTGTGGCGGGGTCGCGGCGGGCCGGGCCGCCCCGGCGGGGATGGAGCGCGCAGGCCTGGCGGTACCGGGGCTGTGCCGCGGCCGCCGCCGCCGGGCTGCGCTGGCCGCAGGGGATGGGAGCGGGCAGCCCCGAGCTCCATCCCGAGCCCGGCCGCGCGTCCCCTCCGGCTCCGAGCCCCGCGGTGATGCGGGAGCTGGGTGTGTCTGATTTCCCCGGGGATAAACGGTTCCTTTTCCCGTGGGATCGCTGCGCTGCTGGGTGTGGAGGAAAGCTGTACGCTCTCTTCCACAGAATCTTTCCAGGTTTCGGGGATCACAGAATAGTCAGGGCTGGAGATCACTCAGTTCAAGCCCCTGCCCAGGCAGGGTCACCTGGAGCAGGTGACACAGGAGCGTGTCCAGGTGGCTTTGGGATGTCTCCGGGGGGACACTCCAGGCCCTCCCTGTGCAGCTGTCCCGGGGCTCTGTCACCCTCCGTGGAAAGTTCTTCCTCCTGTTGAGGTGGAACTCGTTGTGTTTTCATTTACGTGCTGTTACTGGGCATCACCAGAAACAGCCTGGCACCAACCTCTTGGCACTGCCTCGGACAAATTTGTGTGGATTAGTGGGATCCCTCTCAGCCTCCCCTTCTCCAGCCGAAGCAGGCCCAGCTCCTCAGAGGAGAGACGCTCCGAGCGTGTTCTTTGTGCCCATCACTGCCCATCACCCTCTGCAGTAGCTCCTTTGCTTGTGCTTGTGGCCCCTCAGTGCAGCAAGCACAGTTTAGTTCTGCTGTGTGCCTGCTGAACTGCTTCAGCAGTTAGTTAGTTAGTTGGTTAGTTAGTTAGTTAGTTGGTTAGTTCAGTTTAGTTCTGCCTCTGACCAGCTGTTCCGAGCCAGTGCATCCCAAATTTGGGCAGTGTTTGGGCTTTGCCTGAGCTTTGCCTGTGAGATGGTTGCAGCACTCATGGAATGGTTTGGGTTGGAAGGGGCCTTAAAGCCCATCCCCTGCCATGGGGACACCTCCCACTGTCCCAGGCTGCTCCAGGCCCCGTCCAGCCTGGCCTGGGACACTGCCAGGGATCCAGGGGCAGCACCAGCTGCTCTGGGGCTTTGGCCACCCGGACTTGTTTGGTTCCTCACTGTCTCTGTGATTCCTGCAAGTTCTGTCTCCTCCAGGCCAGCATCAGATCAGAACCTCAGTGGGCCACGCTGCCCCAAAAACCCCTGTTCTTTTTGGGACAATTCCTGTGTGGTCCCCAGCCTGTGGTGGAGCAGCTGTGTGAACTCCCAGCGCTGTGGGAGCCGTGGAGAGCAGCTGGGTGGCGTGGAGCAGGGGAATTCCAGCGAGTCCGTATTTTCGGTCTCGCTCCTTGCACGGGCGTCTTTTGGGCTGTCGGGAGTTTGCTGCGGGCTCCTGGGCTTGGGATAACGGCCGCGCTGTGCTCCTCCCTGCAGCCAACGCCGGTTATCCTGCTGAAGGAGGGCACGGACACCTCGCAGGGCATCCCGCAGCTGGTCAGCAACATCAACGCGTGCCAGGTGATCGCCGAGGCCGTGCGCACCACGCTGGGCCCGCGCGGCATGGACAAGCTCATCGTGGACGACCGGGGTGGGTACGGCGCGTTTGCCTCGTGCGGGGCGCCGTGGTGGTCCCTTAACCCATCCCAAAAGTGCAAAAAGGCAGAGGGCAGGGGACCGTCAGTTTGATCACCTTTATTGTGGTACCAACAGCAAATGCCATAGAGGGGGCAGAAAAGGGAAATAAAGAACAGAGAGAGAAGAGGGGAAGGGGAATTATAGCTACCACCGTCGAGACGAGATCCTCGATGGTCCAGCCACATGGATTCGCCATTGTCCATGGGGGTTAACCAAAGTCTTCCCAAAGAGTTACAGTTTTTAGTCTTTAGCCGAAGCGGGTGGCATCTGGCCAGAAGGTGGGTGAGACTGATGGGCCATTGTGAAGAGCCCCTTGGTGTGTGAAGCAGGTGCTGGCATGCAGGGACAAGGCACTGCTTGTCACAACCTGCTGGAATGCAGTGTTCTGCAGGAGCACAGCGAGTGCACCTGCTGACAGTCACTGGGCAAACAACCACCTGGGCCAGGCCAGAGCTCCTGTCAGGGTCTGCAGGGTCCTTTTGGTGGCCATGAGGCAAATGAAGGAAACGTCGGAGTGTCTCTCACAATCGGTTAAGCCCGGCTTTGGTGTCGGCCTCAGTCTCAGCAGCCTCAGCCTGTGCCAGGCTCGGCTCTCCCAGCAGAGCTTCAGTTCTGTCTCGGTGTCACTGGAGCACCTCTGTGTTCCCAGTAAAGGCAGGACGGTTGCCAGTCCAGCCTGAGGATTCCTGATTGCTCCCCAGGAGCACCTGAGGAGATGCAGAGTCAGGGGGGTTGTGCTGCCTTGTGAGGCTGCCCTTAGAGCAGAGGCTGGACAGAGCTAAGGAATAAAGCAGGGATTTATTAAAGGATCTCCTCCATGGATCCACCATGGGCAGCACCAGAGCCCAGCCAGGGCTGCCCCAGGATGAACCAAAATGGTCCCAAAATGCACGAGCGCTCCCGGGGGCTCTCACTGGGATCAGCTCTGCTCCATTTGCACCTTGCACTTCATTGTCCCATTCCAGCTTTAGCCCATGCACTCCCATCCTTGTTTTTCTCTCTCCAGCCCACGCTGTTTGTGCTCCTGGGCCTGAGCTTTGGATCATTTGTCCTTGGTGCCCAGCTGGAGAAGGAATTGTTTTGTCTCCCTGCTCTGTGAGGAGGGCTCTCCATCCCATAATATGAAACCCAGACCCACACACTAAAGCAGCACAGAGTGTGAAAAATATCAAAGCTAAAACTGAGGCATCAGTTGGATGCATCCAGTGTAAGTCTGTGCCAGACAGGAGAAGCACAGAGGCTTGAACCTGTCTTCAGGTATTTTTGGTCATCTGTATTTTTAAATGAGGCTCATGATACCTGTGGAGTTACTCAGCAGTTGTGGCTGAGTGTGAGGTCAGTGGATGTTCCTGGGTTGATTTTTAATCTTTTTTTTGAAGTGAGATTTAGAGATGAGCTTTGCCATCACTCTGAAAAGACTGGTATGAAGTCACCATAATAATAATTATTATTTATTATTTTTGTTACTGACGGGTGGAGTGGAAAGGCTTAGTATTGTCTTTAAGTAGCTGTTACAAGTAGGAACTGTAATAAATCCTTGTTCAAAAGGAGAATTGGATTTAAATTTCCCTTACAATAACTAACATGATTTCTAGGCTCTTTCTTCATGAGAGTGTCAGACTAGAATATGGTTTTATCTGTCTGGGGAGGCGTTTGAGAAGAGGGAAATGAATTCCACACCTTTGTTGGTGTGGAAAGTTGTTCTGCTCTCAGACTGACTTCACTGAACCTGCTCCGCAGAGGGGCTGACAGGACTGAGTTCTGGTGGAGCAGAGGAACCTGCTGAGATCTCCTGAGAGCCCCCAGAGACAGGGCTTTACCCCTGCTAGTGTAAAGCTGCCTTTAACTTCCTTTTCTCCACGAACCCCAGGCAAAGCCACCATCTCCAACGACGGGGCCACCATCCTGAAGCTGCTGGATGTTGTCCACCCGGCCGCGAAGACCTTGGTGGACATCGCCAAGTCCCAGGATGCTGAGGTGGGAGGGGAGCCTGGGAGGGGAACACGGAGCAGCCTGAGTGGCACTGCTGCCCTGGGCTTGCTGTTAGCTGCTGGGAATTGCTCATGGAGTGCTGGGGTTCATTCTGCCTGCTCTGGAGCCAGGCTGGCAGAGCTGGGAATGTTCCCCTGGAGAAGGGGAGGCTCCAGGCAGAGCTCACAGCCCCTTGCAGGGCCTGAAGGGGCTCCAGGAGAGCTGGAGAGGGACTGGGGACAAGGGACAGAGGGACAGGACCCAGGGAATGGCTCCCACTGCCAGAGGGCATGGATGGATGGGATATTGGAATGAATTCCTGGCGTGGGAGGGTGGGGAGGTTCTGGCACAGGGTTCCCAGAGCAGCTGTGGCTGCCCCTGGATCCCTGGAAGTGTCCAAGGTGAGGCTGGATGGGACTTGGAGCAGCCTGGGATGGCGGAAGGTGTCCCTGCCCATGGCAGAGGGTGGCACTGGATGGGCTTTGAGGTCCCTTCCCACCCAGACCGCTCTGAATCTCTGAGGAATTCAGCCACAAATCTGTGAGCAGAGAAAATCCTGAGCTCTGGTTTCCCCTGGAAGCTCTGGAGTGGTTTTGCAGCTGCTCTCAGGTGGTGTCTGCAGTGGGAGGGGCACAGCGTGGGGGTGACACAGTGTCCCCTGTCCTGCAGGTGGGTGACGGCACCACGTCGGTGACCCTGCTGGCAGCCGAGTTCCTGAAGCAGGTGAAGCCCTACGTGGAGGAGGGGCTCCATCCCCAGATCATCATCCGCGCCTTCCGCACGGCCACGCAGCTGGTGAGGCACGCAGGGACACGGCTCCCCGGGCCAGCTGTGCCAGCTGTGCCAGCTGTGCCAGCCACCCCGGGACAGGGACACGCTGCCAGGGCAAAGCCGCTGGGCAATGGGCGTGGGGAGTGCCAGCAGCCATCTCCTGCTGCCTCCCCGCCAGCAGCACTGCCTCTCCCGTGCCAGGCCTGCTCTTAGCAGTCTGTACCTCTGGAGTGCTCTCACTTCCTTTGGGATTTCTTCCAAGGAGGAAGGAATAAATGGGAAAACTCATTTCCCATTCTCCTGCTCCTCCTGTTCTCTGCTGCTTCTTAGTAACCTGTGTGTCTCCTGGAGCCTGCTGATCCCATTAAGCTGATTTTTGGAGGTTCACTCCTCAGTAGCCCTTTGATTCCCAGGGTCTCTGCTGAAAACAGAAACAGCAGAGCAGCTCTGAGCCTCCTCCCACTCCTACATATTGGTGTATTCCTTGGAATTACTGCTCTGGCAGGGGTGGAATAACTTAAGCACTTGAAACTTCAGTGACGTTGAAGCAGAGAACAAAAGAGAAAATACAAAGACAGAGGTTGGAGGTCTCACCAGCTCAGGAGCATAAATCATTAATCCAGCTGTTGCCTTTTTGCCAGGCTGTGAACAAGATCAAAGACATCGCTGTCTCCGTGAAGAAGGAGGATAAAGAGTAAGTTTCCCTTGGAGGTGACCTGGTTCTGCTCTGGGCTCCTGCTGACTGCTGTGAGGGTGCTCCTGAATTCTCTGGCTCTGGCTGACATCTCCAGGGGGCACCTGGAGCTGCAGCCCCGCACGGGGGTTATTCCCAGTTTCCCTGGAACTTCCTGCTCCTCCAGGGGCAGTGCTGTGCTCCCACTTGGCTGCAGGGATGATGTAGGGCAGTGTCTCCCAGTGCTCGTGGAGGAAGCTGGGCACCAAAATAAGTGGCCTGATTTCTTTTTTGCAGCGGTGGAGTCTTAGAGCTCTTGCTGCAGTCAGTGGCAGTGTTAAATCTCAGCAGTTCCCTGAGGATCAGATCCCCTTTTAGCTGTCACACACAAGGTAGATAGCTCATAGCAGTGATCCCTTCAGCTGAGGTGAGAATACTGCAGTTCCTTTTCTCCCTGGATTTTAAGCTCTTGTCTACTTGACCTTACTGATACCTGCAGTTAATTAGAAGTATTTCAACTTCATAAGCATCTTGAATAAACCAAAATGGGTTGTCCAAACCAAATTCTAAAAAAATGCTGGGAGAAAAAACCCCAAATGTGGTCCTGTGATGGGAAATAGAGTGGTTCCCATGGGGGACAGAGCCTGGCAGCTGGATCCACACCTCCCTGTGTCACATACACTACCTGAGTTAGTACTTCAAGGGAATGTGCTGCCTTCAGGGGGTTTCAAAAACATCTTCCTGCCTTGGGATGAAGGAAAGCATCTGCTCTTGTCTGATTTTAGGTGCATAAAAGTCAATCAGCCTCGTCAGTGCTGGGCTGATGCTCGAGCTCTAAAAAGGAGACTGAGATTTGTCAGTCTGGGATTTGTGCCTTGTTCTCCCCGTTGACAGGAGGGGGCTGATCTTTGCCTCTGTCAGAGAGGATTTTGGGCCTCTCATGACAAGACAGACCCTGAGGGGCTGGAGTGTGTCCAGGGCAGGGAACAGAGCTGGGAAGGGGCTGGAGAGTTCCTGAGGGAGCTGGGAAGGGGCTCAGCCTGGAGCAAAGGAGGCTCAGGGGGGACCTTGTGGCTCTGCACAGCTCCTGCCAGGAGGGGACAGCCGGGGGGTCGGGCTGGGAACAGGGAACAGGGACAGGAGGAGAGGGAACGGCCTCAGGGGAACCTCGGGGTGGGCACTGGGGAAATTCCTCATGAAAAGGGCAGGGCTGGAGTCCCCATCCCCAGAGGGATTTCAAAGCCCTGTGGATGTGACACTTGGGGACGTGGGCAGTGGTGGCCTTGGCTGTGTTGGACTGAATGATCTTAAAGTTATTTTACAGCCTAAACCTGTGATTAACAAAGCCACATACGGTGTCTGGGGCTTGTGAAAAGGTCTGGCAGGTGACCAAACCTTTGTTTTTTCTTTCTTTCCCTTTCTGCAGTGAGCAGAGGAGTCTCCTGGAGAAATGTGCAGCCACAGCCCTGAGCTCCAAGCTCATCTCCCAGAGCAAGGAGTTTTTCTCCAAGATGGTTGTAGATGCTGTGATGATGTTGGATGACTTGTTGCAGCTCAAGATGATCGGGATAAAGAAGGTGCAAGGAGGAGCTTTGGAAGTAAGTGCTGGAGCCTTCCTGAAGGGGTGGAGACAGGGATCCCAGCTCTGGTGGTGCCTGGGCTCTAGCAGAAGTGCAGCCTGGCTTGACAGTGCCTGTTGGGGAATTCCCAAAGTGGAACAAAGCTGTTGGTGTGAGGAGGAAGCTTGGCGGGTAGGGCTGGGTTTCTTTCTTTCTGGTTTTTGAGCTCTTCACCTCACTGCAACAAAAGTTGTAACTGATAGAATTCCATTTATCTCTCTGCAAATAATTAATATTTTTTTGGTGGGAAGTCTTTGTTACTTCTGGATCCAGAAGTCCTGGTTGCATGTAGGATTACTGGCTTGGGAAAAATGCAAGGCAAACCTCATGGAGCTGATTTAGTGGTGGGCAGGGCAGCTGGGATGTGTGGTTTATGCCTCTGTGCTGGAGAACCTCTTGTGTCTGGGGCTGCACCTGGATTTGTGGGAGGGGATTGATCCTGGCTGTGGGACAGCCCCTGTGGAGAGAGAGAGATTCAAATCCTGATTTCTTCACCCAGGAAATCGAGGAGCTCATGCCAGGGAATGGTGTTGGACAGGGCTGTCCTGCTGCAGAAAATCCAGGAGGTGGTGATGAAACTTGGAAAGACAAACCAGAGCAAAAACCAGTCCCCAGTGGGGCTGTGGATGAGAAATACCTAAAAGTTCAAAGAGGAGGAATGGGAAAGAGATCAGGGAGAGAACTGATTGCTCCATTCCTTGATCTTAAGGTTGTGTGAGGAATTCTTGGCTGTGGAGTTTTGAGGGGGAGAGAGGAAGCTGCTTTTGTGAGCTGAAAGAAATCCTTGTTGCTTATTTCCTCTAGAAGTGGGTTAATCAAAGGAGACAGTGCTGGGAAGGCTTGGTAAATGAGGCCTCTGGAAGCAGGGAGTGTCCTGTGGGAGTTGTTATTAACCCTGTGCAGAAAGCCTTGGGGGCTGAGCCTGAGGCAAATCCCTGTGTTCCAGGACTCACAGCTGGTGGCTGGAGTTGCCTTCAAGAAAACCTTCTCCTACGCTGGGTTTGAGATGCAGCCCAAGAAGTACCAGTCCCCCAAAATCGCCCTGCTCAACGTGGAGCTGGAGCTGAAAGCTGAGAAGGACAACGCTGAGGTCAGAGTCAACACGGTGGAGGTAAGAGCCACAGGGGAGCCTGGCCTGCTTCCCCATCCCTGTGACACCTGGGGCTGCTCATCCCCTGGGCAAGGATGAGGTGGGAGGGCACAGAGGTGCTGAGAGGGCTGGAGCCAGGCTGGCAGAGCTGGGAATGCTCCCCTGGAGAAGGGAAGGCTCCAGGCAGAGCTCAGAGCCCCTTGCAGGGCCTGAAGGGGCTCCAGGAGAGCTGGAGAGGGACTGGGGACAAGGGACAGAGGGACAGGAGCCAGGGAATGGCTCCCACTGGGAAAGGGGAGATTGGGCTGGGATCTTGGCAAGGAATTGCTGGCTGGGAGGGTGGGGAGGGGCTGGGCTGGAATTCCCAGAGCAGCTGTGGCTGCCCCTGGATCCCTGGCAGTGCCCAAGGCCAGGTTGGACACTGGGCCTTGGAGCAGCCTGAGGTAGTGGAAGTGTCCCTGCCATGGCAAGGGTGGCACTGGATCACCTTTAAAAGGTCCCTACCCAAACCATTCCATGATAAATGAGTTTGCCTCCTGCCCGTCCTTCACCTTTGGAAACACCTGGTGGGCTGTGCTGCCCTGTGGGGACGAGGGTGCAGCAGACTGGGAAGCACAGCAGGGTCAGGACACGTTTGTGAGCTGTCACTGTGCCCCAGCTGTGCTGAGCCACCAGCTCTGGGGTGACTGCCTCAGGCCTAACAAGTGGCCTTGCAGGGACAGCTCATCCAGCAGTGCCTGGAGAGCTGCAAGAGCCCCTGGGGGTGGAGCAGCCATTTGGGCAGTGCCATGGAGCAGGGCCCTCCTGCCTGCAGTGCTGGGAGCAGCTCTGGGCCAGGGCTGCACGTGGGGCATCCCCTGGCACAGGAACACCTGTCCCCTGTCCTCCTGCCAGGATTACCAGGCCATCGTGGATGCAGAGTGGAACATCCTGTATGACAAACTGGACAAGATCCACAAGTCAGGAGCCAAGGTGGTCCTGTCCAAGCTCCCCATTGGGGACGTGGCCACGCAGTACTTCGCAGACAGGGACATGTTCTGTGCCGGCCGCGTCCCGGACGAGGATCTCAAGAGGACCATGATGGTGAGCTCCCCTGGCTTGAAGGAAAGCCTTTGGACTCGGTTCTGACACCCCAGGCTGGGCAATCCCAAGCAGCTGCTCACTGATCTCACTGCTCCTCACAAGGGTTTGAAAGGACAAGGCTGTTCCGTGCTGGGGTGAGCAGTCACACCCTGACAGCCTGGTGTTACGTGTAAACATCTGATCAGTGCATCAGTAGAGGTTTATTTTCCTGAGCTCTTCCCTGTTCCATCATGAGTGGTTTTTTTTCCTGAGCTTTCTTTGTGTATCTCCTGGACTCTGGGTCAGCACCTTGAAGCTGCATTATTTTGCTGTCAAGGGGTGGCCTGGGTCCATGAGAGGGGAGGGAGGGAGAAGAGTTTTCCTGAATCTGCAGGATGGGTTTGCACCAGCTCAGCAGCTGGGCTGTCCCTGAGGAGTGGAGCCTGCTGGGAGGCTGGTGTGGGTTGTCAGCAGTGGTAATCCCGTGTTTGTCCCCATTCCCTGCAGGCCTGTGGGGGATCCATCCAGACCAGTGTCAATGCCCTGTCTGATGACGTGCTGGGCCGCTGTGAGCTCTTTGAGGAGACCCAGATTGGGGGAGAGAGGTAAAAACACCAGCTGCAAACCTGGGGTGCTGTGCAAGCCTTCTCCTAGCAGGTGGAAAAGCTGGGATCAAAGCATTGGGAGGGTCAACATCTCTCAAGCTGTTGAGATGAAAACAAGGTTGTTAGAAAATGTATATTTTATTGTAGCCAGAAGCTGCTTTTTGAGGCTGGGGGAGGGGGCAGGAGCAACATTTCATTGAGATCCTACCTCTTGTAAAAGCTTTTAAAAATACATGTTTATTCTGCAGTGCCTTGTAAAAAGCACAGTGGTACTGTTGAATTTGTGATGGAAAACCACCACATTTTGGGGTGGATTGTGGCACTTCTGTGATGTTCCAGCTTGACACTTACCTGTCAGTGCAGGAGAAGCTGGGGACAGTACACTGGGGTCCTTCCAGTTGCTGGAGGAGCCCCTGTTTGGGGCTGGCTGCTGCCAAGTGCAAACTGGGAGCACCAGTTCAGTGTGATCCCTGCAGTGGGAAGAGATTTTCCTGGATTATCTGGACATCAGTTGTGTGTTCCCTGGCTCTGCTCCTCCTCGGCTGGGGCTGCCAGGGGTGCAGGGCCGGCTCTGTCCCCACGCTGCCTGGCCAGCAGCAGCTCCTGCATGCCCACACCCTCCCTGTGGCAGGTACAACTTCTTCACGGGCTGCCCCAAGGCCAAGACGTGCACCATCATCCTGCGCGGGGGCGCCGAGCAGTTCATGGAGGAGACGGAGCGCTCCCTGCACGACGCCATCATGATCGTCAGGAGGGCCATCAAGGTGAGCCTGCCACCTGCCCTGCCAGGGCATTGGCACGGCCAGAGCTGCTGGAAACCTCCTCACACAGCAGGGCTTGGCTGGGGGCTCTGGAGAGTGAGCACATCTCGTGGAGTGCAGTTCCTGGGCCGGCTCAGCGTGGCTTTGGCAGCGTTTGCAGCTCATGCAGCTGCACCTCGTGCTTGCTCCATCCTCCACCCTAAAGGGAACGATCTCCTGGCTGTGCTGGGTGCATCTTCAGGAGATGGAACGGCAGATTGATGGCACATGTGTGTCCATGCCCATAGAGCCCCTCTTGGTGCCCAGCCTGAGGGCATGACAGTCCCTCCCTTGGCTCTGGGGGCACCTGGGCTCTCTGGATGTGTGTTTGATCCTGGGTGACGCTGCTGAGCTCTGTGTGTTTCTGGGTTACACAAAAATGTGTCGCTGTAGGAAGGGCTTCTGGTTAAAAGCAGCTCTGAGGCTGCATGTCCTGCGGGACTGGGGAGAAGCACATCAGGAGTTTTGGAGCTGTTGCTTTTAGAAAGAACATCCTGATCTCTCTCCTGGAAAAGCAGCAGAACCGAGCTGCAAGGTGCTGCCGCCATTATCTTTAGTTTTGGACGCTTTATGGGAGTGAGGAAGCTTCCCTAGCCCGAGCTGGCTGTGAGCTGCAATCCAAACCCCCCTTTATCCTGTGCACAGCTGGGCTGAGCTGCTGGAGCTGCCGCTGGAGGTTCTTGGCATGTCCCTGCCTCTGCTGTCAGACAGTCCCAGGGACAGCAGCACCAGGGCTGTGGTTTGCCATGGGCAGCCAGGGCTGGGGCTGGCAGGGCTGTGGGCTGGCAGGGCTGTGGGTTGCTGTGGCCAGCCAGGGCTGAGGGTTGCCGTGGCCAGCCAGGGCTGAGGGTTGCCGTGGCCAGCCAGGGCTGAGGGTTGCCGTGGCCAGCCAGGGCTGAGGGTTGCCAGGGCTGAGGGTTGCCGTGCCTGCAGCGCCCTGGCAGCCCTGTGCTGTGCCGTGTCCCTGCAGAACGACTCGGTGGTGGCGGGCGGCGGGGCCATCGAGATGGAGCTCTCCAAGTTCCTGCGGGACTACTCGCGCACCATCCCGGGCAAGCAGCAGCTGCTGATCGGCGCCTACGCCAAGGCCCTGGAGATCATCCCCCGGCAGCTCTGCGACAACGCCGGCTTCGACGCCACCAACATCCTCAACAAGCTGCGAGCCAAGCACGCCCAGGTAGGGCCAGCTCTCCTGGTTTGAACAGCCAGGTGTCTGCTGAGGAAGGCAGGAGCCTCCCCTGGAATGGAAAATGGAACCCCTCTCCATCTGAATTATTATAATGTGAAATTAGGGGGCTGTCAGGCAAAGATACGGGAGCAGGAATAACAGTTCTTTACTAGGAAAATTAAAAATACAAATGCAATAGTACAAACAAATGAAAACAACCCTGCCAGAGTCAGAGCAGGCCCTGGCAGGCTGTGGGTCAGGGTGGTGGCAGCAGTGCCATTCCATGGGGGCTCAGCCCTCCTGCAGTGCCAGGTGTGCTTCTGCTGGAGCAGGATCCTGGACAAGGCTGGAGTTTTCCTCTGGAGCTCCAGGACTGCTGGAGATGGGCCTGGGCTCCCTCTGGGAATGCAGTGGGGCAGAAAGCTGCTCCTCTGGGAATGCAGTGGGGCAGAAAGCTGCTCCTCTGGGAATGCAGTGGGGCAGAAAGCTGCTCCTCTGGGAATGCAGTGGGCAAAGGCTGCTGTGGTGTCCCAAAGCTCAGATTGGATCCAGGTAGGAATGCTTGGCTCCTCCCCTGGGCACAGCATCTCCCATGGGATGATGGAATTTTATCACTGTGACTCAATGGCCCATGAACAGAAGATAATTAATAATTAATGGCCCATGAACAGCAGAGATCTATGTCCTGGAGGGAGGATTGGCTGTGGGAGAGATAAAGAAAACTGCCCAATGAACGGAAGAGAACTGCCCCATCTCTGACAGGTGGGAATAGAATACACACCCCCAGCCACATCTTTCAGCCTAAGACACTGGGCATCCCAGAGGCAGTGTGTGTGATCGCTCTCTCTAGAGCAATCGTAGGTCCCTTCCAACCTAAACCATGCTATGATTCTATGATTTATTGAAACAATTCAACAATTTCAGGAAAAGATGCATTACTTCTTCAGAAACCATTAAGAGACATTTCTCTAACACACATGAAAGGTTCTAAGAATATTTTAAGGTCATACTGTAAATGGAAATTGACTCATGTTTTTAAAAAAGTAATACAGTAGTTCATAAAAGGTGAAATAGACTTTTTAGCTGTTGGAATATCCCCTGTGAAACTGGACAGACTGATCAGAAAGAGGGATTAAAAGTCCCTTCTACAGTGAAAGTTCCCTCCTGGAGCCTGTCAGAGCCAGGGGAGCTCAGAGCCGTGTTGGAGCCGTGTCCCCTTTGATGAAACGCCGTGTCTGTTCCACATCAGCTGTGGGCCTGGCACAGGTTGCTATAAATGGAAAGGAGCTGTTTTCCCTTTGATCCCAGCTGTCGGGTGACTTCCTGAGCTGGGAGTTCTGATTTGCTCCTGAAAAGCGCATCATTTGTCAGGAAGGAGCTGCTGTGTTAAACGTTAAAGGAAGCAGAGGGCAGGGTCAGCTGAGCTGAGCGTTTTGCACGGGAGCTGCAGGCTGAAGGTCCTGAGTGCTGGTCTTGTGGAGATCCCAACTCCAGGGCTCGGAGGTTGCTCCTTGGGTTCTGTCACTCCCAGCACATTTCACCCTGCTGCTGGTGGTGGGGCCGGGGGGAGTGCCCCAAAATGAGGGTGCAAACCCTGGGCACTGAGGCAGCAGCACAGGGAGAGTCAGGCTGTGAGGCTTCTGCAGCTTCATGGCAGGGGCTGCCCCAGGAGGTTTGGAGTCCCCATCCCTGGAGGTGGCACTCAGAGCTCTGGGCTGGGGACAAGGTGGGCATCGGGCACAGCTTGGACTGGATGGGCTGGGAGGGCTTTTCCAGCCTCGGGGACTCAGTGATCCTAAACTGGAAGGAGCCTGCTCTTCATGAGGCACCGCTGGCACTGGTGGCTGAAAGCAAAGGCTGCTCAGTTTGGATTTTTTGTGTTTTCCTTCACAGCAGAATGTGAGGGAGGCTCCAGCCTCTCCCTTCACCTTGCCTGGCCTTCCCTCCCAGGCTTTCCCCAAGTCCCACCCAGCCCCTGACCAATCCTTGTCCCCTTTGTCCCCTCTGGCCTCACAGGGTGGGATGGGGTGCTGATCCTGTCCTCTGTCCCTCAGAATCAGATGTGGCACTGATCTGTCCCTCTGTCCCCCAGGGCAGGATGTGGCACTGATCCTGTCCTCTGTCCCTCAGAATCAGATGTGGCACTGATCCTGTCCCTCTGTCCCCCAGAGCAGGGTGTGGCACTGATCCTGTCCCTCTGTCCCCCAGGGTAGGATGTGGCACTGATCCTGTCCCTCTGTCCCTCAGAATCAGATGTGGCACTGATCCTGTCCCTCTGTCCCCCAGAGCAGGGTGTGGCACTGATGCTGTCCCTCTGTTCCTCTGTCCCTCTGTCCCCCAGAGCGGGATGTGGCACTGATCCTGTCCCTCTGTCCCTCAGAGCAGGGTGTGGCACTGATCCTGTCCCTCTGTCCCGCAGGGCGGGATGTGGCACTGATGCTGTCCCTTTGTCCCTCTGTCCCGCAGGGCGGGATGTGGCACTGATCCTGTCCCTCTGTCCTGCAGGGCAGGGTGTGGCACTGATCCTGTCCCTCTGTCCCTCTGTCCCCCAGAGCGGGATGTGGCACTGATCCTGTCCCTCTGTCCCGCAGAGCGGGATGTGGCACTGATCCTGTCCCTCTGTCCCTCTGTCCCGCAGGGCGGGATGTGGCACTGATCCTGTCCCTCTGTCCCTCAGAATCAGATGTGGCACTGATCCTGTCCCTCTGTCCCTCAGAGCGGGATGTGGCACTGATCCTGTCCCTCTGTCCCTCTGTCCCTCAGAGCGGGATGTGGCACTGATCCTGTCCCTCTGTCCCTCTGTCCCGCAGGGCGGGATGTGGCACTGATCCTGTCCCTCTGTCCCTCAGAGTGGGATGTGGCACTGATCCTGTCCCTCTGTCCCTCAGAGTGGGATGTGGCACTGATCCTGTCCCTCTGTCCCTCTGTCCCCCAGGGCGGGATGTGGCACTGATCCTGTCCCTCTGTCCCTCTGTCCCTCAGAGCGGGATGTGGCACTGATCCTGTCCCTCTGTCCCGCAGGGCAGGATGTGGCACTGATCCTGTCCCTCTGTCCCTCTGTCCCGCAGGGCGGGATGTGGCACTGATCCTGTCCCTCTGTCCCTCTGTCCCTCAGAGCAGGGTGTGGCACTGATGCTGTCCCTCTGTCCCGCAGGGCAGGATGTGGCACTGATCCTGTCCCTCTGTCCCTTAGAGCGGGATGTGGCACTGATCCTGTCCCTCTGTCCCTTAGAGCGGGATGTGGCACTGATGCTGTCCCTCTGTCCCGCAGGGCAGGATGTGGCACTGATCCTGTCCCTCTGTCCCTCTGTCCCGCAGGGCGGGATGTGGCACTGATCCTGTCCCTCTGTCCCTCTGTCCCTCAGAGCAGGGTGTGGCACTGATGCTGTCCCTCTGTCCCTCTGTCCCGCAGGGCAGGATGTGGCACTGATCCTGTCCCTCTGTCCCTCTGTCCTGCAGGGCGGGATGTGGTACGGCGTGGACGTGACCAACGAGGACATTGCAGACAATTTCTCGGCGTGCGTGTGGGAGCCGGCCGTGGTGCGCATCAACGCGCTGACGGCCGCCTCGGAGGCCGCGTGCCTCATCGTGTCCGTGGACGAGACCATCCGCAACCCCCGCTCCACCGTGGACGCTGCTCCCCGCGGCCGCGGCCGGGCCCGGCCCCACAACCACTGAGCGCTCGGGAAAAGCCGCTGGAACCGGCGCCTGCTCCCTCCCCTTCGCAGGGCTCGGCAGCCCCGGGCTGGCTGCGGGCACAGGCGGCTCCTGGAGCTGCCCTGCCCTGCCTGGTGCTGCCCTGCCCAGCGCTGCCTCGCTGGCCTGGGCGTTCCTTCCCTGGGAGCTTTCCCTCCCTGGGAGTGTTGCCTCCTCAGGAGCCTTCCCTCCTCCAGACCCTTCCCTCCCTGGGAGCGTTCCCTCCTCCAGACCCTTCCCTCCTCGGGAGCCTTCCCTCCCTGGGAGTGTTCCCTCCTCCAGACCCTTCCCTCCTCAGAACCCTTCCCTCCTCCAGACCGTTCCCTCCTCCGGGCTGGAGCCAGCGCAGGGAGGGCTTTGGGGCCTATTTATACTGGTTTGTGTTTTGTTCTGCTGGCTCCAGCACAATAAAACGAGTTTGTCTCAGTGGCAGATTGGGCTTGTCCTCTGTTCTCTACTTCGTTCTGCACGAGGGTTAAAAATGAGCCTTTCAGGCTGGTTTTTGGCCCGTTTCAAAGCAGGTGCTGTGCTGCAGAGCAGGGCAGACTCCGGGCACATGCCAGGAGTGCCTCCAGGATGGAGCACCCCTGTGTGTGCTTGAAACTCTTGGATATTGCTCAGTGACATTTTCATTGCCTTCTGCTCAGTGGGGCATTTTCATTTTCCATTTTGCTTCATGGAAGGAGGTTCAGGGCAGCAGCTGTGTGATGGCTCCAAGGATGGATCCAAGCATTTGGGGGGACTCAGGAAAATGGTGCTGGGAGAACATGAGGAGACTCCTGGGTCTGGTGGGTTACAAGTGAGGAGGAGGACAGTGAAAGAAATACAGAATCATGGGATGGTTTGGGTTAGCAGGGACCATAAAGGTCAGCCAGGGACACCTTCCACTGTCCCAGGGTGCTCCAAGCCCCATCCAGCCTGTGGCTTTGGACACCTCAGGAACCCAGGGGCAGCCACAGCTTCTCTGGGAACCCTGTGCCAGGGCCTGCCCGCCCTCGGTGCTCCCCCCATGCTGCCCCCTTGGTCCCTGTATCCCCCTTTGTCCCCATGGCCCATGATGCCAGGGCATGGGGAGCCCACGGAGCTGCAGAGGGAGGCGGGAGGACACCTCCAGCAGGCCCCAGACAGCAACTGGTCTCACTGGTGTGGGCCCAGTGCGACCCCGGGGAGAGAGAAAACCCAGCTCGATCTCCAGAGTCTTTATTCAACACTGAATCATAAAATAGCTCTTTACACGCTTCGCTGGGGCTCGTTTCTCTGCAATTCTTTAAATACACATTGTTTACACTTGCCAAAGGTTCAAAGCAACAACATCAAAGTGCGTCTACAGGTGAGAGTTCCAACCAAAGTGCTAAAACCACGGACTGCTGGCCGGAGCTGGGCCTGCTCCCCCGAGCCCCAGGTCCTGCCCTGCCCCATCCCAGCGCTCCCCTCCAGGGCTGCTCCGGCAGGTCTCGCACCAGGGCCCGGGTTAGCATCAGGGGACCACGGGGCGGGGGCAGAAAGGGACGTTTGGTTCTCCAGACACTGGCACATCGCTGCGGAAAGACTAAAATAGACCTAAATTTATAGAGAGTTAAAAAAATAACTTGGGAGGCCACGGGAACCTCTGGGGAGGGGAGGTCGCTGTACACCGCTGCCGTCCAGGGCTGTAGGGATTGAGTCCAGTTCCTGATTTATATATCTCTCTTCTCTGCACTGATTATCTCCTCTGATTATCTCGAAGCAACTGTGCATTACCTCTTGCATCCCAAAAACTGCCCCGCACCATTGCACCCACTTGTCCCCGGCCCCAACCTGCCTCGTTGCCCTCCCTGGGGCTGAATCCCGAGGCTGCATTAGAAAATCCCTTTTTTTTCCCTCGCTTTTGGGCAGTTTTCCCTCCTCGCTGCTGCAGCAGCTTTTCCTCAGTGCTCTCCCACCCTCCCCAGGGATTATTTTGCCTCCCGCTGATGGGGAAGGTCCATCACCACCTCACAACACCCTGCAATGCTTCGGCCACAACAAACCACCTCTGCTTCCCAAAATCCCCCTGCTCCCTGGGATCTTTTCCCTTTTAAAGCACTTTCTCATTTGGCACCAATTCCCAAATGCTTTTGCTCCACCCCAACCTGCTGTTTCTCACCCCAAAATGAGGCTGAAGCAATGCTCCAGCTCCTGGGCTGGGGCCTCCCCTAAAAGCTGAAGGAAAACATTGTTAACCACTTTAGGAGCCATTACCAACACTTCTCCTGGGTTTGTTTTTGTTCTGTTTTCCCTAAATCCAGGCTCTTTTGGGGGATCCAGACAAGCCCCTGCCATGGCCGTGCCCTTGGTGGCAGCAGGGACCAGAACACACGGCAAGAAGAGGGACAAAGAGGTTTAAAATCCTCGTGGGGCAGAGCCAGCCTGGGGCTCCCTTTTCCCTCAGTCCCTGACACCCCGGAGCCCCAAGGCAGAGGGATAAGGCAGGAGGAGGCCCCTGATCCCCACAGCTCCTGGGGCTTGGAGAGATGAGGAGGAGTGAAATCCAACACGAGGGAGACACAGAAACAGGATTTGGGATGGCTTTGGCCCCCGAGCTGCCTTTGGTGATGTTCCTCTTGAAATCCCTGACCAGCGCCCAAACTCAGCTGAAGGGAGATGCTGGCAACGTCAGCCATGGGGAAACTTTGGGAAAACGCCTTAGAAAAGGAATAAATCTCCCCAGAAGTGTCCTGCAGGAGCCAGGCTCGGAGCCACCGTCCATCCAGCCCTGCCAGCTCTGCCATCGCCGGGACCCCAATCCTCTCCCCGGCTCCGTGGATTTTACTGGGATTGTCATCGCAGAGCCCCTCTGGCACTTCTCCTCAGGGGCTGAGCTGAACGTGCTGTGTGGCTTGAAGGCTTTCCCAGGAAATTCGGCATTTCTGGGCGTTCCCATCACTTCCAGAGGAAATGGGGCTGAGGCTCCGTGAGCCAGGGGGGAATCCAGGGACAGCCTGGCCGGGGATCCCGCGGGGATGGGGCCTTGGGGGGCCACACTCCTGCGGGACAGGGCAGAGAAAGCAGCAGGGGCAGGATCCCTCTGACATTTCAGAGCCGTTAATGAGCTCGTTAACAAGCTGGGCAATTAGGAGCCACCAGGAGGGCCCTCCTTCCCACCACTCCTGTCACTGTGCCAGCCGCCTTCATCCCCAGCCGAGGAGGAGGAGGATGAGGAAGGGATCCATTCAAGCCCAAGCCAAACAGGGAGAAACCCCCACTTTCCATCTTCTAATCCTTGAACCCGCTCAAGGTCTTGTGTCATCAGAGGATTTTTGTAAAAAGGTGGCTTTGCTGAGCTGGGTTTTTGGGGAATGCCCCAAGGAGAGGTGGCAGTTTGATCTGTCTTGGGGATGCCCCAAAGCACCGAGTCCAGGTGAGGGTCCTGCCGTGGCTTCCAAAGCCAGCGGAGGGGTGGGGATGTCACAGAGCCACCACACACGCAGCCACTGACCCCTCTGGCACAGAAGGCTTCTCTGAGAGTCCTCACACCTCCCTTCTTTCCATCACCTCATCCTCACCTTCCCCACGGCCCGAGGAGCCGGGAGAGGCTCCAGGCACCGGCAAACCCGGAGCAGCCACCTCCAGGCTTGGGCCACCACTCTGGGCCACGAGAGTATTTAAGCATAGAGTGTATGAACATGCTGAGTATATAATTTTCCTTTAAAATCTTTTTTTTTTTTTCCTTCTTCTCTTTATAGAAATAAATACGTACTTTGTTTTGTTTTTGTTTTTTAAGGGAATTCCACAAGTCCCGGCACTGAGGTGGTGCCATCTCCACTGGGCCACGCTCCTGCCTGGGGCCCGATGGTCCCCGGGCGTGGTGGCTCTGCTGGGTGGTTTTTTGCTGGTCGGGGCATCCCTTGCTCCTTTGCCCCTGGATTAGGAGTGTCCCAGGCTCCCCGGGGTGGAGGTAAACCCACGGTGGGCATGGCAGGGAGCTGGCCCCGCTGCCGGGAGCTCATCCGTGGGACGTGGTGGGTGCAGGAGCTTCTCGCAGGCATTTTCAGGCTCCCACATTTTGTGCATTCTCCTGGAAAGCTGCATGGGAGGGGGAGCAGGGCCACAAAACCCCGGCCCTGTTTCAGAGCAGACAGCGCAGGTGGGATGAAGGGTGGCTGAAGGGTCTCGAGGTGGGGTTGGAGATGCGGGAGCTGCCTCCAGAGCCACACCAGCCTCGGCCATCTGGGGGTGATTTTCCTTGCCCTGGGGATCCCCACGGGCTCTGTGGCAGCCCCAGCTGAGGTCAGCAGCTCTCGTGCCGTAGGTGAGGGCCGTGGGGCTGGATCTGCAGCCCGGCCCCTCCCGGGGAACGCTCCACGTGAGCCCATGGCTCCAGGAGGGCTGGGGAGGGGACGGGCTCTGCGAGGCGTCCCCTCACAGCCACACTGGCCAGCAGGCACCAAAACCTCCAGCGCTGGCCCAGAGAAGAGGGAAAAGCCCCAAATCCACTTTCCCAGTCGCTTCCTCTCCGCTCAGCCCCGTGGGCCCAAGGCTGGGGTGTCCCCACTGCTGGCAGTGCTCTGATGGGTGTCCCCAGTTCTGGGGCCACCTCCTGGTACCCTCTCCCCAGGGCGGAGGATGGAGATGCTTGACCCTGCTGGATGCCTTTCCAAAGCCTTTTCCCATGGCAAAAGGATATTTTGGGGACGATGATGTCCTTGCAGGCTGAGGACACTCAGAAGAAAAATCAGATTTAGAAAATGGTGGCTGTAGATAAGGGTCAGCCAGGGCTGTTGGTCGGTGCTTTTCCCAGGATAATTTCAGGATAATCTGGCCAGGGTTTCTCCTTCAGGCCGCTCGGGAAGGCAAACGTGGGTGTCCCGTGACAGTCTCTCTCTCCACATGGGACAACTGACCCCGGATGGAGTCCGGGTGTGGATGGTGGGGACAGGAGCGTGACCCGTTTCCCGGTGGATGAGGATTTTGGAGACGGTTTATTGCCTTGGCAGGAGGGTTTTGGTGGAGAGGAAGTGAGGCTGGAGACCTCTGGAAGAGCTCCCATCTCTCCTGGTGTCCTCTGGCTCCCAGAGCCCCCGGGGTGCAGCTCTGCTCCTGGGCTTGTGCTGTGGTGGCTGCTGGTTCCTGGGGGCGTTTCCCCGGGTTTGGGCACCCCTCTGTCAAACCCCAAATGAAAAGGAGTGGAAACCCTGCGGGAATGCTGGGGGAGGAGCAGCCCCTTCCCACCCCATGGACAGGCTGGGGCTGCAGGGGCCGAGCCCAGCCAGGAGCCCCCGGCCGGGCCGGGCATCCTCCGGCACTCAGAGAGCCCCAGACAGAGTTCACAGCCACCCCCAAACACGCAGCCTTGGCCTTCAAAGCCATCTTCCCTCCTGGGAAAGAGCCCTGGCTCTCGGGGCAGCCAAAATTTGTCCTTAAGTAGCACCTTCTCGCCCGCGAGCGGCCCCGGGCCAGCCCCGGCCGCCGGTCCCGGAGGCCTGGAGAGTTTGGGGTTCCTGGTGCCCAAGCCGGGGGTGCCCTGGGTTTGCTCTCAGGGCCTCGGGCTCCAGAGCAGGGAATGTGCTTTGGGGTCCCTGAAGGGCTAGCAGCCTCCTTCCACCTTGATGTGTAAGATCTTGGAGAAGCCGGGTCTTTTCCTCAGGGCCTGGAAGAGGAGCAGACGGCAGGGCTGGGGGAGCCAGCAGTGCTACTGCTCCGTGGGGAGAGGGGGAAAGGGGGAACACCCCAAATCCTGCCAGGGGTCAGGGAGGGAAAGGGGGAACGCCCCAAATCCTGCCAGGGGTGAGAGAGGAAAAGGGGGAACGCCCCAAATCCTGCCAGGGGTGAGAGAGGGAAAAGGGGAACGCCCCAAATCCTGCCAGGGGTGAGAGAGGGAAAAGGGGAACGCCCCAAATCCTGCCAGGGGTGAGAGAGGGAAAAGGGGAACGCCCCAAATCCTGCCAGGGGTCAGGGAGAGAAAGGGGGAACACCTCAGATCCTGCCATGGGAAAGGGACATGGGGTGAGGGAGGCACAGGGAATGGAAAACACAAAGCACTCCTCAAATCCCTGCCTTGGGAATGACACAGGGGAAGGGAGGGAAAGGGGGAACACCTCAAATCCCTGCCTTGGGATGAGGAAGGGAGAAGGGAATCCCTGCCACTGGAAGCACACAGGGCAAGGGAAGGATGGGGTTATCTCCAATCCCTGCCTCAGGGAAGACACGGGGTGGGGAAGGGAGAGGGGGAACGTCATCCCCAGTCCCTGCCTTGTGAAGGAAAGGGGCAAGGGAGGGAGAGGGGGAGCATTTCTGCCCCCTGCCATGGCAAGGACACAGGGCTGGTGGCACTCGTGTGAGCTGGGACTGGGGTCCTGTACCTGGAGTTTGTTCACCATTTCTTCAAACATCTTCCTGGCCTCGGGGCTGTGGGGCTCCTTGAAGTAGTCCACAATCCCCACCTGCACCACGATGGACTTCAGGTTGCGGCACACACCTGGGGGCACAGACACCACCTGATCTCCTCAGCCGGGGACAGGAGCCTGCCCCCGGCCAGCAGGGACCCCCGACCCCACCCTGTGCTCCTCCAGGCCGCCTGTGTGCGGGGACTCCTCACCCTGAGGATGGAGGGGGCCTGGCCAGGGTCTCTGCAGGGAGGACCACGGGCTGTGAGACGGCCCCGGCTGCCCCGTCCCAAACTGGTGGGACCCTTGGGGACCCCTGCCTCTGCCATCCCCGGGGTGGGCTCCCAGCAGGTCCAGCCACAGCCACCCGAGCTGTGACCACCAGCACAGCCCCCCCTGAGGCTGTGCACCTCCTGCCCTGGCCACTGACTTCAGCCAGCGGTGTGAGCCAGACTCAGGTGTGTCACAACCCTCAGGTGTGTCACAACCCTCAGGTGTGTCACAATCCTTAGGTGTGTCACAACCCAACCACTGAGGCCTCAGTTACCCCGGGGACCATGGAGGGAGCGTGTCCATCCTCCCCGTGGCCCAAGGCAAGATCAGCTCTCCCTGGCCCATCCCTGCTGGGGGATGCTGGATCCCCTCCTGCCCCACCGAGCTCCCAGCAGCTCGCAGTGCCAGCAGCTCCCCCGGGCGGGGCTGGGTGCCAGTTCCTGGCACGGCTACTCACTGTTGAAGTGCAGCAGGGCTTTGGGGGTCACCGGTGTGGACGTCAGCACCAGCATCTCCAGCCCCTTGAGCCCCTCCCGGCACACCTCGGCAGCCACCTCCTGGTTGATCTCGGCCACGTGGTCCAGCTCCAGCACCTGCAGCCTCATGCAGTTCCGGGCTGCGGGGACACGGCGTCAGCACCACGGGGACAGCCCAGGGCACAGGGGCTGGGAGGGGTGGGTGGCACAAGGGGGGCACGGAGCACCCATGGAGCTTGGGGTGGGTGGGCTTCTCCACGCAGAGCCCAGGGAGCGCCTCCCTGCCCACGGCAGGGGCCCTCTCCTTGTCCCATCAGAGGAGGAGGGAGGTGGTGCCCGGGGAGCGCTGGAGTCCCCAGCCCTGCAGGTGGCCAGGGAAAGCCTGGAGGTGGCACTCAGTGTCCCCGGGCTGGTGACACGGGGGGATTGGGCACACGGTGGACTTGGCAATCCCAGAGACCTTTTCCAAGCCCAGTGACCCGTTCTGTGACCCGTGATCCCGAGTGCTGTGCTGGGGACATGGGGGTCACTGGGCACAGGGCGGGGTGGTGGCCCCAGAGATCCTTCCCAAACCCAGTGACCTGTTCTGTGACCCATGATCTTGAGAGCTGGGCTGGGGACATGGGGGGCACTGGGCACAGAGTGGGTTGGTGGCCCCAGAGATCCTTCCCAAGCCCAGTGACCCGTGATCCCGAGTGCTGTGCTGGGGACAAGGTGGGCACTGGGCACAAGGTGGGTTGGTGGCCCCAGAGATCCTTTCCAAGCCCCATGACCCATTCTGTGACCTGTGATCCCGAGTGCTGTGCTGGGGACAAGGTGGTCATTGGGCACAGGGCGGGTTGGTGGCCCCAGAGATCCTTTCCAAGCCCCATGACCTGTGATCCTGAGTGCTGTGCTGGGGACAAGGTGGGCACAGGGCGGGGTGGTGGCCCCAGAGATCCTTCCCCAGCGCAGAGAGCCGCGGTGTGAGCCGAGCAGTGCCTACCTAGGGAGGCCAGGCCCTGCACGCCGCAGCCGGCCCCTCCGACGCCCAGCGCCCGCAGGTGGGGCCAGCAGCGCCCGATCATCTGCAGGCAGCGGTTGCTGAAGCGCGTCGGCTGCTGGCTGGGGACACGAGGGACAACAGCTGGGGTGGCACGGCCGCTCAGCCCCGCCAGGCACCCCTGGCACGGGGTGCACTGGGAGCTCTCCCACCCCACCAGCCCGGGCGTCACCCTGGGGTGTCCCCGTGTGGGCACCACCGGGGCTGTGCCGCCACTGGGACAGGGCAGCTCCGTGTGCCCAGCGCCCCAAACCTTGCCCAGAGCAGCTGGGGCTGCCCCTGGATCCCTGGGATGTCCCAGGCCAGGCTGGACACTGGGGCTGGAGCAGCCTGGGGCAGTGGGATGTGTCCCTGCCATGGCAGGGGTGGCACTGGACAGTGTTTAAGGTTTCTTCCAAGCCAAACCATTCCAGGATTCTGTGATTCCAGCCTTGGAGACCCAAATCAGGCCCTGAACTCTGTTGCTTGCAGGGAGCAAAGCAGCAGCAGGGCCTGGGCCTCTCAGGTGGAGAAGCCACATGCCACATGGAGCCCCCAGGCTGTGACACCCAGGGGTGACATCCCCTGGGGGTGACATCCCCTGGGGGTGACACCCAGGGGTGACAAGGCCATGAACAATGCCCAGGGGACTGTCCTGAGGCACAGAGCTGAGTGTCCTGCTCAGCTCCCGAGCACCCAGACACTGTGGGGTGGAGATGAGACCCCACCAGCATCTCCCCAATGCTTTCCCAAAATGAGAGCAGCTGCTCTGGCCCCCCCAAAGCAGTGACACCCTTTCAACCACACCCAGGCCCTGCAGGGCGGCTGTGAGAGCAGTGAGAGCTCACACAGGCCTTTGATGTTCAGTGCCACCTCCCAGACCCATCGCAGATGCCTTTCATCTCCTTGTGAGCAGCCTGCCTGGAACGTTCCCGGCTCAGCAGGGAGGTGCAGGCACCCAGCAGCTCCCAGTTTGCACAGGGAGGGATGGGCTGAGCTCCTGTCCCAGGGCTGGGCTCCGGGACTGCTGCTCATCCCATGGAGATCCCCCATAGCAAACCAGGGTCTGGCACCCCATTCCTTTCCAGCTCAGTGGAATTCCTTTCCATTCCTTTCCAGCTCAGGCCACTCTCAGCGTGGCCTCCTCCTAACCCAGTTCTACCCCTGGAGTGTCCCAGGCCAGGCTGGACGGGGCTGGGAGCAGCCTGGGGCAGTGGGAGGCAGTGGGGGTGGCTCTGGGTGGGATTCAGGGTCCCTCCCCACCCAGCCCATCCTGTGCTTCCAGGCCTTACCAGGGATGCAGAGGTGCGACCTGCAGGGAGATGATGTCCCTGCAGCCTGCTCCAAGGGCCCAGATCACTTCATGGCCCACGGGGTCCGTGGAGCTCCTGCAACAGCACAGGGGACACGTGACGGCCCCAGCAGCAGCGGTGCCACCCCTGGGCTGGCTCTGCATCCCCCAGGAGCTCCCTGGAGCACCCAGAGGTACCAGTCGGGCCACGAGCTACAGCCCAGGACTGCCCCTGGAGCAGGCAGGGCCCTGTGCTCCGGGCTGGAGCCATTCCCATCGGGAATGTGCCTGTGGATGGCAACGGCAGCAGGGGCAGCAGCTGGGGCTGGGGGCGAAGAGGGGCGGGAGGGATGAAGGTTCTGGAAGGTTCTAGAGGTGAAGAGGGACAGGAGGGATGAAGGTTCTGGAGGTGAAAAGGGGTGGGAGGGATGAAGGTTCTGGAAGGTGCTGGAGGTGAAGAGGGGTGGGAGGGATGAAGGTTCTGGAGGTGAAGAGGGGCAGGAGGGATGAAGGTTCTGGAGGTGAAGAGGGGCAGGAGGGATGAAGGTTCTGGAGGTGAAGAGGGGCGGGAGGGATGAAGGTTTTGGAGGTGAAGAGGGGTGGGAGGGATGAAGGTTCTGGAAGGTGCTGGAGGTGAAGAGGGGCAGGAGGGATGAAGGTTCTGGAGGTGAAGAGGGGCGGGAGGGATGAAGGGGAGGTGGAACATGGAAGGTGCTGGAGGTGCCTCTTCCACGTGCCAAGGTGACAAGTGACTGGCTGAGACTGCCAGGCCGTGTGTCCCTGCAGGGGACAGAACCTGTCCCTGTCCCTGTCCCTGCAGGTCACACTGGCTTGCTGTCCCTTGCCACCTGCCTGGCCGGGATGGGGACAGCGCCGGGGGGGGGAAGGACACCCCAGCCAGGGGCAGGGGCTGCACGGTGGCCTCCCCCTGCTCTGTGGCTGTGCCACTGTGGCTCTTGGCCAGATGTCCCTGCAGGGTTTGCTGTGGCTCCTCCTTGGTGTCCTCGGAGGTACCAGGAAGGCCTCTGGGCCACTGCTGGACCCGGGCAGGGACTGGGGCAGGTGTGGGTTTGTCGTGAGCTGGGGTGGAGCCCAGCTCCGAGGAGAGGTGCCAGAGAGCACCACCCTGCTGCCACCAGCCCAAACAGTCCCCAGGCTGTGCCACCACACCAGGAGCCTTCCAGGGACCGAGGCCACGCTTCCCAAGTCTAAATGTCCCACTTCAGAACTTCAGGCAAGCCTAAAAATAAGGCTGGGTGTTATCTCGAGTGCCTCACACACGTGTGCTGGAGCAGGGTGCCAAGAGCAGCAGGTTAATCAGAGCGTGAGTCTCAGGCACAGCTCGGGATGTGCCAGGAGCGCTGAGGCTCGCTCTGCTGCCCTTGGAACAGCCAAAGGAGCAGCCTTGGAGTTCAACCTGGCAGCTCTGGGCTGTCTCCTGTCTCCTGGTGTGGCTCTGAGCTCCTGGGGGTCACACCAGGGGAGTGGCTGGAGGTGCTTTCCCACCTGGAGGATTCCCTGTCCTGGCTGGATGAGGACCAGGTGGAACAGACACCAAGGCTGAGGTGGTTGTCTGCAGGTGCAGCAGAGCAAGGATCATCCTCCTGGAGGGTGGAGGGAAGGCCAATCCTAAGGAGCGGCCAGTGATGCCCTCCAGGACCTGTGACCTCCTCCAGGATCATGAGTCTTGTGTCCTTGACCTCAGGCAAGGTGTCCAAGCTGAATCTTAGCTGTCCCTTGGCAGAGCTGTTCCTCCCTCCCAGGAGAGAGCGACCCTGAGCCTCTTCTCTGCACTAGGATCGTTCATCGGGGGTGACAGCCAGGTGGGACCTCACTGGGCACCTCCTCCTCGCCCTTCTCTACCACAAAGTGGTGCCTCCTTGCCAAGGCCATGCCTCCAGCCGGGATCAGATCAGCAGTGGGATGATGGGAAGGGAGCTGGAAGCGAAACACCTACATGGGAACACCCTGGCAGGGAGGGGAGCTGCAGGGACAGCTGGCACCGGGGACACTGGGGCTGCGGCTGGGGCGGGGCGCGGACAGGCAGGTCCTTTGCACCCAGGTGGGCTGCGCTCTGCCAGGGAACGGGGGTGGTCTCAACACTGTGGGTGCCCCCAGGCTCGTCCTTACCGGTAGGTGACGGCCTGCAGGGCCCGGCAGTAGCAGCTGGCCAGCCAGAGCGAGCGGTCGGTCAGCACGTTGGGGCAGTGCGAGATGCGCAGGATCAGCAGGTTGCTGCCCGTCGCCTTCAGCAGGGACTCCAGCCCCGCTTCCAGGCAGCCCCTGCCAGGAGGGAGCCAGGGTCAGGCACAGGAGCCCACGCTCACCCGCCCTGTGGCCGGCCCAGGAGGGTGACACGTCCCACGGGCACCCGTGGCTCCAGGACACCCGAGTCCCACAGCGGGGGCCGGCGTGCCCTGGAGTTCGTCGTGGAAGCGGGTGCTGGGGCTCAGGGAGCTGCAGCAGCAGCAGCCCCGGCTGTGGGAGGGGGACACGGGGACAGAGGGACACGGGGACTCACCGTGTGCTCTTCATGTAATCCTCCTTGCTCTCCTTCTTGCCCCGCTGGCGCGGCTTCAGGTTTTGGAGGGTGAGGGAATGCATCTGGGTGCACCACTGGGACAGCATGGCCAGGAACTGGGGCACAGGGGTGGCACTCACCGGCAGGGACACCCCAGCACGTCCCACACCACCCACCCCAGGCAGTGCACACGCGTGGCAGAAATGGGTGGAAATGCACGTAGGAGGCCACAGCAGAGCATGTGCCACAAATTAATGGGCGTGACCACAAAATCATGGGCGTGACAACAAAAGCACATGAAAACCCGTGCCGGCGTGAGCGCCTCTGCTCCAGCACTCACCTGTGCACCTGCAACACCTCCAGCACCGGAGCAAGTGCCCACCTGTGTCCCCCATGACCGTGATGGCACAACCATCCCGGCCAGCAGGGAGATGCTCGCCCAGCTTTGCCCTTCTGGAAGAAAGGCCGCGCCCCCGGCGGTGCCACCCCCTCCCCAGTACCTTGGAGGAGACCCTGGCGTTCTCCAGCAGCACCCGTGTCCACACGGCCGGGTGTCGGGCCACGAACTTCCAGTCCTTGCACACCTCGGCCGCGCGCAGCAGGGTCTTGGTGTCCAGGTAGGTGAAGATGCAGAAGAGAGCCGCCCGCATCTTGAGGATCTCGGGGCTGATGACCTCGCTGGAGTGGCCCGGGCTGCCCCGCTCCAGCCGGCACACCTTGCCCCCGGCCCCCTCGGGCCTGGCCGTGGGACACCCGGCGTCGGTGGCCACTGGTGCGCGGGGAGAGCAGCGGGTAAGCGAGGCTCCATCCCCGTGCCACAGCTTCCAGCTGCCCCACCCTTCGCCTCCCGGCCCGAAGACCCCGCGCTGCCCTCACCCGTCAGGCGGCAGCCGCCGGGGGGTCGGGACGCGGCGGATCCCGGCGCCTCGGGCTCCCAGCCCTCGGCCTCCGACTCGGTGGTGCGGGAGCCCACGTCGGACACGTCGCCCTCCTCGCCCTCGGTGCTGTTGCGGTAGGGCCGGCGGTGCCAGTTCTGGATGGCCTGGCGGCGCAGCCCCGAGCCCCGCGCGTCCCGCGCCGCGTACGGGTGTCCCTCGGCCGTGTCGTCCGTGGGACACGGCTCCGCGCTGTCGCTGTCGTAGCAGCCCGAGCTCTGCGACACGGCCTTGGCCCGGCTCGAGGCCCTGGGGACGGGCATGTCCCGGCTCAGGGCTCGCATCCCCTTGCCGTCATCCCGGTAAAATCCCAGGGAGGCGGCAGGGCCGGGCACTCACCCGGTGCTGGAGGAGGAGCGCTGGTTGGATACGCCGTAGGGACCGTGCGCGGCCACCCCCGGCCCCGGGTGCCGCTCTCTCTGCAGGGACAGGGGACAAGAGGAGCCAACGTGGCACAACCCAGCGTGTGCACCGTGCGGCCGAGGGAGGCCATCCCGCCACCCCGCCGGCGCCAGCTGCGTTTCGGGGAACGCCCTCGCCCAGCGGGATGCAGAGCAGCACCTCCGGCATCACCCCGCGCCACGGGAGCACCGACCCACGGAGAAACAACTTCTCTTTGGGACCCCCACCCAGGATTACCCATTCCCCTTGGGAAGGAGATGGGGACCCTGCACCGCCCTGCTCGGCCCTGCGGAGGAGAGCCAGGGGCGCGCTCCTGGAGCCGGCGCTGCATTAGGGAAGCCCCGGGCACATTCCCGAAGCAGAGGGTGAATTCCCGAAGCCCTGGGAGCACTCCCGAAGCAGAGGGTGAATTCCCGAAGCAGAGGGTGAATTCCCGAAGCAGAGGGTGAATTCCTGAAGCCCCGGGAGCACTCCCGAAGCAGAGTGTGGATTCCCGAAGCCCCGGGTGCACTCCCGAAGCAGAGGGTGAATTCCCGAAGCAGAGTGTGGATTCCCGAAGCCCCGGGTGCACTCCCGAAGCAGAGGGTGAATTCCCGAAGCAGAGTGTGGATTCCCGAAGCCCCGGGTGCACTCCCGAAGCAGAGGGTGAATTCCCGAAGCAGAGTGTGGATTCCCGAAGCCCCGGGTGCACTCCCGAAGCAGAGGGTGAATTCCCGAAGCAGAGTGTGGATTCCCGAAGCCCCGGGTGCACTCCCGAAGCAGAGGGTGAATTCCCGAAGCAGAGGGTGAATTCCCAAAGCCCCGAGCGCACTCCCGAAGCAGAGGGTGAATTCCCACAGCCCCGGGCACATTTCCGAAGCAGAGGGGGCACTCCCGAAGCAGAGGGTGAATTCCCGAAGCAGAGGGTGAATTCCCGCAGCCCCGGGCACATTCCCGAAGCAGAGGGTGAATTCCCGCAGCCCCGGGCGCACTCCCGAAGCCGTGCCGTGCCTGTGCCCGCAGAGGTACCGCTCTGGCGATGGCCTTGGTGGCCGGGGTGCCGCAGCGTCCCAGGCTGCCGTTGGGGGTGGTGCCGCAGCTGCTGCTGATGATCTGGAGCTGCTTCTCGGCGCGGTCGGCGCGGTCCAGCAGCTCCTCGATGAAGTGCTGCAGCCGCACCTTGGCGTTGGCCTCGCGCGCCGCCGTCTCCTTCAGGAACTGATCGATCTGCAGCACCTCCCTGGCAGAGGGACCCGCGGTGACACCCCAGCGCTGCCCGCCCGTCCCCTCCAGCCCTGTGCCCGGCTGGGACACGCCCGAGCACACCTGGATTGTTCCAGCCTCAGCCTGGGGTGGGTCTGTGGTAGCCCAGGTGGCCCCAGGGATGGGCTGGGGCAGGACAGGGATGAAGGGATGCTCCCAGCGTGCAGGGGGGTGTTGCCACCTTGTTTTAGGGGTGAGGTGACATCCCCAGCACCTCATCCATCGCTGCCAGGACTGGAATCGGGCTCCTGAGCACGATGGAGCAGAGGGGAGGGGATGATGATGGTGCGACAGCGTGAGGGAGGAGGATGGCAGTGACACCCTTAAACCCTGCTCAGCCCGGTGGTTGCAGGGCCCCGGCTCCCTCATTAACATATTAATTAGCAGGTGCTCGGGAGCTCTGAGGCTGCGGCAGGGCTGTTTCCCCCAAAATGTGTGACAGCAGCTCCGTGACCCGAGCTGACCCCAGCCCAGCACAAACGCCCACTGTCCTCAGGGAAGCACACGAGGGCACGGGCACAGACACGCCAGTGAGGCCACACGGCCCAAACACACGTGGCCACCACACCCCTGCACACCGACGTGCTCCAGGAACACCCAGGTGTGCACCAGGCCCACACACACACACAGAGAGCCCTGTCCTGCACACCTGAGTGTTCCACACAGCTGCAGGTGGACACAAAACCAGCACTCAGCATGGCACACACACACAGAGCATGGCACACACACAGAGCATGGCACACAGGGACAGGCACACACACACACACACACATACACAGAGCATGGCACACAGGGACAGGCACACACACACACACACACACAGAGCCCTGTCCTGCACACCTGAGTGTTCCACACAGCTGCAGGTGGACACAAAGCCAGCACTCAGCATGGCACACGCACACACAGCCAGGCACAACCAGCACACACGGACAGGCAGCATCAGGAGGGTGTGAGGCCCTGGCACAGGGTGCCCAGAGCAGCTGGGGCTGCCCCTGGAATGTCCCAGGCCAGGTTGGACACTGGGTTGGGAGCACCTGGGGCAGTGGGAGGTGTCCCTGCCATGGCAGGGGTGGCACTGGGTGGGATTTAAGGTCCCTTCCCACCCAAACCATTCCACAGCCCCACGAGCACCCAGGTGAACACACCCCAGGCACAGGCAGAGCTGCTCACACCCGCACTGCTGGTGGTGCACACACACCCACAGAGCTGCTCACACCTGCACTGCTGGTGGTGCACACACACCCACAGAGCTGCTCACACCTGCACTGCTGGTGGTGCACACACGCCCACAGAGCTGCTCACACTTGCCCTCAGCATCCAGGAACTCCTGAAGAGGCACAAACCCAGCTTTGCACGCCTGTCTGGGGCACACCTGACCCCGGACCGGGCACACCCAGACACACCAAGCTGACCAGAGAAACACAACCACACACACCTGACCTCGGGCACCTGATCACACACACCTGACCTCAGAGCCCTGGCTGTGCACACCTGGACACCAAACACTGACCTCGGACACCTGGACACAATGATCTGCTCAGAAGCACGAAGGAAAAGGAGGGGGCAGCTCTTAGTGACATAATTCCCCCTGCTGGCTATCAATTACCAATTAATCACCAATTAATTATCAATTAATTTCTCCCCAACCTGCCGCTTGCAGGCAGAGCCTGGGAGCTCTGGGAATGCTCTGGGAAGGATCCTGGAAGGGGCCCCAGGGGATTTGGAAGGCAAATGTGGAGCTGGGCAGCAGCTGTAAGGTGATGCTGATGGTTATCACCTGCCTCCCTCTCATTCCCATGGACTGGGTGGAAAAACACTCCTGGCAGAGGAAATGGAGCCCAGGAGCCAAAGGTCTCCCAGGAGGACATGGTGTCATGGTGTCCTGGAGCTGGCAGGGCTGGGAAATGTCCCCACAATGTTTTCAGGGAAGGCTTTGCTGATGAAAATGGTTTCTGATGACCTCCTCACATCCAGGAGAAAACCTCCTCCCACCACCAGCGCTTCCCATGCTCTCCCTGCAACCTCAAAAGGGATTTTGGAGGAGATTCAAAAGGAGTCTGGGGCCTGATGGGGACAGTTCAGGGGTGGGAGGGTTTCTCTAAGGAATGGGGGGTCCAGGAGGTAGTTTTGGGGCATAAACACAGGGGTTTAGGTGGTAACATTGCCCAGGTTCCACCAAGAGACATTTGACCCTCTATTTACCCTGCCTAGCTGTCTCCAGGCCCTGCTCCAGACTCATCCATGCTGGTGTCCTTAATTCCCTCACCACACATCCCCAAGGTGCCCTGAACAACACCCACGAGGCAGCCCCCAAACCCCTCATTGCCTGTCCCACAAACGTGCCCCCAAACCTGGAGGTGTCCTTATCTAGCCCCAGGGTCACCCCGCTCCTCACCCAGGCCATCCCCCCATCCTGGGAGCCCCGTTTCTGAGCCAGGTCGGAGTCAAAGTCATTCACAAACGTGCAGAGGATGATGGGAATCAAAACAATTCCTTCAGGAATCCCAGCAGTGCTCCCAGCCCAGCACAGCCGTGCCTGTCCCCCACAAACTCCTCACAGAGTTGGGCCCCTCCAGATTTGCTCAAACTCCTGAGCAGCGAGGTCTGGTTTGCTTGGGCAGCACCAAAGAATGAGCCAGCGCTGGACTGGAGGGAAGCTCAGGAGCAGCCTTGGGGTGGGCAGGGGCTGCTGAGTGGGGAATATGGGGTGGAAATGAGGATGGCAGTGCCACAGGCTTAGCAGCAAATGGAGGTGGCACTGCTCGGGCTGCCCCACCCTCCTTCTGGGAGAAAAACCTGGAATTTGGTACAGCCATGGCAGGGGGTGGGAATGAGGTGGGGTTTAAGGGTCCTTCAACCCAAACCAGTCTGTGGCTCGGTGATCCCCAGCCTGGCCATGTCCTGGGAGCGCTGGTGGCCCACCTGGGACAAGGTCTGGCTCGCCATGACCCAGCCATGGAGGGGCCCAGGTCTGTGTGGACCCTGAGTGGGTGGGAGAAGATGCAGAACCTGGTAAGGGAGGATGCTGATGGGCATCACCAAGGGGCTGTGCCTGAGCCCTGGCCCTGGGGGCTTGGTGGTGGTATTGGGCTCCTCTGGACTCGTGGAATTGTTTGGATTGGAAGAGACCCCAAAGCTCATCTCATTCCACCCCCTAGCATGGGCAGGGACACCTTCCACTATTCCCCAGTGCTCCAAACCCTGTCCAACCTGGCCTCGAACCCCTCCAGGGATGGGGCAGCCACAGGCTCTCCAGGACTCACTGCCAGGCACCCCTTTCCTCCCACCCCGCGGCTGGGACAGGGACCAAGGACTCACTGCTGCTTCCGGGTGAGCTCCTGCTCCTTCTGCACCAGGTCCTGCTTGAGGGACGCCAGCATCTCCACGCTGACGTCCACCTGGCGGGACAGCTCCGACGCCCGGTCCTCCAGCTCCTGCTTCTCCCGGCTCAGCCGCAGGCTCTCCTGCTTGGCCTTCTCCAGCTCCGAGCTCTTGCGGTCCAGCTCCACCTGGAGCCGGCCCACCTGCGAGGCGATCTTCTGCTCCACCTCCTCCGTCAGCTTCTCCAGCCTCTTGTCCACCTCCAGCTTCTCGAAGGCGCGGATCTTGAGGCGGGCCAGGCCCTCCTCGTAGGCCGAGTCCATGGCGGCCGGCGGGACGGGCGCGGGCGCCACGGCCTTGCCCCGCGTGAAGATCTCGGTCAGCGGGATCTCGATCTCGTGGACATAGCGGGGCGAGGGCGACGAGGACGGGGCCGGCTCCAGCTCGTCGGCGGGGACCAGGTCGCAGGAGAAGCGCTGGTCCTTGCCCTGGAAGGAGGTGCTCTCAAAGTAGTCCCTGCGGGCGGCCGGGGCCAGCAGGGCCCCGTCGGCGGCCAGCGGGAACACGGTGGCGTCGCAGATGCTGTTGGTCTTGGAGAGCACGTAGAGGGTCTCATAGGTGTGGTTGTACTCCAGGTGTGCGCGCAGCGAGGACAGGCTGCGGAAGCGCTTGTGCTCGCCGCAGCGCGGGCAGCGGTAGGGCAGGTCCAGCGAGGCCATCCCTCAGCTCTGCTCCCCGGCGCGGGGCACGCGCGGGGCCCCGCTCATGGCGCGGCGCCGAGGCTCCGGGGACGCGCGGGGCCGGCCGGGCAGCCCCCGGCAGAGGGGTGGCGGCTCCGCTGGGACATGGCGTGGGGACAGCCCGGGATGGAGCGCGGGGGATCCGGCAGTCCTGGAGGGGTGTCAGCATCGAGCGGCGCTGGGCGCTGGAAGAGATGGGGGTCAGCGATACGGGGGTGGGGGGTCCCCAAAAATCCCTCCTTGGTCCTTCTTCTGGGCGCCCTCTGTGCCTCCATCCCACCCTCCCGTGTTCCTCCCACCCACGTGCGTCCCTTGGAAGGGCACATGGTGCTAAAGAGGGTGCAGAGCCCTGGGAATGTGCAGAGCCCTGGGAATGTGCAGAGCCCTGGGAAGCTCCGGAGCCACTGGGAAGTTCCACAACCCTCGTGAAGACCCACAGCACTTGGGAAACTCCACAGCCCTTGGGAAGTTCCACAGCTCCTGGACTTGATGATCTCAGAGGGCTTTTCCAACCTGAATGATCCTGTGGTTCTACAAACCCTCGGGAAGATCTGTAATGGCTGGGAAGGCCTCCCACCCCTTGGGAAGGTTCACAACCACCTGGGGGAACACAGCCACCAGGAAGGTGCACATCCCATGGGAATCTCGCTCCATCCACCCTGAGCTTGTCACAGGAGGTGGCAGGGGTGACCCTTTTGCTCTCTTGCAGCATCAGGGGTCCCCAAGGGCCAGGACCATCCCTGTGCCCAACACCAGGAGCAGGTGATGGGATCTCCCTTCTCCAAGGGAAGGCCAAGCCACTCCTGCTGGATCAGCCCATGAAGCCTGGAGAGGGATTCATCCCAAGAGTGCTCATCCATCCCTGGGCTGTCCAGTGCAGGGGACATGGTGGCCTCTCTTGCCTGGGTGGGTGAGGGTCCCTGTGGGACCTGGTTCATCCCCCACTCACAAAATCCTCCACAACACCACTGGGGGAAACCCCACCCCTGTGAAATGGGATAAACCAGTGAAAATCCACCCAGGGGAGGCTGCCGAGGTCCCCTCCAGCCTCGAGGGCACAGACACACCTCAGGGCACAATGCTTTCATTTTCCATTCATTTGTCATTCAAACATGAAAACGGCCATGGCTTTTACCGAGGGCACCCGTGGGTGGGAGAATCCCCTGCTCATCCCTCTGCAATATCCCACAAAGGGCTCTTCCCACCACCCTAAAAACCCTCAGAGCCCTCCTGCATCACATAACCACCAGTTGGTGAGCCCTGAACTACCACGGAACCTCCATCCATCCCTGCTGGTCCCCAGGGCAGCATCCCTGGTGGCTCAGCATCCCCTCAGAGGGACAACCAGGCCACGAGGCTGGGAAACCATTTTTTTAAGGGAAAAATCAGCAACGGCAAGAAATCCATGCCAGAAATAAACCCAGGATGAGCCGGGAGGGTTTGTGACCCGCTTGGCTGCGTTTTGGGGTCGTTACCAAACACACCCTCCCACATCAACCCCCCCACGGGCGACCACCGGCTCGGCCCGGCCGGAACCCGAACCGCGGCGAGCACAAAGCACGTCCGGCAACTTCGGCCGCTGCCGGGGGGGATGAGAAAGCGCTTTTCCAGCGCAGGGATGGGGAATCGTGCCGTGGTGCCTCAGGCCTGGATCCCTGCCCGCGTCTCCCGGGGCACCCGAGCGGCCTCAGCCCGAATTTCCCGGCCGAAATCCAAGGCAGGATCCGGCCCAGGTGGATCGGGAAGCACACGGAGCTCCCTCGTCCTGGGCAGGTCCTAGCGCGGCCGCAAACCTCTCCTCACTCCCATCTCCACGGCAACAAGCAGGA